>NW_004444169.1:1757824-1775973 GCF_000243295.1 Trichechus manatus latirostris | reverse complement strand
GTTACGAGATGCTTCACAGATTCATTGTTGTTCTTTCTCGTTGCATAGTACTCCATTGTGTGTATGTACCATAGTTTGTTTATCCATTCATCTGTTGCTGGGCATCTAGGTTGTTTCCATCGTTTTGCTCTTGCTCTTTTTTGAGTATTGTTTGCTTGATATATTTTTTTTCATCCTTTGAGTTTTAGTTTGTTTGTGTCTTGAAGTCTAAGGTGCATCTCTTGCAGGCAGCATATAGATGGATCATTCTTTTTTATCCAATCTGCCACTCTCCGTCTCTTAATTGGTGCATTAAGTCCGTTTACATTCAGCGTAATTATTGATGGGTATGAGTTTAGTGCTGTCATCTTGATATCTCTTTTTGTGTGTTGTTCAGTTTCTTTGTTCCCTTTAATTTTCTGTGCTGAGTTGTTTTTCTTTATGTATTTTTTTTCATCTTTTTCATTGTTGTAGATTTTATGTTTCCTGGGTCTTTATGTTTTTCTGCTTTTTTATTTGGATTTGTATGATTGTTAGATTTCTTTGTGGTTACCTTAATATTTACCCCTTTTTTTCTAAGTTTATACCGGTCTTTTATTACTTTATATCGCCTTGACTTCCCCCGCATATGAAAAATCAATGTCTGCATTTTTAAGTCCCTTTTTTATGTTTTAATGTTGTCCTTTTTTACATATTGATATCTTTGTTTCCCTATTTTCAGTTTTTTAGCTTTGTTGTATTTTTGACTTCCGTATCTGAGTCAATATCTGGTTGCTCTGTCTTGTGTTCTATCCTTGCATAGTTATCTGATGTTATTGATTAATCATAGTATTTCTTGTAATTTTGGTTTCGTTTTTGCAAATTCCCTGAACTTCTGTTTATCTGGAAAAGCCCTAATTTCATCATCATATTTGAGAGACTGTTTTGCTGGATATATAATTCTTGGCTGGCAGTTGTTTTCCTTCAAGGCTTTGTATATGTCATCCTATTGCCTTCTAGCCTGCATGGTTTCTGCTGAGTAGTCCGAGCTTATTCTAATTGACTCTCTTTTGTAGATGAATTTTCTTTTATCCCTAGCCGCTCTTAAAATTCTCTGTGTTTGGTTTTGGTAAGTTTGATTATAATATGTCTTGGTGACTTTTTTTGGTATCTACCTTATGTGGTGGTCGATGAGCATCTTGGATAGATATCTTCTAATCTTTCATGATATCAGGGATGTTTTCTGTCAATAAATCTTCAACAATTTTCTCTGTATTTTCTGTTATCCCCCCCCACCCCGTTCTGGTACTCCAGTCACTCATAGGTTATTTCTCTTGATAGAGCCCCACATGACTCTTAGAGTTCCTTCATTCTTTTTAATTCTTTTATCTGACTTTTCCTCAAATAAGTTGGCGTCAAGTGCTTTATCTTCAACGTCACTAATTCTAATTTCTGCTTCAATTCTGCTCCTATGACTTTCTATTGAGTTGTCTCATTCTGAAATTTTATCGTTGCTCTTTTGGATTTCTGATTGCTGTCTCTCTATGGATTCTTGCGGCCTATTAAATTTGTCATTATGTTCTTGAATAACTTTTTAAGGTCTGATATTACCTTGTGTGTTCCTTGGAAGTTTCTGCATTTTGTAGAATTTTCTTTTTAATTTCTAGAAGAGTTCTGTATAGTAATCTTTTGTATTTTGCCTCTGGTAATTCCAAGAAATTCTCTTCTTCCAGAGAGTTTATTGATTGTTTTGGGAGCTTGCTGAAGCCATCATTGACTGTCTCTATGTGATTTGATATTGACTGTTGTCTCCGAGCCATCAGTAAGTTATTATAATTTTATTATATGTTTGTCTAGTGAGTGCTAGCTTCTTGTTTTGTTTTGTTTTGATATGCCCCAATAGGCTGCTCATGTGCGCTAGTTTGATTATTGGCACCTTTGAAGCTCTGACATCCTGTCACCAGGTAGTTCTGTAACTAAGTATGTGCACACAGGAGTCCGTTAAATTTTCCTATATGGGTTCAGCTCAGGTGTCCAGGCAGTCACTAAGTGTGTGGTGCAGGGTCTCACCTACAGTCTTAGAGAGGCATGGGTGATTGGTGCAGGCACTGGTATCTGGCTGTGGTAGGGGATCACGCACTGAGCCAGGCAGGGGGCTGACGGCTGCCCCTGAGAGTCTGAAAGGAAAGTGTGTCCCTATTCCCTAGGGCGAGTAGATAGGTGAGTTTTACAGCCGGACTATGAGCACCCGACTCTGTTGGCTTTAAAGACTCGAGGGCACCACTTTTTCTTGGACTCCTGTAGCAGGTGACAAGGTGGCTTAGTTGACGCCACTAGTCCTCAAGCCTCTGTTGCGGATCGGTAAAAGTGCCTACTTAAGGGACAGGGCAGTTTCGAGGGTCAAAAATCTGCCACTTCACAGCTGAAACAGTTGAAGTTAAACTTCAGATATTTACCCTGTTGTACTGTGGTAGTGAGGGCTAACACTGTTGATATGGGACCCCCACAAGTCTATAC
The DNA here is from genome assembly GCF_000243295.1 of Trichechus manatus latirostris. NCBI lineage: Eukaryota > Metazoa > Chordata > Mammalia > Sirenia > Trichechidae > Trichechus > Trichechus manatus. The sequence goes on along the minus strand of NW_004444169.1, from coordinate 1,773,498 downwards.
AGGGGTGTAAGGCACTCAAAGTCTGTGGACCCCTTATGCCTGTGCCTAGCAAAGGAGCTGTGCCACCCCTGAGTTCCTGGCTTAGGGGAGTCAGTAGCTTATTTGTTCCCTCTCCAAGGCCAGAAGAATGGGTCTGGGCGCCTTTTGGAATCTAATTCTGGCCTAGCAGACTCCTGGTGCAGAGTGGGAAGGGAGGAGGTAAAAGGGAGAGAGATTTTTCCCAAGTGGGCTTTTTATTTTTTTTTAAATCCCTGCAAAAGTCCGCACGCACGTACTTACCTGTAGCCACTTGGGAGCTGCTTTTCCCTGGTTCGGAGTGTCCAAGCAGAATCTCTGCTGCCGGATCTCTCTCGATGTGGAAACTGCTTCCCAAGCGCGTGCACAGCTGTTTGCCTGCTTCACTGCGAACCTGGAGCTGCTGAAGCACTACAGTCCTGCTGCTGCCCCTCTAGCGCTGCTCACTTCTTCCCAACCGTCTCCCTCTCCCCCCGCCACTCAGTCCGATTCCTCAACTTTGCCTTGTTTAGGGCTCCTAGATATTCATATACAATCATATCACTTTTTTTTCCAGGTCTTTGTTATAAGAGGGATATAGGAAGCTGTCTGACTACGCCACCCTCTCGGCCCTACCTCCAGAATGTGGTTTTCTGAACTGGTTTTAGGTAGAGCTTTAACTTTTTTACCCTACATGGATAACTAATTTATCGTGACACCATTTATTATGCTATGTGTTCTACACAAATTTAAATTGCCTTCTTTCACATGGATTACATTCCCATACACACGTGTGTTTCTCTGTTGGTTCTTCTATTCCATTAGTTCACTTGCCTATTTCTGTACAAAACCAGATTGTTTAAGTTACCATAGCTATATTATATGTTAATATTTGGCAAGGTAAATTCTCATTGTTGTTTTTCAAAGTCTTCTTTGTTTTCCTTGTACTCTTTTGGGAATCAGCTTGTCAGTTTTGGTTAAAAACATCTCTTTGGGATTTTGATTGGGTTTTCATTGACTTTAGATGTTAATATTGGGTTTTTCCACCAAGAACATGGTTCCTTTTATGTACTTCAGTTAAAGTTTACGTTTTTCTTTATGTAAATATTGCATCTTTTTTTCTTGCATTTATTTCTAGGTTGGTATTTTTTTAGCTTTGTTGCTCTTCTGAACAGCATAGTGTTTTATTACTTTTTTATATTGATTATTGCTGATGTATAGCAAATCTTTTCATTTCTACAGAAATACATTTTGTCTTTGGCCTTTCTGCTGAGCTTTCTTGTTAGTTCCTATTGTAGTTTTTTAGTTGATTTGCTTGGATTTTCTAGATAGATAATTATATAGTCTGCAAGCTTTGAGGGTTTTTTAAATTGTACTTTAGATGGTTTACAGAGCAAATTAGTTTCTCATTAAACAATACACATATCATTTTGTGATATTGTTGCCAACCCCACGACATGTCAACACTCTCCCCTTCTCAATCTTGGATTTCCCGTTACCAGCTTTCCTTTCCCCTCCTGCCTTCTTGTCCTTGCCCCTAGGCTGATGGGCCCATTTAGTCTCGTTTTGTTTTATGGGCCTGTCTAATCTTTGGCTGAAGGGTGAACCTCAGGAGTGACTTCACTACTGAGTTAAAAGGGTATCTGGGTCCATATTCTTGGGGTTTCTCCAGTCTCTGTCAGACCAGTAAGCCTGGTCTTTTTTTGTGAGTTAGAATTTTGTTCTACATTTTTTCTCCAACTCTGTCCAGGACCCTCTGTTGTGATCCCTGTCAGAGCAGTTGGTGGTGGTAGCCGGGCACCATCTAGTTGTGTTGGATTCAGTCTGGTGGAGGCTGTGGTAGTTGTGGTCCATTAGTCTTTTGGACTAATCTTTCCCTTGTGTCTTTGGTTTTCTTCATTCTCTCTTGCTCTAGACGGGGTGAGACCGACCAGTGGAGTATCTTAGATGGCCACCCCCAACCTTGTAAGACTCCAGCAAGCTTTGAGTTTTGCCTTCTCCTTTTCAATATTCACGTGTCTTCCTTTATTTTCTTTAGCAGTAGCGGTGATAATAGGAATTCTTGGCTTATTCCTGACTTAAATGGTTGTGTATGTGAAAGATGCCTAACTTTTCTCATATATAAATTCTAATTGAAATGACACTGAGATTCTGTTTTTAAAACCTTTCAGATTGTTAAACATCAGAACGTTTGATAACACCTTTTGTTGTCAAGGCTGTGGGATAAAAGATATTCTCACACATTTCAGGCAGGAGTTTAAATTGGTATGACACCCATGGAAGGCAATTTTACAACATTATATAAAGATACATATGTGTTATATGCAGTCTTCTGGATGTATAGTATACTTTAATAAAAGGTAAAAGCATAAATATGCAAATTTACTTTGATCCAGCAAGCTCATTTTTCTGAATTTATTCTACAGATACATGTCCAAAAAGAAATATGTAATATTGTTTGTGATAACAAAGAATTGAATACCATATAGATATTTAAAAAAATAAGAATGAGAAAACTTGTATTTACTGAAGTCTTGGCTGTCTAGTGCTGCTATAACGGAAATACCACAAGTGGATGGCTTTAACAAAGAAAAATTTATTCTCTCACAGTCTAGGACGCTAGAAGTCCGAATTCAGGGTGCCAGCTCCAGGGGAAAGCTTTCTGTGTCTGCTCTGGGGGAAAGTCCTTGTCATCGATCTTCCCCAGTCGAGTAGGTTCCCAGCACAGGGAGCCCAGATCCAAAGGGCACAGTATTCTCCTGGATCTTGTTTCTTGGTGGTATGAGGTCCCCATGTCTCTCTGCTCACTTCTCTCTTATGTATCTCAAAAGAGATTGGTTTAAGACACAACCTCATCTTGTGGATTACATGCAGTCAGAATGCATTGATAACTACTGTTGATTGGAATGTGAAAGTTGGAAACAAAGAGGAAGGATCAGTAGTTGGAAAATATGGCCTTGGTGATAGAACGATGCGTGAGATTGCATGATAGAATTTTGCAAGACCAACAACTTCTTCATTGCACATACTTTTTTTCAACAACATAAACAGTGATTACACACGTGGACCTTGCTGGATGGAATACACAGGAATCAAATTGACTACGTCTGTGGAAAGAGACGATGGAAAAGCTGAATATCATCAGTCAGAACAAGGCCAGGGGCTAACTGCAGAACAGACCATCGTTTGCTCACATGGAAGTTCAAGTTGAAGTTGAAGAAAATTAAAACAAGTCCACGAGAGCTAAAGTACGACCTTGAGTATATCCCACCTGCATTTAGAGACCATCTCAAGAATAGATTTATTTGATGCTTTGAACACTGATGACTGAAGACCAGATGAGTTACGGAATGACATCAAGACATCATACATGAAGAAAGCAAGAGGTCATTAAAAAGGCAGGAATGAAAGAAAGACCAAAATGGATGTCAGAAGAGACTCTGAAACTTGCTCTTCAATGTCAAGTAGCTACAACAAATGAAAGAGATGATGATGTAAAAGAGCTGAACAGAAGATTTCAAAGGGCAGCTCGAGAAAACAAAGTATTATAATGACATGTGCAGAGACCTGGAGTTAGAAAATCAAAAGTGAAGAATACACTTGGCATTTCTCAAGCTTAAAGAACTGAAAAAAAATTCAAGTCTTGAGTTGTAGTCTTGAAGGAATCTACGGGTAAAACATTAAACGACCCAGGAAACATCAGAAGATGGAAGGAATACAGTCACTATACCAGAAAGAATTGGTCAGCGTTAAACCATTTCAGGAGGTAGTATATGATCAGGAAATGATGGTATTGAAGGAAGAAGTCCAAGCTGCACTGAAGGCATTGGCGAAAAACAAGGCTTCAGGAACTGACAGAATACCAATTGAGATGTCTCAATAAATGGATGCAGTGTTGGATGTGCTTGCTCGTCTATGCCATGAAATTTGGAAGACAGCTACCTGACCAACTGACTGGATGAGGTCCATATTTATGCCTGTTCCAAACAAAGGTGATCTAACAGAATGAGAAGTTATTGAACAGTACTGTTAATATTATATGCAAGTAAAATTTTGCTGAAGATCATTCAAAAATGTTTGCAGCAGTACATTGATAGGGAGCTGCTAGAAATTCAGTCCGGATTTAGAAGAGGATGTGGAACCAGGAATATCACTGGTGATGTCAGATGGATACTGGCTGAAAGCAGAGAATATCAGAAAGATGTTTACCTGTGTTTCATTGACTATGCAAAGGCATTCGACAGTGTGGATCATAACAAATTATGGATAACATTTCAAGAATGGGTATCCCAGAACACTTAATTGTGTGGATGAGGAACCTGTACATAGATCAAGAAGCAGTCTTTCGAACAGAACAAGGGGTACTGCGTGGTTTAAAGTCAGGAAAGGTTGTGTGTCAGGGTTGTATCCTTTCACCATACCTATTCAGTCTGTATGCTGAGCAGATAATCAGAGAAGCTGGACTATATGAAGAAGAACAGGGCATCAGGATTGGAGGAAGACTCATTAACAACCTGCGTTATGCAGATGACACAACCTTGCTTGCAGAAAAATGAAGAGGACTTGAAGCACTTAACTGATGAAGATCAAAGACCACAGCCTTCAGAATGGATCACACCTCAACATAAAGAAAACAAAAATCCTTGTAACTGGACCAATAAGCAACATCATCGTAAATGGAGAGAAGATTGAAGTTGTCAAGGATTTCATTTTACTTGGATCCACAGTCAACACCCATGGAAGCAGCAGTCAAGAAATCAAAGGATGCGTTGCATTGAGCGAACCTGCTGCAAAAGATCTCTTTAAAGTGTTCAAGAGCAAAGATGTCACCTTGAAGACTTAAGTGTGCCTGACCCAAGCCATGTTGTTTTCAGTCACCTCCTAGGCATGGGAAAGTTGCACAATGAATAAGGAGACCGAAGAAGAATTGATGCCTTTGAATTATGGTGTTGGCGAAGAATATTGAATATATCATGGACTGCTAAAAGAATGAACAAATTTGTCTTGGAAGAAATACAGCCAGAATGCTCTTAGAAGCAAGGATGGTGAGACTATGTCTCACATACTTTGGACATGTTATCAGGAGGGATCAGTCCCTGGATAAGGACATCATGCTTTGTAGAGTAGAGAGTCAGGGAAAAAGAGGAAGACCCTCACCAGTATGTATTGACACAGTGGCTACAGCAATGGGCTCAAGCATAACAATTGTGAGGATGGTGCCCTACCAGGCAGTGTTTCGTTCTGTAGTAGATAGGGTAGCTGTGAGTTGGAACAGACTTGAGGGCACCTAACAACAACAACAATCCCACCTCATTAACATCATAGAGGTAGGATTTACAACATGTAGGAAAATCACATCAAATGACAAAATGATGGAGAATCACACAATACTGGGAATCATGGACTAGCTAGGTTGCCACACGTTTAGGGGCAATACAATTCAATTTGTAACAACTGATAAGGAAAAAATAAGTTATTGTGAATGTGACAAAAGCATGGTATATTGTATGCCACTTTTTCTGTAGAAGGGAGGGTAATATATATTTATATTTGCTATTTGCATAAATAAATTCTGGAGGGATACACAAAAACCTAATGAGTGGTTACGTTAGGGAGTGGTTAGAATGAGCGGATGGATGGGAGATAGGGGTGGGAGTAATCTTGATCATTATATACCTCTTTTAATTTCTTTGATTTTTAAACCCTAGTTTTGTATTGTATGTTTTAATTGTTTAAACTCCTCTAAGGACATTTTTTTCTTTTAGTTTATCTTTCTCTTCTGTGTTTCAGGTTTTCTTCAAATGCTTGTCTCCTGATTCTGTTCATGTTTAATAATAAGGTAGTGGAAGGGCTGACTGGGATTTCAGTGTATTTGGGCAGGATTGTCAGCTGGTAGGCTTTATTTTGGGGTAAGTGGTGGGTAGCTGGCTATTACACTTAGAGGCCCCAAATACCAGAAGGCAGAGGGCTTTGCTCTGGAGTACTCCAATTCTCCCCAGTTTGTTGAATTTGGTATTTTGTATACAGGGATTTGTTTCTTTTGGGGGGAAGATTAATCAACTGTATGGTAATTCAGACTTTCAGTTAATCCCTGTTTTCATGTAATTTCTCACTCTGGCCTTCTTTGGGATCAGCTTTCTCTTGAGTGTGGAGCCTCTCTGGGGTTTTGCCCTGCAAGTCTGCTGCCTTCTGGATTCACCTTCGATTACATATTTTAGGTTGTAGCATCATTTCATATATATTATCAGCCAGTTCTTTTCTGTCTGCTCCTTGTCAAAAATTGTTGAAGTCTTGTATCTGCCATGCCATTTTCCATTTGTGTCCTTGACTTGTGATTTATGCATTTATACTTCTTTATCATCACTTTTCTGGGGTCTTGGAAAGTGCAAGAGATATAGGTATTCAGTTCACCTTCTTGAACCAGAAGTCAATAATAGTATTTTGTAAGCTTGGATCAATTGTAGGTTCCTTGAGGACAAGGACTCCCTTTTGTTCTTTTATCCCCAGAGTCTGGCACAGTGCTTGACAGATAGGCACTTAGTAAATATTTATTGGCATGAATGTGTGTATAGGAAAGAGAGAGAGAGGATTGGTAATAGAAAAATGTACTGCATAATTTTGACTTTTTAAATGTACATTCTTTAAATTGCTAGTTCCAAAAGTCGAAGCTATTCTTTGACAAAGTACTGATTTTATGCTGGACTACCCATGGGTAGAACCATGATAAGCTACAGGGGAAAATTATTTTGAACTTTTAACTCAAATGCTGCAATTTTACATATCAGATATTTTGAAGGAATAGAGATAGGGCACAAATTTGTGAGCTTTTTCCTGTAAGTTCAAAGTCTGCAGAAGTGTTTTCACAGTTGTCATTATTTCTAGGACTTAGATCTCTGTGTTTACCATTTTATGAAGGAAAAAACTGTCTAGCATAGGTTATGATATATAGCCATGAACTCAGTAAGAGGCCCGAGGTTTGAGGCCTGATTTTTGTGGACTATTTCACTGAGCCATGTTTCTGCATTGTTGAGTGTAATAGAGATATTATCCTGGTAACTGAAGTATACCCTTTTAACGATGCCAACATGGTTTATTACTGGGAGCACCAAGAGGTAGTGAGCATAGATTATGATATATAGTCATGAACTCAGTAAGAGGCCCCAGGTTTGAGGCCTGATTTTTGTGGACTATTTCACTGAGCAATGTTTCTGCATTGTTGAGTGTAGTAGAGATACTATCCTGGTAACTGAAGTATATCCTTTTAGCAATGCCAACATGGTTTATTACTGGGAGCACCAAGAGGTAGTGGCTGTGGAGGAAGCCAATCTGATAGCTTTTAAAAAGTGTATACTTTTCTAGATTAGTCCGAAGGACTAATGGTCCACAGCTACCAAGGCCTCCACCAGACTGAGACCAGTACAGCTAGATGGTGCCTGGCTACCACCACTGACTGCTCTGACCAGGATCACAACAGAGGGTTCTGGACAGAGCTGGAGAAGGATGTAGAACATAATTCTAACTCACAAAAAAAGACCAGATTTACTGGCCTGACAGAGACTGGAGAAGCCCTGAGCATCTGGCCCCCAGACAACCTTTTAGCTCAGTGGTGAAGTCACTCCCGAGGTTCACCGTTCAGCCAGGGATTGGACAGACCCATAAAACAAAATGGGACTAATGAGGCACAGTAGTCCACGGACAAGGGCTAGAAGGCAGGAGGGGACAGGTAAGCTGGTGATAGGGAACCCAAGGTTGAGTAAGGATATTGTTGATGTGTTGTGAGATCGTTAACCATTGTCATAGGGCAACGTGTAATAACTGTTAAATGAGAAACTATTTTGTTCTGTTAAGCCTTCATCTTAAGGGAGAATAGCAGCACAATTGGAAGAGCGTGGTCAATCTCACTGAACTGTGCATGTAGAAATTTTTGAAATGTTGTATCTTTGGTTATGTGTATTTTCACCAAAAAAAAAGGTTGAGAAGTTAGAGGGTTGACATGTTGTGGGGTTGTTAACCAATGTCATAAAACAATATGTGTACTACTGTTTCATGAGAAACTATTTGTTCTTTAAGCCTTCACCTGAAGTACGATAAAAAAAAGTAAAAATTAAAATTAAAAAAAAGTATACTTTTCTGCATTTCTAAATAGAGTTTTCTGAAAACGATTTAACATTTTCTTGAGTATTGTTGAACAGTGCTTTAATGTAGTGCTGCCCCTAGGAATTATTAAGAGGCAGAAAACAAAAGCTACCATTTATTGATTATTATATCATGCCAGGCACTGTGAGAAGTTTTGTGTGTGTGTGTGTGTCTTCATATCAGTCCAGTGAGATTTTACAAATGAAATGGAGAATGAGTGAGATTAATTAACTTGCCCAGAATTTCCCCTGAGGATTGAGAGGCAGAACCAGGGTTTGCTTCCAGGTTTCTCCCACTCCAGAGCCTGTATTTTTAAACTTTGTTTCAGTGTTAAGAAGCTACTGGATCCACGGTGAGAAGGCCCCTGATATACTATGCTCAGCGAAGTTCTTGGCCTGTTTTTTTTTTTTTTTTGGCCAAACTTTTTACTTATTTATTCTGTAGTCATTTAACATACACTTAAATGGTCTTATGGAGGGGGGGGAAAGGGAGGTTCTTGCAGATTCCCAAGGAAATGTCTGAAAGGCAAAATATGGCCAACATTATCCATTTGCTTTTTTGACTTTATGGGGTGAATAGCACTTTGCTTACATAAGCATCTGATCTCAGGTTTTTCACTCTGAGAGCATTGAGATTTAAGTTTGAAGACACTCTGAAATCCTAAGAGTAGCAAACCCAACCAACTTTCTAATATCTAGCTTGTTTGTGTAGGCAGAATGATTTCATCTCTCCATTTTAGATGGCTAGATGTTTGTGGAGAATCTTGGTATTATTGCTTGCCTCATTTACTGGAAAGAATCACATAGGAAGTGAGTGGCCTTTAGGGACACTTAAAAAATTATAAAGGAGCCCTGGTGGCACAGTGGTTAAGCGTTCAGGACTGCTAACTGAAAGGTCAGTGGTTTGAACCCACCAACTGCTCCACTCTGCTGGAGAAACATGTGGCAATCTGCTTCCATAAATATGTACAGCCTTGGAAACCTTATGGGTCAGTTCTACTCTGTCCTGTGGGGTCACTATGAGTTGAGGATCAACTCAACGGCAATGGGTGTTTCTAGAGAATTACCACGCTGTACACAAGTCAAGTCTTACACATTTAACATTTTCTTGTTGAAAGCAGTGTCATAAAATCAAGTAAAATTTAACATGTTTTATTTTTTTTTCCCCCACTAGAACATGAAAATTATGGAAAGGAACTTAACAGAAGTTTTTAAAAAGTAACACAATTTTTCGTTTTAGTAGTCCTTGGGTAGTTACGACAAAATAGGTTCCACTTTTTGTTTCTTTGAACAGGGATTTTGGTCCAAAGTCTTACTTGTTTTTAGTATCTGCTTCTGCCTTCCCCTCTATCAGATTAGTTTCCTCCATGGCCACCACCTCTTGGTGCTCCGCAGTTTGAACTGCTGTAGGAATCACATGGAGGAGGGTACCTCCTTTCTATAGAAGGGAGAAGTCCTCTTTCTTTTCTGCCAACCCGGTCATGACCACTTGAGTACAGATCACTTCGGCTGTTTGAGTAACTGTCTCAACTTCCACCATGTCCATTATGTGAGCTGCTGTAATCATCATAGAGACTGCTTCCACCATAAGATGGCAGGGGCCCTCATGTAGGTGGAGCACTACGTGAGTTACCATAACTTTCATAGGAATCTCTGCAGGAACCTGCACTTGGATGATCTGAATAGTCACAATCATGACCATAGCCATCTCTATCACCATAGCCTCTGGATGGATAGTCATCATGTGATCTGGAATGACCATAATCAATGATATATATATCTTGGTGGTGGTGCATAATCTCTTGTATCATGAAAATTTGGGTAATCTGTGCTTGAATAGTTGTCTTTAGTAGAATATCCATCATTCTTGGGGACAGACATTTCTATGAGAGGGCAGGGGTTCTCTTTGTGGTGAGCTTCCATAACTGTCTCTTCCACATGATACAGGTGCTCTTCCTCCTATTCCACTGCTGCTGTGAACTGGTCCTGAAGGGGCAGATCTTTTAGGAGAAGAATATCTGCTTTGTAATGGTGGTACTCTTTTTACTGGAAGTGGTCTCCTGGAAGAACTCATGTTAAAATTCATCAGATAGGCACCATCATCCATTACCTACCCCCATATGAAGGAGGTTCCCTGGTTCCTCCACTTCCTCATCTAAGATCTCTTGGAGGGCCTCTGCTTCTTGGAGGTGGAGGGGGTCCACGTCTACCACTTTCAAATGATAGTTTAATGGCTTGTTCCACCTTGATGGCTTTTCCATCTAAAGATTTTCCATTCCTATCTCTGGCTGCATCTTTGGCATCTGCTGGGCTTTCAAAGGTGACAAAAGCAAATCCTCTCGATTTGTTGGTTTCATGGCCTTTCCTCAAGAATACTTCCACAGTTCGTCCATATTTGCCATAAACTGCCTCAGGGGCTTTCATATTTGTTTCTGTATTGAGCCCACCAATGAAGAGCTTTCCTGGACAATTGGCTTCAAAACCTCCCCCTCCTGTGAGAGGGCCGGCTGCCAGGTCCTAGGACACAAGCGATAAGCTACTAGCACTACTGTACAACCTTGGCCTATTTTTTTTTTTAGGTCTAGAAATGGATGTTTATTTAGAATGAGAAAAGAAATCACAACAAGTAATAAATTTTAAAAGGTTTACAAATACTGCCCACCAAACTTACTGCCTTTGAGTCGATTCTGACTCTTAACGAATCTGTAGGACAGAGTAGAACTGCTCCATAGGATTTCGAAGGCTGTAAATCTTTACAGAAGCAGACTGGTTGATGGGTTCGAACCACTGTCCTTTCAGTTAGCAGCCAGGTGCTTTAACTACTGCACCACCAAGGGCTCCTTACAAATACTGCAAACATCACAAAATCCAGAAAAATAAGCCAGAATAACTTCTGACTCCACATATTTCAATATTTTTTCTTAACGATCCACAAACTTTTGGTGCTGGGCACTAGGGGACAAATTCATATCACAATACAACTTCAGGTCTTATACCTTCATGTCCCAACACTGGGAGAATTGGTATGTGAGTATAGGACCATTCTTGGAAGTCATTACTGCTCTAGGATGACCATCAATAACTTAAGTGTGCACAGAAATCACTGCAAACCACACAAATATGTCACACTAAACCCAAGCCAAGGTATCCTCAACTTATCTTCCACTTATCAAGTACTCAAAATACCTGTGGCCACTCTGGCATCTCCCAACATGAGGAGAAGTGTGATGGAAGGCAAGTCAGAGTAGAAAGAGAGCAGTCCTATGCACTATGGTTAAAATATCTCTTACAAATTTTGTAAAAATACATCACCGCAAGAACACATACCTAGGAGCCCTCTCAGGGTCTGTGCAAAGTGAAGGACCCTGAAGCTTAAAGTGTCTCCTCTCTGATCCTTGGACATTACTCTGAAATGTGTTGACTGGCCCACAAAGGGTGATTACATTTTGCCTTGACCTTAGGCCTTTAACCCCTTATGACCATAGGTTGGCAACCTTGGAGCTGTGAAAAGTTCAGTTGCCCTTATATGGTCAGCTGGTCCAGATCCAATATATTTTTCTCTGTTGAATTCAGTGTTTATGCCCTGTGCATTGGAAAATGAAATTACGGTATTGATAGAACATGAACAGGATTGGTTGTAACATCATTTCTTTCTGCCTCCTCTCCAGTGGACATTCAACCCAACAAAGTGAGCAATGCTAATTCAGGACTTGCTTGTTAGCATTTTACACTCATGGAGATGATTTAAGGGTATTTTGTTCTCTGAAGGCAGGATGGAAACAACTGACTTCTTTCTAATGTAGACAAGAACGGAGCATGATTAGAAGGTGAAATCATTTGCTCTCTTGACCTTGGGTAACGTAAGCATTGACCTTATGAATTTTAAAAAGTGGGCTTAACTCATATCTGTCTTCCTGAGGCACCAAAGTTTCCATCATAAACATTTTCTACCAAGTCCATGTGTATTAAGCATGCATCTTGCAATGTAATGGATAGTTCAGATTAGATTTTAGTTTAATCCATCAAACATATCCATAAGCGTAAGGAATTTTGTGTTACACCCACTCTGGGAAAAACTGTGCAAGGATCAGGGGCATCAACAGCGAGTCGTGGCAGGACAAGTAGAGATCCGGGGACCTAGTTTTTCAGGCTGTCACATTCCTGCCCTGCCTTTCATTTTCCTAATTTCAACTAATTATCATCCTTATCTAACAACACATAGCACAAAAGCTTAGCTGTTCCCCCAGATCTGCAGTTCAGATTTCTTCCTGGGTTTGTATTTTAGATCCCTCCCCCTTCCTTTTATTGTTATTACTTAAATATTTTAGTTGTGTTTTAGGTGAAAGTTTACACAGCAAATTAGGTTCCCATTTAACAATTTTTATACAAATTGTTCTGTAACATTGGTTACAGTTTTCACAATGTGTCAACATTCTCATTATTTCCATCCTGTTCTGTTTCCATTGATCTAACTTCCCTTCCCCTCCTTGCCATCTCATCTTTGCTTTTGGGTAAATGTTGACCGATTGGTCTCCTATAGTTGATTGTTTAAGGGACGCATTACTCAGATGATATTATTTTATAAGCCAATCTATTATTTGGTGGAAAGGTGACCTCAGGAGTGACTTCAGTACCCAGTTCACAGGGTATCTTAGGGTGATAGTCTTGGGAGTTTGTCTAGTCTATCAGTCCAGTAGGTCTGACCTTTTTTAGAAATTTAAGTTTTCTACATTTTTCTTCCATTCTTTCCGGGACCTTCTAATTTGCCCCTGTTCAGAACTGCCAGTATTGGGCATCATTTAGTTCTTCTGGCCTCAGGTTAGAAGAGGCCATGGTTCCTGTGGGCTATTAGTGCTGTGGACTAGTTTCTTGTTTGAGTCTTGGTTTCCTTCATTCTCTTTTGCTCCAGATAAGTAGATACCAATAGTTGTATCTTAGATGGCCGCTTGAAGCTTTTAAGATCCCAGACGCTACTCACCAGCCTAGGGTGTAGGACATTAACTTTATGAATTATGTTATGCAAATTAACTATTATCCCATGAGACTACGGTGCTAAGCCTTTTAACCCAGTAAGCCAGTCCCATGAGTTGTTTGGATATGTTTAGGAAGTCTCCGTAACTGTGCACCTATGTGGTTTATTTTATATATATGAATATATATGCAGCACACACAAACATGTATTTACATACGCCTACAGATACAGCTATAGCCTGCACTTGCATTGCTCACGTATGTATACACTTCTACCTATGTAACCACAACATATATTTTTTGGTTGTTATTACTGTTGTTGCAAAATTGTATATGTTTTATAGCGTTTATTGAAGTTGTCCCTTTTTTGTGTGTACTTCATTTACCTTGGTCAAGTTGTGCAGACTTCACCTATATTGGGTATTGCCTTGCCCACCACCAAAAATAACAAGTGTCTACTGTCTAGAAAGTGATTCCCCCTCCCATCCCTGGTAACCATCAAAGAACGTTTCTGTGTATATATCTATTCCTGACTTTTTGTAATAAAAACCTGTTGCCGTTGAGTCGATTTCAACCCATAGCGACCCTTATAGAACAGAGTAGAACTGCCCCATAGGGTTTCCAAGGAGTGGCTGCTGGATTCAAACTGCCAACCTTTTGATTAGCAGCTGTATCACTTAACCACTGTGCTACCAGGGCTTCTACTCTTTGTAATAGTGGGACCAAACAATATTTGTTCTTTTGTAATTGACTTATTTCACTCAACATAGTGTCCTCCAGATTCATCCAGGTTATAAGATGTTTTGCAGACTCATCATTCTTTATAGTTGTGTAGTATACCGTTGTATGTATGTACCACATTTTGTTTATCCATTCATCCGTTGATAGGCACTTAGGGTTGTTTCCATCTTTTTCCTATTGTGAATAGTGCTGCAGTGAACATAGGTGTGCATATGTCTATTCATGTCATTGCTCTTATGTCTCTTCGATATATACCTATGAGTGGGATTGCTGGATCATAAGGTATTTTCTGTTTCTAGCTTTTTGAGGAAGTGCCATATCGTTTTCCATAGTGGTTGTACCACTTTACAAACTCACCAGTGGTGTATAAGATTTCTGATTGCCCAATAACCTTGCCAGCATTTGCTGTTTTCTGTTTTTTTGATCATTACCATTTTTACAGGAGTGAGATGGTATCTCGTTGTAGTTTTGATTTGCATCTCTCTAATAGGGTTGCTATGGGTCAGGATCGACTTGATGGTAATGAGTTTAATGTCTAATGATTGCGAGCGCCTTTTCATGTATTTGTTGGCCATCAGAATGTCCTCTTTGGTGAAGTGTCTGTTCATGAATGTCTTAGGCTGGGTGCTCTAGAAAAACATAACCAGTAAAGTATATAAATATATATATAGAGAGATTTATATTAAGGAAATGACTCACGTGGTTGTAGAGGCTGGAACATCCCAAGTCCGTGGGTTAGGCTGGAGGCTTCTCCTGATTCACGTAGCCGCAGGGGCTGGCAAACCCAAGATTAGCAGGATAGATGCAGGGCTCTGGCTCACAGGCTGTGAAGACTGACGAATCCCAAGATCAGCAGGCAAGACAGCAGGTAAGCTGCTAGCTCAAGTCCCAAGAACTGGAAGTCAGGCGAACTGGAGCCAGCTGCAGGATCTAGAGCGAGCAAAAGCCCATGAGCCTTGCCAGAAAGTCCACCTATATTGAATGCAGGCTATACCCCAAGGAAACTCCCTTTCAATGGATTGGCTACTCACAGCAGATCCCATCATAGAGGTGGTCACATTATATCATATCTCATCATGGAGGTGATCACATCATTTTACGACTGCCAAACTACATCATAACTGCCAAACCACTGAGAATCATGGCCCAGCCAAGTTGACACACAACCTTAGCAATCACAGTGTCCTTAGCTCAGTTTTTGATTCTGTTGTTTTGTCTTTTTGTTGTTGAGTTGTTGAAGTTTTCTATATATTTTAGAGATTAGACGCTTGTCAGATATGTCATTGCCATAGTTTTTTCCCAGCCTGTAGTTTCTCTTTTTACTCCTTTCGTAAAGTCTTTTGATGATCAAAAATATTTAATTTTTAGGAAGTCTCAGTTATCTAAAGTATCTTCTGTGGTTCGTGCATTTTTAGTTGTGTTTAATAGGCTACTTATGCCAAAAATTAGGTCCCTTAGTTTTGGTCCTATATTATATTCCAGAAACGTTATAGTTTTAGCTTTAACATTTAGGTCTTTGATCCATTTTGAGTTGGTTTTTGTACATGATGTGAGGTATGGATCCTCACATTTTCCTGCACATGGATATCCAGTTTGCCAGCATCATTTTTTATTTATTTATTCATTGTACTTCAGGTGAAGGCTTACAGAACAAATAGTTCCTCATGAAACAGTAATACACATGTTGTTTTATGACATTGGTTAACAACCCCACAACATGTCAGCCCTCTTAACTTCTCAACCTTTTTTTTTTGGTGAAAATATACATAGCCAAAGATACACCATTTCAAAAATTTCTACATGCACAGTTCAGTGACATTGACTATGCTCTTC
>NW_004444169.1:1754873-1756110 GCF_000243295.1 Trichechus manatus latirostris | reverse complement strand
TGTATTCCCTGTCAGGGCGGTCATTGGTGGTAGCTGGGCACCGTCTAGTTCTTCTGGTCTCAGACTGATGAAGTCTCTGGTTTATGTGGCCCATTCTGTCTCTTGGACTAATACTTTCCTTGTGTCTTTGGTGTTCTTCATTCTCCTTTACTCCAGGTGGTTGGGACCAATTGATGCATCTTAGATGGCCGTCTGCAAGCTTTTAAGACCCCAGACGCCACTCACCAAAATAGGATGCAGAACATTTTCCTAATAAGCTTTGTTATAGCAATTGACCTACATGTCCCCTGAAAGCATGTTCCCCAGAGCCCTACCCCTTCTACTCAGTCCCTCAAAGTATTTGTATTCAGGAAACTTCTTAGCTTTGGTTTAGTCCAGTTGTGCTGACTTCCTCTGTAGTGTGTGCTTTCCTTCCCTTCACGTAAGGTAATTCTTAACTACTATCTGGTTAGTAAATAACTCTCACCCTCCCTCCCCACCCTCGTAACCATCAAAGAATGTTTTTTTTCTGTGTTTAAACCTTTCCTTGAGTTCTTATACTAGTGGTTTTATACAATATTTGTTCTTCTGTGACTGACTAAATTCAATCAGCATAATGACCTCCAGCTTCCTCCATGTTATAAGATGTTTCACGGCTTCATCGTTGTTCTTTATCGTTGCGTAGTATTCCATTGTGTGGGTATACCATAATTTGTTTATCCATTCGTCCGTTGATGGGCACCTAGGTTGTTTCCATCTTTTTCCTATTGGGAACAGTGCTGCAGTGAACATGGGTGTGCATATATCTATTCGTGTGACGGCTCTTATTTCTCTAGGATATATTCCAAGGAGCGGGATAGCTGCATGTTATGGTACTTTTATTTCTACCTTTCTAAGGAAGCACCAAATTGATTTCCAAAATGTTTGTACCATTTTACATTCCCACCAACAGTGTATAAGTGTTCAAGTCTTCACAACCTCTCCAGCATTTATGATTTTGTGTTTTTTGGATTAGAGATAGCCTTGGTGGGATGAGATGATATCTCATTGTAGTTTTGATCTGCATTTCTCTAATGGCTGATGATCGTGAGCATTTTTCATGTGTCTGTTAGCCGCCTGAATATCTTCTTTTGCCAAGTGCCTGTTCATATCCTTTGCCCAGTTTTTAATTGGGTTATTTGTCTTTTTGTTGTTGTAGTTTTGCAGTATCTTGTAGATTTTAGAGATTAGATGCTGATCGGATTTGTCGTAGCCAAAA
>NW_004444169.1:1702291-1735583 GCF_000243295.1 Trichechus manatus latirostris | reverse complement strand
CATCTAGCTGTACTGGATTCAGTCCGGTGGGTTGGTGTTAATTCTTGGTTAAATGTTCGGTATAATTCCCCAGTGAAGCCATCTGCTCCAAGACTTTTTTTTTTTTGGGGAGGTTTTTGATCACTGATTTGTTCTCTTCACTTTTTATTGGTCTGTTGAGACTTTTTTCCTCTTGAGTTAGTGTGGGTAGATTGTATTCTTTCAAGAATTTGCCCATGTTATCTACATTATCCAGTTGTCATACAGTTCATTGGATATTCTGTTATAATTTTCTTGTACACAGCATGTAGCTGGATCATGTTTTTTTAATCCATTTTTCCACTCTCTGCCTTTTGATTGGAGCATTAAGCCATTTATATTCAGTGTAATTATGGATGAAACTTCTGCCCTTTTGTTGTTTGTTTTTTGTGTGTCTTAATTCTTTTTTGTCTTTGTTTTTTACTATTGCTTGCTTTTGTGTTTTGTTGGTTTATTGTAGTGAGTCTTTTTGGTTCCCTTCTCTTTAACTTTTGGGTATGTTCACGCTCTGCCTTTTGCTTGGAGTATTTATTCCATTTACATTCACTGAAATTACTGATAAATAGTGACCTAATTCTGCTATTTTTATTTGTTTATTTTTTTTGTGTGTGTGTGTGTCTTAATCCTTCTTTGTCTTTGTTCTTTACTATTGCTTGCTTTTGTGGTTTGTTGGTTTATTATAGTGAGCTATTTTGGTTTCCTTCTCCTTTCCTTGTTTGTATGTTTTGAAGCTATTTTTGTAGTGGTTACCATAAATATTACTTTTAACTGCTTATTTTTATAACATCCTAGGGTAAGTTGTTACCAACTTCAGTAACATCCAAGAAATTCTATACCTATATGATTTCTCCTGATCCCCTCACCCATTTTCTTATTGTTATTACTGATTGCATCTTTATATTTCATGTGCTCTGTAACATAATTTTATCCCTGGTTTTTATACGTTTGTCGTTAAAAAGTGTGAAGGAGAAAACAATTGGAGTTATCAAGCATGGATACCTTATTACTAGCCCTTATACTTGTTCATACAATTCCCTTTACTAGGAATCTTTTTTTTTTCTTTATATAAGTCTTTGAGTTACTTTCTAGTGTCTTTTTCCTTCCACCTACAGAACTCTCGTTAGTATTTTTTGTAGGGTTGGTCTGGTGGATATGAACTCTCTCAGCTTCTGTTTGTCTGGGAATGTTTTAATTTCACCCTTGAAGGACAGTTTTCCTGGGTATAGTATTCCTGGTTGTCAGTTTTTTCCTTTTAGTACTTTAAATATTTCATTCCATTGCTTTCTGGCCTCCAAGGTTTTGGAGGAGAAATCGGCACTTAATGGTGATCTTTGTATGTGATTGCTTTTCTTCAGGATTCTCTATTTTTACTTGTTGAGAGAGGAACTATGATGTGTCTTGGTGTGTGGATTTCTTTGGATTTATCGTGCTTGAGGTTCCTTATATTTCTTGGATTTGTAGATTCGTGTCTTTCATTAGATTGGGGAAATATTCTGTCATTATTTCTTCAAATATTCTTTTAAAAACATTTTTATTATTTTATTGTACTTTAGATGAAGGTTTACAGAGCAAATTGGCTTCTCATTAAACAGTTAGTACGCATATTGTTTATGACATTGGTTAACAATCTCATGACACGTCAACGCTTTTTTTTAATTGTACTTTAGGTGAAGGCTTACAGAACAAATAGTTTGTCATTACACAGTCAGTACACATATTGTTTTATGGCATTGGTTAACAACCCCACGACATGTTAACACTCTCCCTCCTCGACACTTGAGGACCTTTTTTCTTTCTTGGTGAAAATATACATAGCCAAAGATACACCTTTTCAAAATTTTCTACATGTACAATTCAGTGACATTGATTAGGTTCTTCCAGTTGTGCTGCTGTTCTCACTATCTTTTTCCAAATTATTCCATCACCATTATGTTCAACTCACCTCCCCTTAGGCTTCGCATCAAACCTTTTGAGTTGCTGTTGTCAATTTGATCTCACATAGATAATTCTTTTTTTTTTGTACTTTAGATGAAGGTTTACAGAACAGTTTCTCATTAAACAGTTAGTACACATATGGCCCTATGACAATGGTTAACAACCCCATGATGTCAGCACTGTCCTTTCTCAACCTTGGGTTCCCTATCACCAGCTTACCTGTCCCCTCCTACCTTCTAGTCCTTGTCCCTGGACTACTGTGCCTCATTAGTCCCATTTTGTTTTATGGGTCTGTCCAATCCCTGGCTGAACGGTGAACCTCGGGAGTGACTTCACCACTGAGCTAAAAGGTTGTCTGGGGGCCAGATGCTCGAGGCTTCTCCAGTGGCTGTCAGGCCAGTAAATCTGATCTTTTTTGTATGTGTTAGAATTTTGTTCTACATCCTTCTCTACATCTGTCCAGAACCCTCTGTTGTGATCCCAGTCAGAGCAGTCAGTGGTGGTAGCCGGGCACCATCTAGCTGTACTGGACTCAGTCTGGTGGAGGCCTTGGTAGCCGTAGTCCATTAGTAATTTGGACTAATCTTTTCTTTGTATCCTATTCTCTTCATTGTCCCTTGTTCCCGAAGGGGTGAGACCAGTTGAGTATCTTAGATGGCATCACTCTCCCTTCTTGATCTTGTGTTCCGTATTATCAGCTTTCCTGTCTCCTCCTGCCTTCTAGTCTTTGCCCCTGGGCTGGTGTGCCCCTTTAGTCTCGTTTTGTTTTATGGGCTTGTCTAATCTTTGGCGGAAGGGTGAACCTCAGGAGTGACTTCATTACTGAGCTAAAAGGGTGTCTGGGGGCCATAGTCTTGGGGTTTCTCCAGTCTCTGTCAGGCCAGTAAGTCTGGTCTTTTTTTTGTGAGTTAGAATTTTGTTCTACATTTTTCTCCAGCTCTGTCTGGAACTGTTTATTGTGATCCCTGTCAGAGCATTCGGTGGGGGTAGCTGGGTACCAGCTAGTTGTACTGGACTCAGTCTGGTGGAGGCTGTGGTAGTTGTGGTTCATTAGTCTTCAAATACTTTTTCTTTGTCTTTTTCTTTCTCATCTCCTTCTGGAATTCCTATGATAAGTATTTCATTAAACTGTGCACAGCCTTTTTGAACCTCTGTTCTTGTTGCTCTTCAGCCTCTGTAATTTTGACTATCGTATCCTCTAATTTGATAATTCTTCTGACTGATTAAATCTGTTGCTAAGTCCTTTTATTGTGTTTGTCATTTCATTTATTGTCCCTTTTAGTTGCAATATTTCTTATTTTAGATCCTCATTTTGTGCTTGTAGTTTTTCCCTTATATATTTGAGAGCTTTTTCTATGTTTTCCCTTAACTCTTCGATTATATTTAACATTGTTGTATTATCCCATTCTTTTACTTATTTGGTTATCCTAGATGCACTTTCACTTTGTTCGTATGTTCATATGGATGGACCATCATTTCTCTGTGTGTCTTGTGATTTTTTGTTGGGGCACTGGGATTTTCCAGGGTGTTGATTTTTTCACTTCCCCCAGTATTTGGTGTTTTTACCTGAATTACTTTCTGCAAAAAAGTCTTTGGTGGGCACCATCTTCACCGTTCGCTTACTGTTGCCTCTCTCTCTGTGATGGCACTTAATCTTAATGGGGATCCTTTGTACGTACTGTTTGCTTCTCTTTCACTGTTTCCATGGTTCTCTATCTTTATTGTTTGAGAGCCTAACTATGATGTAGGAGCCCTGGAGGCAAAGTGGTCAAGTGCTTGGCTGTTTAGCAAAAGGTTGGCGGTTCAAACCCATTCCCCAGAAGGACTTTGGAGAGATCTGTCTTGTTGGTTTCAGAGCCCCAGTGGCCTTGTGATGGTTGGAGGAGCTATCTCCACTTAGGTGGCCCACCTCCTGGCTCCACTGTAGGGAACCTTCTGTAGGAGTTAGTATCAGTCCAGCAGCCGACAGTTACCTGGTGGGGGAGGGGTTGTCACACTTCTCTAACGGACCCCCAGGGAAGTCTTCCTTGTTGTTATCAGAGCCTGCCCCATAGTATATTAGCTGTGGGTGCAGCCTCCACTCAAGGTGTCTGCTTCCTTGCACACAGCTACGTGTACATGGAGGCAAGTAGAGCGTTGACTGTGGGAGTAGACTGCACTGCAGGGGCCTTCTGTAGCAAGTTGCAGTAGGCTTGCAACTGACAGTGTCCAGGTGGAGGAGGTGCTGGCGCAGTCCAAATGGATCCCCAGGGTAGATCCGCCTTGTTGATTTTAGAGCAGAAGATTGGGGCCCTGTCTCTTTGTATAGGCAGGGGGTGTGGTGATTTGGGAGGCAGGCTCTTCTGCTGGGGTACTTCTTCAGTTCATAGCAGCTGGTGGTCCACGTGGCTCGGGGGAGTGGCAGGGATGGTGGCTGAAGTGATTTTCCTATTGTATATGACTCGTTATTGATTTATTGATTCTTGCCTGTCTGCAGTTTCTCTCCACTTTCCTCTGCTTCCCTGTTCAGAGTCCCTCAAAGATGAGCACCCTTTTTTTGTTGTATTTATTGTTGTATTTGTGGTGGAGGGTTGTAAGGATGGTCTGTTTATGCCACCATCTTTTCAGAATCCAGTTCTCTACCTCTTACGTTTTTTGAGGAACCTCTACACTTTTTTTTCCACAACAGCTGTACCATTTTGCATTCCCACCAGCAATGGATGTGGGTTCCAGTTTCTCAACATCCCCTCCAACACTTGTTATTTTCTGTTCTTTTTTTCTTAGCCATATTAGTGGGTGTGAAATGGTATCTCATTGTGGTTTTTATTTGCATTCCTCTAGTGGCTAATGAGGAGCCCTTGTGGCACACTGGTTAAAATGCTTAGCTGCTAACCAAAAGGTCAGCAGTTTGAACCCACCAGCCGCTGCCTGGGAGAAATATGTGGTAGTCTGCTTCCTTAAAGATTTGTAGCCTTCAAACCCTATAGAGCAGTTCTGCTGTGACCTATAGGGTTGCTGTGAATTGGAATCGACTTGACAGCAGTGGATTTGGTTTAGGTTTGGATGCCCAGTCATGTTGAGCATCTTTTCATGTGTCTTTTGGCCATTTGAATATCTTTTCGGTGAAGTGTCTGTTCATGTACTTTGCCCAGTTTTTAATTGGGTTATTTGTCTTTTTGTTATTAAGTTGTAGAAGTTTTCCATATATTTTAGATATTAGACCCTTATCAGCTATATCATTCCTGAAGATTTTTTCCCAGCCTCTGGGTTGTCTCTACTCTGTTGATAATTCTTTTCATGAACATAAGTATTTAACTTTTGTGAGGTCCCAGTTATCTATTTTATTTTCTGTTGCTTGTGCATTCACTGTTGTATTTGATAATCTGTCACTGAAAAACATCAGGTCCTGAAGCTTTGCTCCTATATTTTCTTCCAAGAACTTTATGGTTTTAGATTTAACATTTAGACCCTTGACCCATTTTGAATTAGTTTTTGTGTGTGGTGTGAGGTATGGATCTTGTTTCATTTTTCTGCATGTGGAAATCCAGTTTTACCTGTATCATTTGTTGAAGAGACTGTTCCTTCCCCATTGAATGGATTTGACACCCTTTTTGAAAATCAGTTGACCATAAATGTTTGGAATTCTTTCTGGATTTTCAGTTCTATTCCATTGGTCTGTGTGTCTGTTATTAAACCAGTACCAGGCTATTTTGATTACTGTAGCTGTGTGCTATGTTTGGAAGTCAGGAAGTATGAGGCCTCCTACTTTATTCTTCTTCAAAATGGCTTTGGCTATTCGGGGTCTCTTGTCTTTCCATATAAAATTGATGATTAGTTTTTCCATGTCTGTAAACAATGCTGTTGAATATTTAGTCGAGATTGCATTGTGTACGTAGATCACTTTGCATAGTATTGACATCTTGTCTATATTAAGCTTTCCAATCCGTGAGCATACGATGTCTTTCCGTCTATTAGGTTTTTTTTAGTCTCTTTCAGTACTGTTTTGTAATCTTCCTTGCAAAAATCTTTCACATCATTGGGTGAATTTATTCCTAGATATTTTATTCTCTTAGATGCTGTTGTAAATGGAGTTGTTTTCTTGATCTCCTTTTCAGAATATCTATTCATCATTTGATGGAAATTTGGATTGTTTCCACTTTTCGGCTGTTATGAATAATGCTGTTGTGAACACTCTTATAAAAATTTTCGTTTGGACATTATCTTTTCATTTCATATATCTTGAGTATATACCTAGGAGTGGAATTGCTGGTTCGTATATTAACTCTTAAGTTATTGGGGAACTTCCAGACTGTCTTCCAAAGTGGCTGCGCCATTTTAAATTCCCACCAGCAAAGTGTGAGGATTTCACTTTCTCCACATCCTTGTCAACACTTGTTATTATCTTTTTATTGTCATTCTTGTGGGTGTGATGTGGTATCTCATTTTAGTTGTGAAGCACTAGATTACTAGCTGAAAGGTTGGTGATTTGAACCCACCCAGGGGCACCTTGGAAGACAGGCCTGGCGATCTGCTTCTGAAAGGTCACAGTGGTGAAAACTCTATGGAGTGGTTTTGCTCTGTACACATGGGGTCACATTGGGCTGCCATGAGTTGGAATTGGCTCAACAGCAACTAACAACAACAATGAGTAATGATGTGGAACATCTTTTCATGTGGTTATTGGCTATTTGTATATCTCCTTTAGAGAAATGTCCATTCAGATTCTTTACTTACTTTTAAATTGGATTATTTGTCTTTTCATTGTTGAATTGTAAGAGTTCTTTATGCGTTTCTTATCAGATATATCACTTGGAAGTATTTTCTCCAGTCTGTGTTTTGACTTTTCACATTCTTTATGGTGTCCTGTGCAACACAAATGTTTTTAATTTGATGAAGTTCAATTTATATGTTTTTTATTTTGTTGCTTGTGCTATCATTGTTATATATAAGCAGTCTGCCTTATCCAGGTCACAATGATTTACACTTGTCTTTTCTCCTAAGAGTTTTATAGTTTGAGGTTTTAAATTTAGGTCTGTGATCCATTTTGAGTTAATTTTTATATATAATCTGAGGCATAGGTCCAACTTCATTTTTTTTACTGGTTGATATCCAGTTGCCCCAGCACCATTTATTGGTTTCCCCATTGAATTGTTTTGGCACCCGTGTTGAAAATCAGTTGACCTTAACTATGTGGGTTTATTCTTGGACTCAATTTTTATTCCACTTCTCTGTGTCTATCCTTATGTCAGTACTATACTGTCTTCATTACTGTAGCTTTGTAGTAGGTTTTGAAATTGTAAAGTGTGAGTCCTCCAGCTTTGTTCTTCTTTTTCAAAATTGTTTTGCCTATTCTGGATCCCTGGAATTTCCATGTGAATATTAGGATCAGCTTGTCAGTTTCTGCAATTTTTTTGGAATTTTGATAGGAATTGCATTGAATGTTTAGAACAGTTTGAGGTATTTCTTCCTATTTTGTTTTTTCCTCCAGTTTTTCAAATTTAATATTTCTGTATATTCTTGGTTTGGCATCATTCTCTTTTAAAAAAATTTATTGTGGTAAAATATATAGTAGATAATATTTGACATTTTAACCATTTTTAAGTGTAGAATTCAATGGTGGTATATTCATAATGCTGTGCAGTCTTCACCACTATTTCCAAAAGTTTTCATTACCCTAAACAGAAATATAGTACCCCTTAAACAATAACTCCCTATTTTTGTCTGTATGCATTTGCCTGTTCTAGATATTTCATAGAAATGGAATCATGTAATATCTGTCCTTTTGTGTCTCACATATTTCATTTAGTATGTTTCCAAGGTTCATGCATGTTGTAGCATGTATTAGAACTTTATTCTTTTTATGGCTGAAAAATATTCCGTTGTGTGTATGCCACATTTTGTTTATTCATTCTTCTATTGATGATGCACATTTGGGCTTTTTCCACCTTTTGGCTATTGTGAATAATGCTTGTGTACAAGTATCTGTTTGAGTCCCTGTTTTCAATTCTTTTGTATGTATATTTAGGAGCACAATTGCTGGGTTATATGGTAATTCTATGTTTAACTTTTGGAGGAACCTCCAGAGTTTTCCATAGGATTTTGCTTTCCTACCAACAATGCATGAGAGTTCCAATTTCTCCACATCCTCACTAGCACTTGTTATTTTCCATTTTTCTGATAATGCCATCCTAGTGGGTGTGAAATAGTATTTCATTGTGGTTTTTATTTGCATTTTCTTTATGGCTAATGATATTGAGCATGGTTTGACATCCTTCTTAGCAAGTCTTTGTGACAAATTGTGCCCTTTAAGGCACATAACAAGGAGCCCTGGTGGTGTAATGGTAACAAGGAGCCCTGGTAGCACAGTGGTTAAGCGCTTGGCTGCTAACTGAAAGGTTGGTGGTTCGAACCCACCAGCCTCAAACCCACCAGCCACTCCATGTGAGAAAGATGTGGCAATCTGCTTCTGTAAAGATTACCCTTTTACTGTCAAGTTGATGCTGACTCATAGTGACCCTGTAGGACAGGGCAGAACTGTCTCATAGGGTTCCTAAGGCTGTAATCTTTACAGAGGCAGACTGCCTGCCACATCTTTCTCTTGTGGAGTGACTGGTGGGTTTGAACTGCCTACCTTTCAGTTAGCAGTCGAGTGCTTAACCACTGTGCCACCAGGGCTCCTTTTGTAAAGGTTATAGCTTTTAAATGCTATGGGGCAGTTCTACTCTGTCCTGTAGGGTTGCTGTGAGTTGGAATCAACTTGACAGCAGTGGATTTGGTTTGGTTGGGTTTTAAGGCACTTAACATAATAACAGGTATACAGGCTTAACTTTGTGGTGAGAAGGGAAGACTTTTCTTGTTGGTGATTTGACCATCCGCTTGAAAAAACTTTTTTTCCTTATATACAGATGTAGCACGTGTATATTGTGGAAAGTTTTAGAAAATGCAGAGAAGTAGAAAGACACAAAAGTCCATAATCCACTATTCCAAGTTAATAACCCCTGTTATCATTTTACTGTATGCCTTCTAGCCTTACGTATATTCACACAAAATGTGCGTATATACCCTTGTGCGCGTGCGCACGCACACACACGCACACACAATTTATATATAAATTATTTATTTTAAAAAATGGAAGCTTGTTGTATATATTTCTTTTTTCATTTAATCAGATAAAGGAAACGTCTTTCATCTCATTAAAAATTACAGTGTTATTTTTAATGATGTATCATACCTCATGGTGAGATATTTAAACCCCTATTAGGCTTCTTTTGGAAACTGTGGTAGCATAGTGGTTAAGAGCTACAGCTGCTAACCAAAACGTTGGCAGTTCAAATCCACTAGGCGCTCCTTGGAAACCCTATGGGGCAGTTCTTCTCTGTCCTATAGGGTCGGTATGAGTTGGAATCGACTCAATGGCAACGGGTTTGTTTGTTTGTTTGTTTTTTAGGCTTCTGTTTGGTTACAGTTTTTCCAAATTGTAAGTGCTAGAATGAATGTCTTTGCACAGATTCTTGCTGGTTCAAAGAATTCTTGCTGGATGCATGTTTTTAAGTCTTTCTTGTCATTCTTTTAATGTAGTGTATAAATATTGACAGTAGTTTCTTTCCGTTAAAATCTTCAGGCAAGATCATAAACAAATATTTGTTTTATTCAAAACTACTATGTGTTAATTCTAGAATTTTAGACAAAAATCACGATTTGGGTACTTGTTTTGAACTAGGTTCTTAACCAACATTCATGCATTTGAAGGTTAGAGAACTATATGCCAAGTAGTCAGCTAGGCACTGAGGTCTATAATGGTAAACAAGATTAAGAAACATTCCCTGGAGTCTGCTGGTTGCTAAGATTGGACAGAAAAAAGAATAAACTTCTTATTAAGAAAAAAGGGATTAAAAAAATCAGGTGACTTGTTTACTTCTTAATGATTTCCTTTGTGGAGTGATTTTAAAATATCCATTTTTCCCCTTCAGGTTGCTATGGAAATATATGAACACATAAAAAGAAGTTCATTCTGATAATTCTGATGCCTGAAATGTAACTGGACTGAAGAGCAGAAAAGGAAAAAAATCTAGTGCCAATATTAATTACAATGGCTACTGATTCAGGGGAGCCAGCTAGCACAGAAGATTCTGAGAAACCTGATGGAGTTTCATTGGAAAACATAGTTCCTCAGATTGCTGCAACTTTGACAGTGGAAACTCGACTGAAGGAAAAAAACAGTACTTTCTATGCTTCTGGGGAAACTGTAGAAAGGAAGAGATTTTTCCGAAAGAGTGTTGAGATGACAGAAGATGACAGAGTTGCTGAATCTTCCCCCAAAGATGAGAGAATAAAGGCTGCAACAGATTTTCCAAGAGTAGATAAACTTCCTTCAAATATGCTAAGAGGTGGACAAGAAGTTAAATACGAACAGTGTTCAAAGACAATTTCAGAATCCTCAAAAGATTGTTTCAAGGAGAAAAATGAAAAGGAAATGGAAGAAGAAGCAGAAATGAAGGCTGTAGCTACTTCTCCTAGTGGCAGATTCCTGAAATTTGACATAGAGCTGGGAAGAGGAGCATTTAAAACAGTATATAAAGGACTGGACACGGAAACATGGGTTGAGGTTGCTTGGTGTGAGCTGCAGGTGGGTGTATAATTTTTTAATAAACTCTTGTTTTAGCTGGCCTGGTCTTCTGAGTGATCCAGGATTAAAATGTGTCATGGATTAAAAGGAAGGGCTTGTCTTCCCTACTCCCTGAAATTATATTCCTTTCCTAGATCCTTTTAGGAGCTCACACCAGTCTTTTCTTTCTCTTGTTACTTTCCCCATTGTTTCAAGGGGGAAATAATCCATCATGACTTTATTTAGGAAAATGCTATTAATTTATTAACCATAGGAAATCCCCCAAACTCTTCTTGTTTTGAAAGCTTTTAGTAAATGAATGCCTTATGGGTTGATTGTTTACTAATACTTGAGAGTGTGGAATGTCAGGGATATATTCAGTGTGATATATATTTCTTTCTTCTGTTCACTTCAGGCAAACTTTTTGGGTTCTTGTAGTGTTCTTCAGAGCAGCAAAGGTTATTTTTTTATTCTTTGAGTTCCCCATACTTTTGTGTTTCTCACAGAGAATTCATGGAAGAAGTAATCACCAGAATCTGCTAAAATTAGTCAACTGGAAAGTGTTTAGAAAGGGAGAAATGAAGCAACAGGAGAAGAGTTGAATTACCTAGAAAAAAGGGTTAAATTACCTAGATATTTGGTTCCATAATAAATATTTATATAGTACTTTTAAATAATGAAGGATTAAATGGGGACAGAACATCATAGAAAGGATATAATAAGAATAGTTTCAGACAAAATCGCATTCATTAAGGGTAGAGTTGCATAGCTGGAAGAAAAAAACACTATGTCATGTTTGGAAAAAGTTCCTTTCTTCTTAGAACCAAGAATGGTTGTCCTTCTTATAAAGTTTTCATTTTGTGTTTTTATGTTCCGGAAATGTTTCAGTTTATGTTTTGTGTCTTTCCTGTACAGCACTTACCCGAATTTGTAATTACATATTCATTTGAGAGATTTCTTGGTCTGTTTCTGAAATTCATCTGTTAAGTGCCGTCAGGGCAGAAACTGTGTCTGTCTGCTTTACCCCTTTGTTCCCAGTACCTCTTACAGAATGTGGCACATAGTAGGCCCTCACTAAATGTTTGTTGAGTAATTGAGTGAATGCGTCACCAAATAAATAAAACATATGAACCATGAAAAAAAAAAGAATAGTTTCAGACAGATATAGGTCAAATATAAGGAAAACCTGTGTGACCTCAATTAGCTCATGGGAAATGGTCAGTGTTCACATGGGATGCTTACAATTAAGATTGAATAAAACCAATAGAAACCAAACCCATTGCTGTCAAGTCGATTCTGACTCATAGTGACCCTATAGGACAGAGTAAAACTGCCCCGTAGAGTTTCCAAGGCTGTAGTCTTTACAGATGGCAGGACTTCGTCTCACATACTTTGAACATGTTATCAGGAGGGACCAGTCCCTGGAGAAGGACATCATGCTTGGTAAGGTAGAGGGTCAGTGAAAGAGAGGAAGACTGTCAATGAGATGGATTGACACAGTGGCTACAATGATGTGCTCAAGCATAGCAATGATTGTGAGGATGGCTCAGGACTGGGCAGTGTTTAGCTCTGTTATACATAGGGTTGCTATGAGTCAGAACTGACTCGATGGCACCTAACAACAACAGTCATCTTTATGGAAGCAGACTGCCACAGAGTGGCTCATGGGTTCGAACCTCCAACTTTTGGGTTAGCAGCTGAGCACTTTAACCACTGTGTCACCAGAGCTCCCTAGAAGGGAGGTAAAAACTGGGTGCATTAGTTCCAGAACCTGAATCTAGACTTTACCAAAACCTGTTGCCGTTGAGTCGATTCTGACTCATAGTGACCCTGTAGGACAGAGAACTTCCCTAGCAGGTTTCCAAGGAGTGGCTGTCGAACTACCGACCTTTTTGTTAGCAGCTGAGCTCTTAATCACTGCACCACCAGGGCTCCGAATCTAGAACTTGGGTAGTATGATATTCTATTGTTATGAGCACCACTAGCTATCATTTATGGGTCACTTACTACATGCTAAGTGTTTCACTTATACTATTTTTAATCCTCACAGCAGCCCTGTGAAAATTAGATACTCTTCTTGTCATCACCATTTTACTAATGGGGAAAGTGAGTGAGGCTCAGGGAGCTGAAGTGACTTGCCCAAGGTTACACAGCTGGTAAGTGGCAGGAGCTAGAATCAAATACAGGTATTCTGCCTTCAAAGCCTATACTCTTGATCACAAAGTGCTGTAGCTTCCTCAGTGGTGGAAAGAACAGACACTTTTGAGTCAGAATGCCAGAGTTCAAATTCTGGTCCTTCTTAATAATTGTGCCACCTTGGACCAGTTACTTAACCTCTCTTGGCCTAAGTTTACTGACCTGTGGAATGAGACTCATACTCAGTCAGCCATGAGGGGTTGCTGAGAAAATGCCTGGTTAGTCCATGTAGACACTTGAGTCATGTTGGTTTTGATTGCTTTTTTCCTCCCTATTATCCCCTCTCAGTCCTTCCTTCATTGCATCCTGCTGCCTCCTACATGGTGTAGCATTAAACTCAGCAGCTAATGTGTTCTTGTTTCTGGCCCTTTAAATTCTAGTGGTCTCTGTGAGTGTGGGTATGTATGTATAAAGTACCACGATTTCACCTATTCTAAATTTGCTGTAGGTTGCCATCCTGATAGATTGAAATTTAGTCCAGGTCCCTGCATTTCTAGGAAGCTTTTTGGTTAACACCATGGTTTTCAAACTTTATATGTTTGCTTCATATGCAGATTCCTGGGCCTATTGTCAGAGATTCCGATTCAGTAAGTCTAGGGTGTGTGCAAGACTCTGCAATTTTAACTAGCTTTGTAAGTGCTTCTAATGTGGGAAGTCTCTTGACCACTCTTTGGAAAGCAAGTTACTTATCAGTCAAGTGTTCTTTAAAAGGTGTGTGTATGTGTAGGGTTTGCTTGGCTTCTTCCTCATCTCATTTTTACCTTTAATAATTTTATAAGGTATATGTCATAGTGGAAATACTATATAATATAAGCAAGCAAACATCAAAATCACCTGAAATTCCACTACTTTGAGGATGCTTTAAACATTTCGGTATATATCTTTCTGGACTTTTTCTTTTGCATAAATCTGTATATGAATGTTTATATGTTTTTGTTTCACAAATGGGATCATACTATAAGATTTTGTAATTTTTTTCACTTATCATGAACATTTTTTCATTGTATTTCATGTTCTTTTTTAAATAGATGTCTAGTATTTGATTGTAAGATTGTCTTATATCTTATTTAAGCAGTCCTCTGTTGCTGACATCTATGTTTTTCTCCATTATTTCACTATTGTAACCATAGCTGTGTTGAACACATTGAAAATTATGTAAATTTTAATTTTGTCTCTGCATTGTGACATTATTAGTACCTCTCATCTTTTTGTGTTACTTTGTCTGTAAATGGGGGTAATAATTTCTGTCTACTTGATAGTAGGATACATAGTAAAGATAAGTCAAGTACTTTGCAAATTGTGTACTCTAGCTCTGCTAAAGGATGTTTAGATACAACTTCAAGAAAATATTCCAGTGGCAGGAACTGCCTAGGGGAATGCCTTCTGTCATTTACCTGTTGAAATGTTGAAAGATCCTGTAAGATCTTACTACTCAAAGTGTGATCACTGGAGCAGAAGCATGGATTCATCTGGGAGCTTGCTGGAACTGCAGATTTTTGGGAACTAGCCCAGTCCTACTGAATCAGAATCTGCCTCTTAGTAAGATATGCAAGTGACTTGCATACACATTAGAGTTTGAAAAGCACTGAAATAAGGGACCAGTCTCAAGACTCACATAGCTAGCTGTGTCAGAATAGGAATTCCCTTAATAAATTAACATAAACTTTATATCACTTTTACAGATTCCTGGCTCTCACTCCAGAATTCACAAATCAGAATCTCCAGGGTACTTAACTTTTTCAAAGTTTTCCAAGTGATTGGATATGTAGTATCTTAATTATCTAGTGCTGCTATAACAGAAATACCACAAGCGGGTGGCTTTAATGAATAGAAATTTATTTTCTCACACTTCAGGAGACTAGAAGTTTGAAGTCAGAGTGCCAGCTCTAGAAGAAGGCTTTCTTTCTGTCTGCTCTGGGAGAAGGTCTTTGTCTCTTTTCAGCTTCTATTCCTAGGTTCCTTGGTGATCATGTCATGTGTATCTTCCCCTTCATTTGTACTTGCTTGCTTGCTTAATCTGCTCTTTCATATCTCAAAAGAGATGGATTTGAGACACACCCTACAACAATACTGCCTCATTAACATAATAAAATCCATTCCCCAATGGGGTTATAACCACAGGTATAGGGGTATGATGGTTAAAGTTTTGTGTCAACTTGGCTGGGCCATGATTCTCGATGATTTGGCAGTTCTGATGTACTTTGGCAGTTATGTAATGATGTAATTTAGCAGTTATGTAATGGTGAAATCAACTCCACGATGAGATCAGCTATGAGCAGCTAATCAGTTAAAAGGGAGTTTTCTTGGGGGTGTGGCCTGCCTGCAGTATATAAATGGATGTTCCAACAAGGCTGTTGCTCTGGATTCTGCATCCTGCTTGTCATCATCTGACTTCTGGTTCTTGGGACTTGTGCTAGCAGCTTACTGGCTGATCTTGGATTTGTTGGCCTCCAGAGCCTGTGAGCCAGCAGCCTGCTGTCTGACCTGCTGATCTTGGGTTCATCAGCCCCTGCATATGCATGAGTCAGGAGAAGCCTCCTGCCTGACGTCTGACCCATATATATATACTGGTTTTGCTTCTCTAGAGAACTCAGCCTAAGACATTTGGTACCAAGAGTGGTTCTAGAGAAACAAAGTTGCAAGAATGATTTTTCTAAATTGTTTCTCAAGTCCGGTTAGTCTTAAAGATATTGATGGCTCAGCTCACCATGACATGAGGTTGCAATAGAAATACACAAAAATATCACCACCAATAGATCAAGTATTGGTGAGAGATGAGGCTCTGGGTCATCGCATGTTTCATCCTTTACAATTTTGTCAGAAAGAGAAGTGTAAGGAAGCTGGTTGGTTGGTGCTACTTTAGCTAGACAAAGTGGTGAAAGAAAGAGACAAGCTCCAGGCTTCAGAGTAAAAGCTCAAGCACCGCATAAACAACCTCAAAGTTGCCATTTGTGCCCTGAAAGAAAGCCTTGTTTCTTATATAGTAACAGAGCTGATATTGCTGAAAACCAAAAGTAGATTCTTATAGTAAGAGTGGCTGAATTACAATGTCAATTGAATTCCCAACGTTGAATGGTGTCTGAAGTTAAAGTGAGGGCATTAATTGGGAAGAAATGGGATCCTGAAAGTTGGGATAGGGACATATGGGCAGATAATCAGGAAGCTGAGCCCCTAGATTCTGTTGAATCACTCCTGCCAACAGAACCAGCCCTCTCACTCTGATCTGAAGAGATAACTCCAGTTTTGTCTGCCAAGCCACCCTCCCCAGTAAAACCATTAGCCACTCCACCCCATCTGATGAGATTAACCCAGCTGTGTCCAAAGAGTCTTTGTCAGAGATATTGCCTGGAATGGCATTTGAGTTATTGCCTAGGAAGGAGCATGAGTCATTGCTTGGGCATCACCTGAGGAAGATGCCTTACAAAACATTGCTGAGTGTTCTCAGGACACATCACCACCCATTTGTGTTTCTAAACCTATAACTGCACTTAAATCCCGGTGAGCCCCAAAAGGTGAAGTACAAAATGTGACACAGGAGGAGGTATAAAACAACAACAAACAAGCAAACAAACTCATTGCTGTAGAGTAGATTCTGACTAACAGTGACCATATAGAACAGAGTAGAAATGCCTCATAGGGTTTCCAAGGAACAGCTAGTGGATTCAAACTGCCAATCTTTTGTTTAGCAGCCAAGCTCCTAACCACTGCACCATCAGGGCTCCATGAGGAGATACGCTACATTCCAAAAGAACTGCTTGCCTTTCTAATATGTACAAACAGAATCCTGGGGAATATGTGTGGGAATGGCTATTAAGGGTGTGAGATAATGGTACAAGGAACATAAAGATGTATCAGTCTGAGTTTATTGATATGGGCTCACTAATGACAGATTCTTCATTTACTGTTTCATCTTGTGAAGTAGGGAAGGATCTAATAGTTTATTTGGTTGGGTCACTGCAGCATGGACTACGTGGTGACCTACACTGAATGAAGTTGAAGTACCAGACATGCCGTGGTATACTGTGGAAGAAGGTATCCAAAGACTTATGGAAATTGGCATGTTAGAGTAGATTTATCAGGTTAGGCCCACAGACCCACACGTGGAGTGCCTAGAAGAGACATCTTTTACCACAACGGTGTGGAACAAATTTGTAAAGGGAGCCCCAGCATCCTTGAAGACTGCTGTGATTGCGATTTTATATAAGTCCGATTTGACAGTAGGAACTGCCCTAACTGAATTAACACACCTAACTACAGTGGGGCTGATTGGACCATGTGGTGGTAGGGGCCAAGTGGCAACACTCAATCGACAAAGACAAGGTAGGCGTGGTTGCCGTAATGAACAGTGGAGTCAAAGCAGTGATCATAATAGTATGGACTCATATGGACTTATGGCATTGTTTACTAAGTCATTGTGTCCCTAGGAGTGAAATAGATGGGAAATCTACTAAATATTTACTTGATATGTACAAGTTGAAGAATTCTAGATCAAGTGAAAGACAGCCTAACTCAAATCGCCTGAATAGAGAGTCACGGCCCCTCAATCAATTCCCAGACTTGAGCCAGTTTATAGATTCACAACCCCTTGAATGAATGGGAGGCGGGGTCCCCTTGAGGAAGGACCCCACTACACAAAAATACATACAGTTATTTTCCTCCCAGCCTTCCCCAAAGGGATCTTCAGCTACTGTTCCAGATGTGGTTTCATTACTTGAGCAAATTAATACAGCTCCTGGTACCTGCTATGCAGCTATTGATCTAGCTAATGCCTTTTTCTCCATACTTGTTTTGAAGAATCACCAGAAGCTGTTTGCCTTCAGCTGGCAAGGCCAGCAATACACCATCAGTTGCTTACCTCAGGGCTACATCAGCTTTCTATCCCTATGTCATAATTTAGTCTACTGGGACCTTGATCACCTTTGTCTTCCACAAGATGTCACACTGGTCGATTAAATTGATGACATTATGTTGATTGGACTTAGTAAGGATGAAGTGTCAATGAATCTGGACTTATTGGTGAAATATTTGCATGCCAGAGTGTGGGAAATAAATCTGACAAAAATTCAGGTGCCTTCTCCCTCAGTGAAATTTCTAGGGGTCCAGTGGTGTGTGACATAACAATATATTTCTTCTAGGAGGCGGAGCCAACATGGCACTATAGACAGAAGCACCATGCTGTCCCTCTGCAGCAAAGACCCAAAAAACTAAGTAAAACTGATACAAATGTCAATCCTGGAACCCTAAGCACCAAATGAAGGAATAAAGATCTTGATCAAGCCCTGAATGGAATAAGAAGCTGACAGAGAACAGAGAATGAGCAAAGCTGTGGAGTGGAGGTCCCCTACCAGCTGACACGGCATGGATACACCATCTTGAACTTCATCCACCAGGGAGCACAGACAGGGAGTGCGGGAAGGCAACTTCGTTGAACTCCCAACAGGAGACAGAGCACCTGGTGGCCAGGGATGCATGCTTTCCCATCCCCCACCTTTCTTCCCTTTGCAAGGCCTCTGCCACTTTCCAACAGGCCACAGTCACTCTGCCAGAGAGATTCTGGCTCACTGCCACCCAGATTCGCCATCTTGGACCTCAGCCACCAAAGACCATGGATAGGAGTACAGGAATGCAACTTCATGGAGCTACCAACAGGAGACAGAGCAGCTGATAACCAGGGATACACGCTTTTCCACCCCTACCTTTCTTCCCCTCTGTGCGGCCTCCACTGCTTTCCAACGGGCCACAGCTGCTTGGCTGGAGACACAGGAGCTCAGTGCCACCAGTGTCCTTCCCGCCCCCACTGGCTGATCCCCTTCAGCGCCATTTTTTTGTGTTCTTTTTTTTTTTTTGGTTTTGTTTTTTGATGTATTTTTTTCTTTTTTGGCTTGTTTTGCTTCTCTCTCCCTTCCTTACTTTCCTTTCTCACACCTGCTTCTTGATGGGCTGTGATGTTTTGGTTTGTTTGCTTTGTTTTTTGTTTTTTTTAGTGTCTTCTCTCTCTGTCCTTTCCTTCCTCCCGCCTTCCCAGTGGTGGTGCACCGCTCAGATGGAGAGTCACTGCTCCTGGCCTCTCCAGGTCTGCACCACCATCACCAACCAGCTCCCTCAGTGCCATTTACTTATTTTTTGTTTGGTTTTGTTCTTATTCTCTCTCTCCCTACCTTCCTTTCCTTTCTCCCACCCACCTAGACCTGTGCACCGGCCCCTCCCCAATTCTTGGCAGGCTGCGCTGTACCACTCAGCTGAACAGCCTCTGGCATACAGCCTCCCTGGGTCTGCGTTGTCCCCACAGGCCGACTCCCTCAGCACCATATTTTTCTTTTTCTTTATCTTTCCCCTTCTCCTTTTTCCTTCTCTCTCCCGCCTAGGCCTTATGGTGCCTCTGCTCTTTTCTGATGGGCTGTGCTGTGCCACCTGGTGAGACAGACATCAGCTTGCCACCACCCTAATTCCCTCTCACCCCCAATGGCCAGCTCCCCCATCACCATATATATTTTTTGTTGTTGTTTTTACTTTTTCTATTATTTATTCAAATTTATTTTGTGTGTTAGTTTCTTCCCTCTCTTTCTCCTGTTTCCTTTCCTTTCTCCCACCCACCTATCCTTGTGTGCTGCCCATGCCCCTTCTAGACAGGCCGAACCACATCGATTGGCTAGAGAGCCACCAGCTCAAGGCCCTGCCGGGTCTTCCTCGCCCCCACCTACCGAATACTACAGCACCCGTTTTATATACTTTTTTCTTCCTTCGTTTTTCTCTGGTTTTGTTTTTCTTTCTCTTCTTTCACCCACACCTTTAGCTCCACACAACACTTTGTATCCTTTCCCTCCTGCCTATCTGCACTGTGTGCTGAGTGCCGCACCCCTGAGTGGCACCAACATGGTCCCCTGCACCCCACACTACACTGCCCCCCATCCCTGCCCCCTTGGCCCCAGTTCGTGCTACAAACTACCCATCCCCACTCTTCCACCCGTTCTGGACCCTCTCTGCTGCACCATAACTGAACAAGCAAGCCCTGCCCACCTGGACAAGATGGTGAGACATATCATGCCCACAGATGAGCAAACAACAAAGAACACCAATCCCGTCTGCCAAAATATATCCAAATAAAACAAAAAGCAGGCCAAAACAAACCAATCTATACTCAGTAAATGAAGAAAATAATTCCTGAATGTCCTGAAGGCAGCAAACAATATGAAAACCTATTTAAAAACAGGACAGGATGGCTCCAGAGGCATCTAAAATAAAACACCAGATGACCTTCCAGTAGAAGAAAAGGCACTGGAATTACCTGATGGGGAATTCAAAACTGTAATATGCAGGGTTCTCCAACAGATGAAGGAAAACGCAGATGAAAATAAAGGAAAAATAGCCAAAATCATGGAAAAGACAGACAAAGCAATGGAAGAATTCAGGAAAATAATATAGGAGCTAAATGTCAAAATAAACAACTAGAAATCATATAAAAACAACAATTAGAAATCCAGACAATAAACAAGACCTCAGAAATGGACATTACCATAGAAGGTTTTAGGAGCAAATTTGAAACAATGCAAGATGCGATCAGTGAAACTGAAGACCAGTCTTTTGATTCCACTTTGAGGAAAAATCAGGTAAGAATGAAGAAAAACGAAGAAACTCTGAGATCAATGTGGGATACAATCAAAAGTAAAAAATTTTGTGTGATCGAAGTTCCAGAACAGGAGGAGAAAACTGAAAACAGAGGATCATTGAAAATTTGCTGACAGAAAGCATTCCTAATGTTATGAAAGATGTAGAGCTAACCATTCAAGAAGCTCAATGAACCCATAAAGGATAGACTCCAAAAGAAAATCACCAAGACATAAGAACCCTTGCTAAAACCAAAGACAAAGAGAGAATCCTGAGAGCAGCTCAAGAAAAACAAAAAGTCATGTACAGAGGGGAAACATTAAGACTAAGCTCTGATTACTAGATAGCAACCTTGCAGGCCAGAAGGCAATGGGATGACATATATAAAACCTAGAAAGAAAAAAAAATTATCTACCAAGAATAATATATTCTGCAAAACTCTTGCTCAAATATGATGGGAAAATTAGGACATTTCCAGATAAACATAAATTAAGGGAATATGTAAAAACCAAACCAAACTTGCAAGAATGTTTAAAGGGAGTCCTTTGGTTAGAGATCTAACAACATCAAACAGCTACCTGAATCTAGGATGCACCCTGCATCAACTGGATACCAACCTAGGTAGTGAACTCTCAAGGATAAAACAAAATGAAAAGATTTACAACAGAGAACCAGCGATATCCATCTATAAATGACAACAACGTCAGAACAATAAAAGAGGGAATAAACTGTAGGTATAGAAATTTCAAATGGAGAGGAAGTCAAGGCGATATCAAGTAATAAAAGACTTGTTCAGACTTAGGAAGATAGGAGTAAATTTCAAGGTAACTACAAAGATACTTAAGAAACCTACTCATCAAAATAAAAATAAAGAAGAAAAATGGTCTCAGTAAACACAAAATCTAAAAAAATGAAAGAAACGGAAAAATATCGACCAAAAAAAAAAAAAAAAGAAATTCAGCACAGGAGAGTAAGAGGAACAGAGAAAACGTCAGCACCACAAAATAAATAAATAAAAACACTGAAAATGACAGCGAAAAACTCACACCTATCAGTAATCACACTGAATGTAAATGGCTTACATACACTCCTAGAGAGACAGAGAGTGACAGAATGGATAAAAAAAAAACAGGATGCATCAATTTGCTGTCTATGGGAGATGCACTTCAGAAACAAAGACAAAAATGTATTAAAAATCAAAACAAAAAATATATATATCAAGAAAACAGCAACCAAAAAAGAGCAGGAGTGACAATAATAATCTCAGATAAAATAGACTTTGAAACAAAATCCACCATAAAAGACAAAGAAGGACATCATATAATGATTAAAGGGACAATCCACCATGATGACATAACCATAATAAATATCTATGCACCCAATGACTGGGCTCAAAAATACATAAAACAAACTCTAACAGCACTGTAAAGAGAAATGGATAGTTCCACAATGATAGTAAGAGAGTTCAACACACCATTCTTGGTAAAGGACAGAACATCTAGAAAGAAGCTCAACAAAAGTACAGAAGATCTAAAGGTGAAAATCAATCAAGTTGACCTCATAGTCATATATAGAATACTCCACCCAACAGCAGCAAAGTATGCATTCTTTTCAAATGCATGTGACACATTCTTCAGAATAGACCACATCTTAGGCCACAAAGCAACCCTCAACAATGTCCAGAACATTGAAATAATACAGAGTATCTTCTCTGATTACAATGCCATCAAAGTAGAAACTAATAACAGAAAGAGCAAGGAAAAACAAATACATGTAAACTGAATAGCACCCTGCTTAAAAACCACTGGGTAATAGAAGAAATGAGAGATGGAATCAAAAAATTCCTAGAATCAAATGAGAAATGAAACACATCATATCAAAACTTTTGGGACACAGCAAAGGCAGTGCTTAGGGGTTAATTTATAGCTATAGATGTAGGCATCAAAAAAGAAGAAAGGGACAAAATTAAAATGTTATCCCCATAACATAATGAAATAGAATGAGAACAGCAAAATAAGCCCATGGGCACCAGAAGAAAGGAAGGAACAAAGATCACAGCAGAAATAATGAAACAGAGAATAGAAAAACAATAGAAAGAATCAACAAAACCAGAAGTTGGTTCTTTGAAAGGATCAACAAAATTGACAAACCATTGGCCAAACTGAAAGCAGAAAAACAGGAGAGGACACAAATAACTCAAATAAGTAATGAAATGATTGACATTACAACAGACCCAACTGAAATAAAGCATCATAACAGAGTACTATGAAAAACTATACTCCAACAAATTTGAAAACCTAGAGGAAATGAGCAAATTTCTAAAAAAACACTACCTACTCAGACTAACACAAACTGAAGTTGAAAATCTGAACAGACTGATAACAAGAGAAGAGATTGAAAAGGTAATAAAAAAAACTCCCAATAAAAGAAAAACTCTGGCCCAGATGCTTTCACTGGAGACGTTACCAAATATTCAGAGAAGAGCTTACACAAGTACTACTGAAACTATTTCAGAACATAGAAAAGGAAAGGATACTTCCAAATTCATTCTATGAAGCCAACATAACCCTGATACCAAAACCAGGCAGATACCACAAAATAAGAAAATTACAGAACAATATGTCTCATGAATATAGATTCAAAAATTCTCAACAAAATTCAAGCCAAAAGAATTCAGCATCATATCAAAAAAAATAATACACCACGACCAAGTGGGATTCATACCAGGTATGCAAGGTTGTTTCAACATTAGAAAATCAATCAATGTAATCCAGCACGTAAATAAAAGAATCACATGATCATGTCACTTGTCACAGAAAAGGCATTCGACAAAATCCAACACCCATTCGTGATAAAAACTCTCAATAAAGTAAGTATATAATGGAAATTCCTCAACATAATAAAGGGCATCTATACCAAACCAACAGCCTACATCATTCTTAATGGAGAGAGGCTGAAAACAACATTCCCCTTGAGAACAGGAACAAGACAAGGATGTCCTTTATCACAACTCTTATTTAACATTGTGCTGGAAGTCCTAGCTAGAGCAGTAAGGCAAGATAAAGAAGTAAAGGGCATCCAAATTGGTAATGAAGAAGTAAAACTGTCCTTATTTGCGGATGATAATGATAGTATACGTAGACAACTCAAAAGATTCCGCGAAGAAACTACTGGAATTAATAGAAAGATTCAGCAGAGTAGCAAGTTACAAAAATCTGTGGGATTTCCATACACCAGTAAAGAGAAATATGAAAAAGAAATCAGGGAAACAATATCATATATAATACCCCCTGAAAAAATACAATACTTAGCAATAAATGTAACCAGGGTTGTAAAAGGCCTATACAAAGAAAACTACAAAACACTACTGCAAGAAACCAAAAGAGACCTACATAAATGGAAAAAACATACCATGCTCTTGGATAGGTAGAGTCAACATTGTGAAAATGTCAGTTTTACCCAAAGCAATCTACAAATACAATGCAAACCGGATCCAAATACCAACAACACTCTTTAAAGAGATGGAAAAACTAATCATTAACTTTATATGGAAAGGGAAGAGGCCCCAGATAAGTAAAGCACTACTGAAGAAGAATAAAGTAGGAGGACTTGCACTTCTTCAGAGCCTACTATGCAGCTACAGTAGTCAAAACAGTCTTGTCCTGGTACAATGACCGATACGTTGACCATTGGAACAGAACTGAGAACCCAAATATAAATACATCCACCTACGGTCAGTCACCTGATCTTCAGCAAAGGCTCAAAGTCCATCAAATGGAGGAAAAGACAGTCTTTTTAACAAATGGTGGTGGCAAAACTGGGTATCTGTCTGCAAAAAAATGAAACAGGACACATACCTCACAGCCTACACAGAAACATTCAAAATTGATCAAAGACCTAAATATAAAACAAAAAACTGTGAAGATCATAGAAAAATAAATAAGATCAATGCTAGAGGCCCTAATACACTGCATAAACAGGATAGAAACTATAACAATCCACAAACACTAGTAGATAAGCTAGATAACAGGGATCTTCTAAAAATTAAACACTTCTGCCATTGAAAACATTTCACCAAAAGAGTAAAAAGAGAACCAGGAGACTGGGAAAACAATTTTTGGCTATGACAAATCCAACAAAGGTCTAATCTCTAAAATCTACAGGAACATCCAACACCTCTACAACAAAAAGACAAATAATCCAATTAAAAAAGGGGCAAAGGATATGAACAGACACTTTAGCAAAGAAGACATTCCGGCAGCTAATAGACACATGAGGAAATGCTCAAGTTCACTAGCCACTAGAGAAATGCAAATCAAAACCACAGTGAGATACCATCTCACCCTGTTATTATTCACACGAATCAAAGAACAGAAAATAACCTATGTTGGAAAGGCTATGGGGAAATTGGAACACTTACTCACTGCTGGTGGGAATGCAAAATGGTACAGCCATTTTGGAAAACATTATGGTGCTTCTTTAAAAAGCTAGAAATAGAAATACCATATGATCCAGCAATCCCACTCCTAGGAATACATCCTAGAGAAATAAGAATGATCACTGTTAATAGGCATATGCACAACCCTTATTCATTACAACAGTATTCACAATAGCAAAAAAGATGGAAACAACCTAAATGCCCATCAACAGATGAATGGATAAACAAACTATGGTACACAGACACAACAGAATACTTCACAACGATAAAGAACAGTGATGAATCTGCGAAATATCTTACAACATGGATGAATCTTTAGGGTATTATGTTGAGTAAAATAAGTCAATCAGAAAAGGACAAATATTGTATGAGACCACTATTATGAAAAGGTTTACACACAAAAAGAAACAATCTTTGATGGTTACAAGGGATGGGAGGCATGAGGAGGGAACAACACTAAATAGGCAATAGATAAGTTTTAACTTTGGTGACGAGTGAGACAGTACACAGTACTGGGGAAGCCAACACCACTTGACGAAGATAAGGTCTTGGACGCTCCATGGACACATCCAAACTCCCTGAGTGACCAGCTTACTGAGCTGTGGGCTGGGGACCGTGGTCTCGGGGAACCTCTCGCTCAATTGGCGTAACCAAGTTTATAAAGAAAATGTTCTGCATCCTGCTTGGTGAGTAGCATCTGGGGTCTTAAAATCTTGTGAGCAGCCATCTAAGATGCTCCACTGGTCTCATCCCATCTGGAGCAAGGGAGAATGAAGAAAACCAAAGACACAAGGGAAAGATTCATCCAAAGGACTAATGGACCACAACTACCACAGCCTCCGCCAGACTGAGTCTAGCTCAACTAGATGGTGCCCGGCTACCACCACTGACTGCTCAGACAGGGATCACAATAGAGGGTCCCGGATAGTGCTGGAAAAAAATGTGGAACAAAATTCCAACTCAGAAAATAAGAAAAAAATAAAAAGACCAGACTTACTGATCTGACACAGACTGGAGAAACCCCGCGAGTATGGCCTCTGGACACCCTTTTAACTCAGTACTGAGGTCACTTCTTAGGTTCATCCTTCAGCCAAAGATTACACAGCTCATAAAACAAAAAGAGACTAAATGGGCACACCAGTTTAGGGCCAAGAATGAGAAGGCAGGAGGGGACAGAAAAGCTGGAAATGGGGAACCCAAGGTTGAGAAGGGGAGAGTGTTGACATGTCATGGAGTTGGCAACCAGTG
Source organism: Trichechus manatus latirostris (assembly GCF_000243295.1). Lineage (NCBI taxonomy): Eukaryota > Metazoa > Chordata > Mammalia > Sirenia > Trichechidae > Trichechus > Trichechus manatus. Next base: position 1,709,559 of record NW_004444169.1, on the reverse strand, counting down.
CCACAAAACAATATGTGTATTAATTGTTTAATGAGAAACGAATTTACTCTGTAAACCTTCATCTAAAGCACAATTAAAAAACAAGTAGAAACAACCCAAATATCTATGAACTGGTGAATAGATAAAATGTAGTATACCCATGCAATGGAATATTATTCAGTCATAAAAAGGAATGAAGTACTTGTACATGCATGTATGAACCTTAAAAACATTATGCTAAGTGAAAGAAGCCAGTCACAAAAGACCACACAGTGTCTGATTTTATTTGTATGAAATGTCTAGAATAGCCAGATCCTTAGAGATAGAAACAAAGTATATTGGTGTTTGGCAGGGGCTGGAGGTCATGTGGGAAGTGGGGAGCAACAGTTATGGGATGCAGGATTTCTTTGCGGGTAATGAAATGTAGAATTTATCGTGGTGATGGATTCACAGCTCTGAATATACCAAAAGCCATTGAGTTGTACATTTTAATTCAGTGAGTTGTGTAGTATGTGAATTATATCTCCAGAAAACTGTTTAAGAAATCTACTTTTTTAAAAAAAAGGTATTTCTTCTAAAGTGAAGGAAATGTTATTGCATCTGGCCCTTCCCACAACTAAAAAGGACGCACAATGCCCGATGTACCTCTTTGGATTTTGGATGCAACATATCCCTCATTTGTGTGTGCTACTCCGGCCTGTTTGTCAAGTTACCCAAAATGCTGCTAGTTTTGAGTGGGGCCCAGACCAAGAGAAGACTGCAGGAAGTTCAGGCTGCTGTGCAAGCTGCTCTGCCGCTTGGGCCATATCATGCCATATGATCCGGCGGATCCAGTGGTGCTTAAAGTGTCGGTGGCAGGTATAGATGCTGTTTGGAGTCTTTTGCAGGCCTCTATAGGTGAATCACAGAGCAGATCCTTAGGATTTTGGAACAAACCCCTGCCATCCTCTGCAGATTACTACTCTCCTTTTGAGAAACAGCTTTTGGCTTGTTAGTGTTCTTAGCAGGGACTGAGAGTTTAACCTTTGGCCACCAAGTCACCATGTGGCCTGAGTTGCCCATCATGAACTGGGTTTTGTCTGACCTACAGCATCGTAAATTCAGGCCTGCGCTGCAGCACTCCATCATTAAATGGAAGGTGGTATATATGAGATCAGGCCCGAGTAGGACGTGAATGCATAAGTAAGTTGCATGACAAAGTGACCCAAATGCCCATGGTCTCCAATCCTGTCACATTACCTGCTGTCCCCCACCTATGGCCTCATGGGGTGTTCCTTATGATCGGTTGGCTGAATAAGAGAAAACTAGTGTCTGGTTTACAAATGTTTTGCTCAATATGCAGTCACCACTTGAAAGTGGACAGCGACAGCACTGCAGCCCCTTTCTGGGACCTCCCTGAAGGACAGTAGTGAAGGGAAATCCTCTCAATGGGCAGAACTTCACGCATGGCATCTGGTTGTTCACTGTGCTTGGAAGGAGAAATAGCCAGATGTGCGACTGTGGTCTGATTCATGAGCTGTGGCCAGTGGTTTGGCTGGATGGTCAGGGACTTGGAAGGAACATGATTGGAAAATTGGTGACAAGGAAGTATTGGGAAGAGGTACGTGGATGGACCTCTCTGAATGGACGAAAGAAGTGAAGAAATTTGTGTCTTATGTGAATGCTCACTGATGGGTGACCTCGGCAGATGAGAATTTTAGCAAGTGGATAGGATAAGACGTTCTGTGGAAACCAGTCATCCTTTTTCCCTGGCCCCTCCTGTCATTGCCCATTGGGCTCAGGATCAAAATGGCCACGGTGGCAGGGATGGAAGTTATGCAGTGGCTCAGCAACATGGACTTCCACTCACCACGACCGACTTGGCTACAGCCATTGCTGAGTGCTCAGTCTGCCAGCAGCAGAGAGCAACGCTGAGTCCCTACTATGGCACCATTCCTTAAGGTCATCAGCCGGCAACCTGATAGCAGGTTGATTACATTGGATCACTTCCATCATGGAAAGGGCAGTGTTTTGTTCTTACTATAATAGACACTTGTTCTGGATACGGATTTGCCTTCCCTGCGTACAATGCTGGAGCCCTGGTGGCGCAGTGGTTAAAGTGCTTGACTGCTCACCGGAAGTTCGGTGGTTTGAACCCACCAGTCTCTCTGCAGGAGAAATATGTGGCAGTCTGCTCCTGTAAAGATTTAAAGCCACCCAGAATCCAGAGGGCATAGCAAACGCCTTGAGTCTGGAGGGCGGGGACCATTGCCCAGCTCATTCCAAACAACAGTGGCTTATTTCAAGCCTCGAGAGCTAGTGTAAATTGTTTTGCTGGGTGTTGGACTTGATTTGTCCCCATTGGAGCCCTGGTGGTGCAGTGGTTAAGGCAGTTTGAATTCACCAGCCACTCCTTGGAAACCCTATGGGGCAGTTCTACTCTTTCCTAAAGGGTTGCTATGAGTCGGAATCGACTCGACGGCAATGGTAGGGCACGCAGTGCTTCTGAGAAAACTACCATCTGTGGATTTACAGAATGCCTTATCCACCATCATGGTATCCCACACAGCATTGCCTTGGATTAAGGGACTCACTTCACAGCAAATAAAGCATGGCAGTGGGCCCCTGCTCGTGGAATTTACTCATCTTACCACGTTCCCCATGATCCTGAAGCAGCTGGCTTGATAGAATGATGGAATGGCTTTCTAAAAATACAGTTACAGCACCAGCAGTACCTTGCAGAGTTGGGGCAGTGGTCTCCAGGAGGCCATGTATGTGCTAAACCAGTGTTCAATGTAGTGTGGTTTCTCCCATAGCCAGGATTCATGGGTCCAGGAATCAAGGGGTGGAAATGGGAGTGGCACCACTCACTATTACCTCTAGTGACCCACTTGAAAAATTTTTGCTTCCTGTCCCTGTGACCCTATGCCCTGTGGGTCTAGAGGCCTTAGTTCCAAAGGGAGGAATGCTCCCACCTGGAGACACAACATAGATTCCATTAAACTGGAAGTTAAGAATGCCACCCAGCCACTCTGGGCTCCTCATACCTGTGGATCAACAGTCAAAGAAGGACATTACTATATTGTCTGGTGTGATTGATTCTGATTACCAAGAGGAAGTCGGATTGATATGACATAGTGGAGGACAGAAGAATATGTCTGGAATACAGGAGATCCCTTAGGGTGTCTGTTAGTACTACCATGCCCTGTGATTGACGTCAATGGAAAACTACAGCAACCCAATTCCAACATGACTACTCATGGCCCAAACCCTTTAGGAATGAAGGTTTAGGTCACCTCACCAGGCAGAGAACCATGATCAGGTGATTCCTGAGGGTAAAGGAAATAACGGAATGAGTGCTAGAAGAAGGTAGTTCTAAATACCAGTTACAACCACATGACCAGTTGCAGAAATGAGGACTCGAATTATTATGAGTATTTCTGCTTTGTATGTGTGCATGAAATATTTTTGTATTCTTCACTTATAAAATATATGATGTAAGTGGGGCTAGAGTGTTTTTGGTTGTACATGTGTTAGTTGCATCATGTTAGGCGCCAGTATGTCTTTGTAACTGCCTTTATTTACAGATTGTGTATGGTTTAAGGAGTTGTGTATAGGTAGCAAGTTGACTAGGGGTGGACTGTGTTGGTTAAGCTTGTGTGTCAAGTTACCTGTGCCTTGATTCTCAGTGTTTTGGCAGTTATGATGTACTTTGGCAGTTATGTAATGATGTAATATGGCCATAGCACCAATCAGTTGAAAGGAAGTTTCCTTGGGGGTGTGGCCTGCCTCCAATGTATAAATGAATGTTCCAGCAAGCCGTCGCTGTGTATCCTGAATCTGGCTTTTCATCATCTGACCTCTGGTTCTTAGGACTTGAGCTAGCAGCTTATCTGGTGATCTTGGATTCATCAGCCTTTGCAGCCTGTGAACTAGCAGCCTGCCATCTGACCTGCCGATTTTGGGTTTGTCAGTCCTTGTAGGTAAGTGATTCAGGGGAAGCCTCCAGCCTGAAGCCTGACCCACAGAATTGGGACTCGCCATCCTCTACAACCATGTGACCCATTTCCTTGAGATAAATCTCTCTCTCACTCTCTCTCTGTCTACATATATATGTATATATGCTTCACTGGTTTTGCTTCTCTAGAGAACCCAGCCTAAGACAAGAGGTTAGGATTTACAACACATATTTTTGGGGCACCCAGTTCAATTTGCAACACATAGCCAGATTTGGGAATCTCTCATAGAGCAAATGTTTTAAATATATAAATTGTGTTTTAATTTATCCAGAGAATAACAGTTACAATTTTCTTTTCTGAAAAGAATGTCAGAGATAGTGGGCTTACTTTATACAGTTTTTGGATATTGCTTCATCTTCTGCCTACTTGGAATTAAGGAAAACTATATTATTTAGAATCCCAGGAGGATAAGGGGCATCATCTTTTAAATACTTTCCTGAGTACTATGCAGTCTATAATGTACAATTTCTCATTCTCCTTCCATAAAAGCTTTCTTATTTATTATATAGTTAAACAGCTTTATAGAAAAACATCCCAGTGAGCAGTTTAAATATTTGTATTACTCTATATTTTTTCCAGTCCTTGCCTGCACACACACACACACACACACACACACACACGTTCATAGTTTTATTTTCTTATCAATTTAATATGTATTTTCTATTTATCAACAGCATGAAAATATATGAACTATATTATATTGCATTCATGCCACCTCTTGCTTAATCCTCTCCCCTAATATTAGGCAATTCTTTATTTTTTTTAAATTTATTTTTGCATGTTTGATTTGAAATTTGCAGTTTAACAAAAGGCTTTTAATACTTTTTTCTCTTGATGACCTTTTCGCCCATTGTGGATATTTGATTTTTGTGTAACATTTCTTAATAGTAACACATCTATTTGTTAGAGTACCTTGACCTTATGGCAGTGCAAAAGCCACAAAAGATAGATTTTCCTGCTGATAATTTAACTTTGGGGAAGTTAAAAGCAAATAAGCATACAAACCCTTTGATGGTGTAAATCAGATTTTAGAATTTTGCCATAAACACCTGTATTTCAACAGTTTGTCACATTTTATGGTTTCCATAACTTGATTTTAATTCATTAATGGGAACGACTTTGAACTGTTCTTTGTTGTTGTGTTGTTATTTGCCGTCAAGTTGGCCCTCATACGTGGCAATCCCATGTACAATGGAATGAAATGTGTTGTGATCCATAGGGCCTTTACTGACTGATTTTTGGAAGTAGATCTCCGGGCTTTTCTTTCTAGTCCACCTTAGTCTGGAAGCTTCATCTGCTCAGTATCATAGCAACATGTAGTCTACCACTGACAAATTGGTGGTGGCTATGCATGAGATGCATTAGCCAGGAATGGAACCAGGGTCTCTTCCACGTGGAAGGTGAGAATTCTGCCATTGAACCACCAATGACTCATGTTCTGCTATTTAGAAGACTGTTTATTTTAGCTCATGTTGTTGAAAGACTTGGTCAGATGTTACTGAAAGGCCCGTTTAGTAACTTTTAGAAGGAATCAGTCCCAGGAGATTTTAACAGTTTTCTGCTCCACTAACTAACATCTTGAGAATCAACAATACTCATCTTCTATGCATGGAAATACAACCACTTTTTGCTTTATTCTAACTTGGAAAAATACTTCTACTAGGACATTTATCATTCGTTTTCTTGATGGAGCTGAGTTTTCATATAATGGGGCTATATTCCAGTTGAATGAACATAATAGATATCTGAAAAATTGTGTTCTTTGTTTCTAACATATATTTGAGTATGCTTGTATTTTTAGAATAAACCTCACTGTGGGGTCAGCTGTGTGATTGTGTGCTTCAATGGGTAATTAAATGGGCCTCCTTTAAAATAGCAGCTAGACATCTCTAACTCTAGCTCTAGTCACTGAACTGAGCCAATGATGACATTAAAAAGAAAGACCAAAAATAAAAAATTACAGTAATCTGTAGCAGGTTGACATGTTAATTGAGAACCCTAATACATTTGTGCATCCGTTAGGGCAGTATCTGACTGCATTGTCATGAATTGAATTGTGTCCCCCAGAAATATGTGTCAACTTGGTTAGGCCGTGATTCCCAGTATTGTGTGGTTGTCCTGCATTTTGTGATTGTAATTTTCCTATGTGTTGTAAATCCTAATCTCTGCCTGTGGTTAATAAGGCAAGATTAGATTATGTTAAAGAGGATTAGGGTGGGATTGTAACACCCTTACTGAGGTCACATCCCTGATCCAATGTAAAGGGAGTTTCCCTGGAGAGTGGCCTGCACCACCTTTTATCTTAGAAGAGATAAAGGGAAAAGGAAGCAAGCAGTGGGGGAAGGGACATCATACCACCAAGAGAGAAGCACCGAGAGCATAGTGCGTCCTTTGTATCCAGGGTCCCTGTGCTGAAAAGCTCCTCAACTGGAGGAAGATTGATGACAAGGACCTCCCTCCAGAGCCAGCAGAGAGAGAGAGCTTTCCCTTGGAGCTGAGGCCCTGAATTTGGACTTATAGCCTGCTGGACTGTGAGAGAATAAATTTCTCTTTATTGAAGCCATCCACTTGTGGTATTTCTGTTACAGCAGCACTAGATAACCAAGACAGCTTATATGTCTATGGTCCCATAGGTTTTGTTTTGTTTTGTTTTTTAAAGAGAAAGCAGCTCTCCTTTTGTTTATTTCCCCCTAATGGTTTTAAAGACCCCAAACCACCAGAGTAAACAAGCAGCGGGGCTCTAGGGCGCATCCCAATTCCTGCGGCACCCAGTCTAATGGTGATTTTCTGTTTCTCACATTCCTTCTACATTTTTTTCTTTCTTTTTTTTAAATTGTGGTTTAAGTGAAAGTTTACAGCTCAAGTTAGTTTTTCATACAAAAATTTATACACACATTGTTATGTGACCTTACTTGCTCTTCCTTCTGACCTCTCCTCTCACCTCTGGACAGGAGCTGCCTGTTTAGTCTCATGTATCTACTTGAACTAACAAGCACCCTCTTCACAAATACCATTTTATGTCTTATAGTCCAGTCTAATCTTTGTCTGAAGTGTGGGCTTCGGGAATGGTTTTACTTCTGGGATAACAGAGAGTCCAGGGGCCATGTCTTCCGGTGTTCCTCCAGTCTCAGTCAGGCCATTAAGTCTGGTCTTTTACTAGAATTTGAGTTCTGCACCCCACTTTTCTTTTGCTCTTTCAGTGACTCTCTGTTGTGTTCCCTGTCAGGGCAGTCATTGGTGGTAGCCAGGCACCATCTAGTTCTTCTGGTCTCAGGCTAATGGAGTCTCTGG
>NW_004444169.1:1699983-1702191 GCF_000243295.1 Trichechus manatus latirostris | reverse complement strand
ACTCTCTGTTGTGTTCCCTGTCAGGGCAGTCATTGGTGGTAGCCAGGCACCATCTAGTTCTTCTGGTCTCAGGCTAATGGAGTCTCTGGTTTATGTGGCCCTTTCTGTCTCTGGGGCTAATATTTTTCATGTGTCTCTGGTGTTCTTCATTCTCCTTTGCTCCAGGTGGGTTGGGACCAATTGATACATTTTAGATGGCTGTTTGCTAGCTTTTAAGACCCCAGACACCACTCACCAAAGTGGGATGCAGAACATTTTCTTAATAAACTTTGTTATGCCAGTTGACCTAGATGTCCCCTGAAACCATGGTCCCCAGACCCCCTCCCCTGCTACTTCGTCCCTCGAAGTATTTGGTTGTGTTCAGGAAACTTCTTAGCTTTTGGTTTAGTCCAGTTGTGCTGACTTCCCCTGTATTGTGTGTTGTCCTTCCCTTCACCTGAGAATTCTTGTCTACTACCTAGTTAGTGAATTTCTCTCTCCCTCCATCCCCACCCTCATCAAAAACTGTTTTCTTCTGTTTTTAAACCTTTTCTTGAGTTCTTATAATAGTGGTCTCATATAATATTTGTCCTTTTGCAACTGACTGATTTATATATAAACAAGTGTAAAGGAGGAGGAAGTCAAAGTGGTTCACTGCAGAAAACCAACTAAACACAAAAAAAAGTCAGTATAGAGGAACTGAGAGACAAAAAAGTGATGAGACACAGAAAACAAATAGCAAAATGACAGTAATAAGTCCTTTTTTATTGGTAATTACCCTAAATATAAATGGACTAAATGCTCCGATAAAAAGGCAGAGATTGGCAGAATGGATAAGAAAACATAATTCATCCATATGCTGTCTACAAAAGACCCACATTAGATCTAAGAACGCTCGTAGTTGAAGGTAAAAGAATGGGAAAAAAAATTCCATGCAAGTAGTAGCAAAAAAAAGAGCAGGAGTGGCTATATTAATATCAAACAAAAGACACTTTGAGACAAAAAGCTGTTACAAGAGACAAAGAAGGACATAATATAATGATAAAAGGGTCAATTCAACAAGATGTAACAATTATAAGTATATATGCACCTAACAACAGAACCCCAAAATACACGCAGCAAACATTGACATAGTTGAAGGGCAAAATAGACAGTTCTACAGTCATAGTCAGAACAAGGCCAGGGGCTGACTGCAGAACAGATCATCAATTGCTCGTATGCAAGTTCAAGTTGAAACTGAAGAGAATTAGAACAAGTCCACGAGAGCCAAAGTACAACCTTGAGTATATCCCACCTGAATTTAGAGACCATCTCAAGAATAGATTTGACACATTCTACACTAATGACCGAAGACCAGGAGAGTTGTGGAATGACATCGAGGACATCATACATGAATAAACCAAGAGGTGATTAAAAAAACAGAAAAGAAAGAAAAGACAAAAATGGATGTCAGAAGAGACTCAAACTTGCTCTTGAACATCGAGTAGCTAAAGCAAAAGGAAGAAATTATGAAGTAGATGAACTGAACAGAAGATTTCAAAGGCAGCTCGAGAAGACAAAGTAAAGTGTTATAAGAAATGTGCAAAGGCCTGGAGATAGAAAACCAAAAGGGAAGAAGACGCTCAGCATTTCTCAAGCTGAAAGAACTGAAGAAAAAATTCAAGCCTCGAGTTGTAATAGTGAAAGATTCTGTGGGGAAAATATTAAACGACGCAGGAAGCATCAAGAGAAGATGGAAGGAATACACAGTCATTATACCAAACAGAATTAGTCGACGTTCAACCATTTCAAGAGATAGCATATGATCAGGAACCAATGATAGTGAAGGAAGAAGTCTAAGCTGCACTTGAAGGCATTGTCGAGAAACAAGGCTCCAAGAATTGACGGAATATCAGTTGAGATGTTTCAACAAATGGATGCAGCGCTGGAAGTGCTCACTAGTCTATGCTAAGAAATTTGGAATTAGCTACTTGGCTAACCAACTGGAAGAGATCCATATTTATGCCTATTCCCAAGAAAGGTGATCCAACTGAATGCAGAAATTATTGAACAATATCATTTATTTCATACGCAAGTAAAATTTTGCTGAAGATCATTCGAAAGCGGCTGCAGCAGTATATCGACAGGGAACTGTCAGAAATTCAGGCTGTATTCAGAAGAGGTCGTGGAAGCAGGGATGTCATTGCTGAAGTCAGATGGATCCTGGCTGAAAGCAGAGAATACTAGAAA
>NW_004444169.1:1678868-1699883 GCF_000243295.1 Trichechus manatus latirostris | reverse complement strand
GGTTTAAAGTCAGAAAAGGTGTGCGTCAGGGTTGTATCCTTTCACCATACCTATTCGATCTGTATGCTGAGCAAATAATCGGAGACTCTGGAGTATATGAAGAAGAACGTGGCATCAGGATTGGAGGAAGAAGACTTATTAACAACGTGTGATATGCAGATGACACAATGTTGCTTGTTGAAAGCGAAGAGGACTTGAAGCACTTACTGATGAAGACCAAAGACCACAGCGTTCAGTTGGATTACACCTCAACATAAAGAAAACAGAAATCCTCACAACTGGACCAATAAGCAACATCATGATAAACCGAGAAAAGATTGAAGTTGTCAAGGATTTCATTTTACTTGGATCCACAATTAACACCGATGGAAGCAGCAGTCAAGAAATCAAAAAATGCATTGCGTTGGGCAAATCTGCTTTGAAAGACCTCTTTAAAGTGTTGAAAAGCAAAGATGTCACCTTGAAGAATAAGGTGCGCCTGACCCAAACCATAGTATTTTCAATTGCATCATACGTATGCGAAAGCTGAACAATGAGTAAGGAAGACCGAGGAAGAATTGACGCCTTTGAATTGTGTTGACGAAGAATATTGAATTTACCATGGACTGCCAAAAGAACGAACAAATCTGTCTTGGAAAAAGTACAACCAGAACTCTCCTTAGAAGCAAGGATGGTGAGACTACATCTCACATACTTTGGACATGTTATATCAGGAGGGCTCAGTCCTGGAGAAGGACAACATGCTTGGTAAAGTAGAGGGTCGGCGAAAAAGAGGAAGACCCTCAACAAGATGGATTGACACAGTGGCTACAACAGTGGGCTCAAGCATAACGATTGTGAGGATGGCGCAGGACTGGGCAGTGTTTCGTTCTGTAGTACGTAGGGTCGCTGTGAGTCGAACCGACTCGATGACACCTAACAACAACAACAGTCATAGTATGAGACTTTAATATACCACTTTCAATAATGGATGGAACATCTAGACAGAAGATTAGTAAGGAAATAGAGAACGTGAATGACAGTATAAAGCAACAATCCATCAGCTGTTGGTGAAAAACAGTTAATATAACATGAGCTGCCAGAAGAACAAATCAATTATTCTTAAATACAACCATAATGCTCCCTAGAAGTGAGGATAGCGAGACTTCAGCTCACTTACTTTGGACATGTCATCATGAAAGACCAATCATTAGAAAAGGAAATCATGGTTGTTAAAGTGAAATGTCAGCGAAAGCAAAAGAGGTCCTTGAAATGGATTAACACAGTGGCCAAAACAATGGATTCAAACATAGCAATGATCATGAAGATGGTGCAGGATCAGGCAACATTTCGTTCTGTTATACATTAGATTGCTATGTGTCAGCTGACTTAGCAGTAGCTAACAAAGCAGTAAACCAACTAGACCTAAGAGACGTATATAGAACACTCCCCCAACAACAGCAGAACGTACATTATTCTCCATTGCATATAGATCATTCTCCAGGTTGAACTATATGGTAAGTCACAAAACAAGCCTTGATACATTTGAAAAGATTGAAATCATACAAAGTGTCTTCTCCGACCACAGTGAAATGGAATACAAATCAATTACAGAAGGAAAACTGGAAATGTCACAAATTTGTGGAAACTGAGCAAGACATCATTAAACAATCAATAGTTCAAAGGAGAAGTCATAAGGGAATTAGAAAATACTGAGAGATGAATGACAATGAAAGCACAACATACCAAAACTTATGATACAGCAAATATAGTACTCAGAGGGAAATTTATAGCTTTAAAAGCCTATATTATAAAAAAGGAAGATCTCAGATTAAAAAAAAACCTAAATTTATACCTTGAGGAAATAGAAAAAGAAGAGCAAATTAAGCCCAAAACTAGCAGAAGGAAGGTGTATTTTGTCTGATATTAGATTAGAGATAATGAAATAGAGAATAGAAAATAATAGAGAGAATCAATGAAAACAAGAGTTGATTTTTTGAAAATATCAACAAAATTGATAAATCTTTATCTAGACTGACAAGGAAAATAAAAAGAGAGGAGACACATAAGTAAAATAAGAAATGAAACTGGAGACGTTACAACTGACTGTGCAGAAGTAAAAAAGAGTATAAGAGAATACTTTGAACAATTGTATGCCAACAAATTAGATAACCTAGATGAAATGGACAAATTTCTAGAAACATTAAAAACTATCTCAGTTGAATGAAGAAGAAATAGAAAATCTCAACAGATCTATTAACAGTTGAAGAAATTCAATTAGTAATTTAAAAAACCTCCCAAGAAAGAAATATCCAGGACCAGATGGCTTCACTGATAAACTCTATCAAACATTTAAAGAAGAATGACACCAATCCTTCTTAAACTCTTCAAAAAAATACAAGAGGAGGGAACACTTCCTAACTTATTCTGTGAGGCCAGAATTACCTTGATACCTATGCCAGATAAAGACACCACAAAGAAAATAAAAACAAAACTGCAGACCAATATCCCTTTTGAATATAGATGCAAAAACCAACAAAGTAATTCTAGTGTAAGAATAGAGGTATAGACCAATGGAATATAATTGAGAACTCAGAAATAAGCCTATACATCTATGACCAATTTATTTTTGACAAGGGTGTCAAGTCCACCCGATGGGGAAAGAATAGTCCCTTTAACAAAGATGTTGCTGAGACAGCTGAGTCTCCACATGCAAAAGGATGAATTTGGACCCATATACAAAAAGTAGCTCAAAATGGATCAATGACCTTAATATAAGAACTACGACCATAAAACTCTTAAAAGAAAATATAGGGGTAAAGATTCAAGACCTTGTTTGATGATGGATTCTTAGGTAGGACACCAACAGCAAGAACAACAAATGAAAAAATAGATAAATTGAACTTCATCAAAATTAAAGACTTGCGTTTGTCGAAGCACTTTATCAAGAAAGTGAAGAGACAACCTACAAAATGGTGGAAAATATTTGGTAACCATGTATCGGAGAAGGGTTAAATATCCAGAATATATAAGGAACGTCTACTACTCAACAATAAAAAGGCAAACAAACAACCTAATTTAAAAAAAAGGGGGGGGGGCAAAAGGATTGAATAAACCTTATTCCACAGATGATATACAAATGGTCAATAAACACATGAACAGTTGCTCAACATCATTCATTAGTAGGGAAATGCCACTCAAAAGCATAATGAACTACTGCATCACCCCCACTAGGATGGCTGTTATCAAAAAAATCAAAATCAACAGGTATGGGTGAGGATGTGGAGAAATTGGAAACCTTCTCTACATTGCTAGTGGTAATGTAAAATGATAAAACTTCTGTGGAAAAAAGTCCTCATAATGTCAAACATAGAATTACCATACAACTCTGCAATTCTACTTGTAGGCATATACCCAAGAGACTTGAAACCAGGGACTCAAACAGGTACTTGTACACCAGTGTTTATTGAAGCACTCTTCAGAATAGTTAAAATGTAGAAACAACCCAAGTGAACATCAGCAGAAGAATGGATAAACAAAATGTGGTATATCCACACAATGGAATATTATTCAGCCATAAAGAATAATGAAATTCTGATACATGCTGTGATATGGATGAATCTTGAAAACATTATGTTAAGTGAAATAAGTCAAATACAAAAGGACAAATATTGTATGACTCCACTTATATGAAATCTAGAATAGGCAAATGCATAGAGAGAAAAGTTTATTAAGTGGTTACCAGAGGCTGTGGGGAGAGGGTAATGGGGAATTATTCCTTAAGGGGTACAGAGTTTCTGTTTGGGGTGATGAAAAACTTTTGGAAATAGTGATGATGCTTGTACAACAGTGTGAATGTAATGAATGTCACTGAATTGTACAGTTAAAAATGATTAAAGTAGCATTTTCTTGTATATATATTTTACCACAAACAGAAAAAAGAATGAGTAGAGATAATATGATCTGTGATGATCCATGTGTACCTGAAAAGAAGAGCAGCACTATATTCCTTGTGAAGGAAGACCTGCTGATCTGCTTGCCCAGTTCTGTCCTCTCACAGAGATGAGTGGAGCTAAAAGACAGATGGAGTAAGTCATTTTTACTCCGGTGTGTAGGAAAGAGAGTGAGTTAGCTTTTGCAGTGTAGAGGATAGGGAGCAAAAAATCCTTCTTTGATATCTAACAATATGTTGGCTGGTACAGAGTTGGGCCCTCAGGAGAGAGACCTTCATATCTTCTGTCATTTAAGGGATTGCCATTGCTTAAGGTATCCTAGTGTCTCTGTGAGTAAGCAAAGGATAATGACCCACCTGAGGGGGATTGAAGGTGAGGAGAGAATAGTCACTTTTCAGACTTGAATTAGTGGCCTGGATGATCAAGTAGAAAAAGTATATTAAAGTAGATATCTGGGTACAGGTAGTCCTCGACTTAAGACAGGGTTCTATTCCAACAACTACGTGTCGTAAGTTGGTTCTGATGTAAGTCGAATACCGCATTTCTTTTTAAAGTTTTCATTATTATTGCCTTTTATTGTCAGTATTTTTATAAATCCGATCTTTATTTGCCTTTGTGGGTTAGAAACATTACATATAAACTTAGATATATTTTAATATATACATACATACATAAAAAATACTCAAATCATAAAAAATTTACTGTGATGATGAAAAAAAGTTGGACAGTGTCATTTTGTCAGCTGTGGTAATAATTCCACTTGTGGAAGGTTCTGGGAATGGAATGGCGTTTCTCGCCAGAAAATTAGTGACAGTTGCCTGTATGGTCCTGTTTTTTTTTTTTTTTTTCTCCTTCATATATTTCATGGTAACACCTCACTGCTTCCCTAATCTGCCTATCAACTTTAGCAAAGCGATCAGTGTTTGGGTCCATATTTTCAAGCAACTGAAGCCCCTGATTTAGTTTAGAAAAACCTCCAGCTAATCCTTTCACTGAAAGATTTTTTGACAACTTCTTGCCTTCTTCATTATTTCTTTCTCCTTCAGCATTTTTTTCCTCTTCAAAATCCACTAAGTCCTTATCTGTCAATTCCCCTTCTTCATGATCTATGAGCTATTATTCCACATTGGTGATATCAAGTTCTAAATTCAGCATTCTTGCCATGTGGACGAGTTTTCCACGGATCTCTTCCATCATGTTACCCTGATCAAATGCTTGGAGCATGTTCACATAATTCAGCAATTTTTTATATATCCCCTGCATGCATTTTCCTGTAACTTCCTACCAGAAAGATGCAATGTTCCGTATACACTGACCGTCACAAGTGCAATTTGTCGTAACTCGAATATGTTGTAGGTCGGGAACTACCTGTATATCCTGGTGAATACCTGGACTCACTACGGATAAAGAATCAGACTTGCATCTGAGTTCTCATCAGCAGTGCTAGACCCTAGAAGATGGTGGACTACACACTGTTAAGTACAAAAATCTGTGCAAATCAAGAATCTCCAACCAGCCATGATATCATTCATCAGCCAAGGTGGAAAAAGATATTCATGGATATACAAAAACCATGCTATGGAAAACTATGCAACAGTTAAAAAGAAGATAGGTCTGTTTAACTAACATGAATAGAGCTCTAAGAAATATTGAGTGAATGAAATATTTGATAAAAGTGCTAAGCAAAGACTAGAGCTAGAAGATACTTAGTGCAGGGAAAAATTAATAATAACGTAGTACTTTTAGTTCTATACTAGTTCGGCAAAACCTAGGCTGATGGGGAGAGGTAGGAGTTGCAGTGGCAGGGGAGTGGATAAGTATTCTACATGTCTCATCTATGGGATATGGTAGAGAGAGGGGAAATATTACTACTTTAAATGTTTGTTTTATTTATTTATTTGTTTAATTTTGGTGAGTAGGATCTAGAAATAGCGAGAACCACTTGATAACTTACTTTCTTATAATCGAAAAATGTGTTAGATTTTAAATGTTAGGAAAGAAACTAACCACTAGTTAAAAAAAAACAAAGATATACCTCTAAGTTAATAACAAAAAGAAACAAAGTAAAATAAATAAAAAGTATAAAATAAGATGGAAATAGTAAAAATAAGCATATCATTTACTGTACCAAATGTGGACATGCTGCATTCACCTATTTAAAAACAGACTGTCATATGGGGTTAATAGACAAAACCCATGTATGTTGTCAGTAAAAACATACTTAAAACAGTGATACAGAAAAATTAAAATAAAGGCATAAACAAAGAGAAAGCAGGAGTGACAATGTTAATATCTATCAGAGAAGGAGGAAATTCAGGTTAAAACTTTAAAGAGATTTTAATAAATGATTTTTTTCCAGTTTTTTCATCATTTTTATTGTGTTAAAATATATGCAACATAAAATTTGCCATTTTAACCTTTTTCAAGCATACGATACAGTGGCATTATTCGCACTCACAGTGTTGTGCAACCATCACCTCTGTTTGTTGCAAAAACTTTTTCATAACCCCAAGCAGTAACTTAATATCCATTAAGCAATAACTTCTATTTCCTCCCTCCCTGCCCCCAGGCCATGGTAGCCACTAATTTACTTTCTGTCTCTGTGCATTTGTCTATTCTAGATATTTTGTACAAATGGGTTCATACAGTATTTGTCCTTTTATGAGTCACTTAACATAATATTTTCAAGGTTCATCCATGTCATGGTGTGTTTTATAATTTCATTCTGTTTATGGCAGAAAATATTCCATTCTACATATATTACACATTTTGTTTATCCATTCATCTGTTGATGGACACTTGGGTTCAAGACCTTGTTTGACAATGAATGAGTATTCCTTCCTTTTCTATGTTTTGGAGAAATTTGAGTAGGATTGATATCTCTGAGTCTATCTAGTCCAGGGTTTTGTTTTTTTGCGGGGGGCAGGGGAGAGGGAAGTTTTTGATGACTGATTCAATATCTTCTTTTGTTATGAGTCTGTTTAGATTTTCTACCTCTTTTTGTGTTAGTGTAGGTAGGTTCTGTGTTTTAGGAATTTGTCCATTTCATCTAAGATTTCAAGTTTGTTTGAGTACAACTTTTCATAATATTCTGTTATTATCCTTTTTATTTCAGTTAAATCTGTTGTAACGTCTCCAGTTTCATTTCTTATTTTCATTATTTGTGTCCTCTCACTTTTTTTCTGTCAATCTAGCCAGTGGTTTGTCGACTTTATTGATTTTTTCGAAGAACCAACTTTTTATTGTTTTTTTAAAACTCTTATTTATTTCTGTTCTGATCTTTATTATTTCCTTTCTTTTGGTAGTTTTGGGCTTCTTTTGCTGTTCCTTTTCTATTTCCTCAAGTTGTAGACTTAAGCTATTGAGTTGGGATGTTTCTTCTTTTTTAATGTATACATTCACTAATAAGAATGTCCCTTTGAGCACAGTCTTTGCAGTGTCCCATAGGTTTTTTCTTTAATAATTAAATTTTATTATTGTTGTTGAGAATGTACACAGCAGAACATACACCAGTCCAACAATTTCTACATGTACAGTTCAGTGACATTGATTACATTCCTCGAGTTGTGCAACCATTCTCACCCTCCTTTTCCAACTTGTTCTTCCCCCCTTAACATAAACTCACTGCCCCCTAAGTTTCCTATCTAATCTTTCGAGTTGCTGTTGTCAGTTTGATCCTATATAGATAGATGTTGAAAGAGCACACTACTCAAGGCAGGCATTCTTTACTCATTAAGCTAAAATATTGTTTGGTTTTAAGAAGACTGCAGGAGATATTTTTGGTTTGAAGTTTAAAGATTATCTCAGGGTAATAGTTTCAGGGGTTCATCCAGCCTCCATGGCTCCAGAAAATCTGGATTCCATGAGAATTTGAAATTCTGTTCTACATTTTCCCCCTTTGATAAGGATTCTTCTATAGAATCTTTGATCAAAATGTTCAGTAATGGTAGCCAGACATCATCCAGTCTTTCTGGTTTCATGGCAAAGGAGGCAGTTGTTCATGGAGGCAGCCACATATTCCATTTCCTCCTCCTATTACTGACTCTTCTTCTTCCTTTGTTGCTCCAGGTGAATAGAGACAAATTGTTGTGCCTTGTATGGCCACTTGCAAGCTTTTAAAACCCCAGGCACTATGCAATGAACTAGGAGGTAGAGCAGAAGCACTAAACACATTATTAAGCCAATTAACTATGATGTCCCATGAAACCATGACCCTAAATCTCCAGAGCAAGGAACCAAATCCCTTGAGGTGTTTGTTTGTACATAAGCAGCCTCACGCAGCTACACCTTTTGTGTGTGTGTGTCATTGTTATATCATACAACTTAACCAGTTCAGCTTTTTACAAGTGTACAACTTATCGGCAGCACTTAAAATAATCAGCTGTGCAACTGTACCCTTCATTATTGCATTTTTTCCAACACCATAAACAGAAACTCAGTACTCCATACACAATAAGTCCCCTTTCCCCCTCATTCCAGACCCTGGTAACCACTAATAAACTTTGGTCTCTATACATTTGCCTGTTCTTGTCTTTTTATATAAGTGAGGTCATACAATATTTGTCCTTTTGTGATTGACTTATTTCACTCAGCATAGTGTATTCAAGCTCCATCCATATTTTAGCATGTATCAAGGCTTCTATCAAGACTTCATTTCTCTGGCTGAGTAGTATTCCATATTATATGTGTACTATATTTTGTTTATCCATTCATCTGTTGATGGGCATTTAGGTTGTTTCCAGCTTTTGGCTATTGTAAATAGTGCTGCAGTGAACACTGGTGTACAAGTATATTTTGAGTCTTTGGTTTCAAGTCTTGGGTGTATACCTAGGAGTGGAATTGCTGGGTCATATGGTAGTTCTATTTTTAGTTTTTTGAGGAACTGCCACACTGTTTTCCACAATGGTTGTACCATTTTGCATTCCCACCAGCAATGGATAAGGTTTCCGATTTCCCCACATCCTCACCAACATTTGTTATTTTCAGTTTTTTATTTTTTATCTTAGCCATCCTTTTGGGAGTAAAATGGTATCTCATTGTGGTTTTGATTTGCATCTCTCTGATGGCTAATGATGTTAAGCATCTTTTGATGTGTTTGGTGGCCATTTGAATGTCTTCTTTGGTGAAATGTCTGTTCAAGTCCTTTGCTCATTTTATGATTGGGTTGTTTTTTTTGTTGTTAAGTTGTTTAAGTTTTATATATATTTTGGTTATTAGATTCTTATTGGGTATATGGTTTCTGAAGATATTCTCTCAGTCAGTAGCTTGTCTTTTCACTTTTTTGGTAAAGTCTTTTAATGAACAAAGTTTTTAATTTTTATGATGTCCCATTTATTTATAGTGTTTTACTCTTTGTAGTTTTGTTATTATATTAGATAATCCATCATTAAAAGCTAGACCTGGCAGCATTGCCCCTGCATTTTCTTCTAAGAATTTTATGGTTTTACTTTTCACGTTTAGATTTTTAATCAGTTTTGAATTTGTTTTTGTGTATAGTATGTGGCATGGATCCTGTTTCATTTGTCTGCATGTGGAAATCTAATTTTTTCCAATTCCATTTATTGAAGAGACTCTTGTTTCCCCCATCAAATAGACTTAGCACTGTTGTCAAAAATCAGTTGACTGTGGATGTGTAAGTTTATTTCTGGATTCTCTGAATTCAATTCCATTGGTCTGTGTGTCTGTTTTTATACCAGTACAAAGCTGTTTTGATTGCTGTAGCAGTATAATATGTTTTGAAATCAGGAAGTGTGAGTCCTCCTACTTTGTTCTTCTTTTTCAACATTTCCTTAGATATTCAGCGCCTCTTGCCATTCCATATAAAGTTGAGGATTGGTTTTTTCCATTTCTGTAAAGAAGTCTCTTGGAATTTTTATTGGGATTGCATTGAATCTGTAGAGCACTTTGGGTAGTATTGACATCTTATCAATATTAAGTTCTCCAATCCATGAACATGGAACACCTTTCCATTTATTTTTGTCTTCTTTAATCTTTTTTTAGTAGTGTTTTTTAAATTTTTATTGTATAAGTCCTTCACATCCCTGGTTCAGTTTAGTCCTAGGTATTTTATTCACTTAGATGCTGTTGTAAATGGACTTGTTTTCCTGATTTCCCTTTCAGATTTCTCATTGCTGATATATAGCAACCAAACTGATTTTTGTTTGTTGATTGTGTCTTGTCCCATTCTGCATACACTTCACCGCTCCTTGTCTTTGTGTGGGCTGTCTATTCATTTATTGTGCCCTTACGGTGCCCAAGGTCAGCTGGCAGGTGAGTGCCAGGTGTTTCCTAGGCTTTTTCCAGTTAGGCTGGGAGGGATAGAGACAGACACTCCTCTACGTTTTGCCCAGGAGCTTTGCTTCTGACTTTGGAGCCACCAGCTGGTTTGGTGAGTTTCCTGTGTCAGGTGGGTCAGTCATGCTTTTCTTGCCTAGTTGGGTCGGAGGCGGATGCATCCACCACGTTGGGCCAGGGATAGAGTTCTCCTGCTCCTTTGGTCCAGGGGTGCGATGTGTTAGCTACATTGGGCTGGTGTCGGGGAGCTTGTGGCTTGGGGCTGGGGTTGGGGTGCTCCTATTGCATCTAGGGGGCTGGGCCTCTCCTGCTGCATCAGGCTAGGGCAGGGGCTTCTGCCATGTCGGGCTGGGGCAGAATATGTCTGCTGCATTGGGTTATAGGGGCAGGGCATTCCTGTTGCATTGGGCCTGTTCTGGTGCTTCCAGTGTGAGGGCAGGGGTGTGCGCATGCAATGCTTGGCTGGGATGGGCATGCCATAGGGGGCAGGGCTGTGCCACCCATGGTGCATCTGAGCATACTTTCTGCCATGGGCACCCAGGCAATATTCTTGCCGAGGCCTGCTGGCTCCCAGTGGTGTGTTCAGTCAGTGTGTTCCCCCCTGGTAGATGGCTGGGTTGATGAGCATACCCCATCACCTCCAACAGATGGGCTTCGAGTGTTATGTGTGGTTACAGGACCAATTCCCCTGGTTTCCATTTGTTGCACTCTCCTTGGAAAGGGGAGGGGAAACTCATGCTGTTGTGCTCTCCTTGCACTCCTCCCCGGGGTACCTGTTCCAACCTTTCTGCTCCTTGCCTGGAAACTCCTAGAGTTCAGTTCCCACCACTCAGCTAGGTAGCACTCCCCTGAGATCCCTGGGGTTAAAAATCTATGCTACACCTGACTGCCACTCTTTCCCGGGCCTGCCCAGCCCCTGCATACCTCTTGCTCACCTTGCTTTTCTGTTCCAGAATCATTTTCTCAATTCCTCCAACTTGGTCCATTTTCTCCATGTTGCTCTCTCCCTGTGCTACTTGCTTGGAGGTACCTTCTGCCACCATCCCAACATGTCCACTCTGAGCTGCGGTGGTCAGTCAGGTGGGGACAGTTTGCCAGCCTCTGCTTTCCCACTGTATGTATTGTATCTTCCTATTAATTCAGTGTTCCCTTTGGTTCTCCACTCTACAACTGCTGTCTTGAATTCCAAGATCTTCGGTTGCATTGATTCTTAGTTCTTTTCTTCTGATATTGCTACGGGAGGATATGAGGGTGCGACCAGCTATGCCGCCATTTTGCCCTTCTTCCCCTGAAATTATGTTCTTTACAGTTTAAGAATATATATAAAAAGAATTATGAGTACCAAAAATATTTTGGATAATAATTTAAACTGAGAATATCTAATATAATCAAGAAAACTAGATAAACATATTTCTGTGTATTTCTTTAAGAATAGTTCTAGTAGACAAAAAAATGAATAAATGTAGGTGAATAAAATAATCCACAAACTCCATTAACTCGGTATATAGAACTTTATATCCTTCAAATAGGGGATATACATTTTTGTATGTCTATGAACCACTAAAAAAAATTGATTGCATACATGGCCCAAAGCAAACTTTAAGTTAAGGTGAGAGATTTTATATTCTGCATTAGTCAATAAAATTGGAAATAAATAATAAAATGACTAATCAAGGGATTCTTAACTACTTAGAGATCAAAAAACACGCTCTTAAATAACTTTTGGATTAAGGAGGAAATCAAAACTGAAATTACAAACTATCTAGAAAGCAACGGAAAAGAGAAAACATTACAACAAAACCTGTGGGCCACAGAAAAAGCTGTACCAGAAGAAAATATATAACCTTAAATGTCTTCATTATTAATGAAGAATGACTAAAAATGAAGGAATTTAGTACTTAAGGAATTAGGAAAATAGCATCAAAGAAAGGAAGAGTGAATTAATAAAGGTAACTGAAGTTAATTAAAAATGTAAACATAAAAATAGTAGGATAAATAAATTCTGTTTTTGGCTCTTTGAAAAATGATTGGTGAACCTGATGAGGGAAAACAAGAGGGCTTAAATACATGAGAGTAGGTATGAGAAATGAAACATGGCTATGCTCTGGAAGAGATTTTAAAAATTATAAGAAAATATGTATGGTGTAGACAAATTTTTTTGAACCTTTTAATATGAAAAATTTTAAGTATATAGCAAAGCTGAAAGACTTTTACTGAGAACACCCATAATACTCACCATTTAGATTCTTCCATTAACATTGATAACAAATTTTAAATCTTAGATTATGGATTACTACTAAACAAAATATAAATACAAAAAGTACCCAAGAAAAAAAATCAGAAATGTTGAATAGGCCAGTTGTTATAGAAGATATAGAAAGGTGATTAAAAATTTTTTTTTCTCAATACCAGGACGAAAGACACATTGTTGAGTGTGTAAATGCAGTGCAGCATTGTTTATAATAGAGAAAAACTGGAATCAACCTAAAGGTCTATCAGTAGGATAAATTGTGTTAGAGTCATACAATGGGATGCTATATAATAGTTAAATAGACCTATACGTGTCAAAATGGATAAATATAAAAAATATAATATTGAGCAAAATAATTTGCAAAAGGATACATGCAGCATGATAACCACCTATATGAAGTTGTAAAACTATATTTATTATGGATACATGCATATAATTTAAAATATTTTTAAAACTTACACAAATTAGAAACCTAATTAAGATAGTGGTTATTTGACTCCTTGGAATATATCCTAGAGAAATAAGAGCCATTACACAAATAGATATATGCACACCCATGTTCGTTGCAGCACTGTTCATAATAGCAAACAGATGGAAACAACCTAGGTGCGTATCAACAGATGAATGGATAAACAAATTATGGTATATTCACACAATGAAATACTACACAATGATAAAGAACAACGATGAATCCGCAAAACATCTCACAACATGGATGAATCTGGAAGGCATTATGCTGAGTGAAATTAGTCAGTCGCAAAAGGACAAATATTGTATGAGACCACTATTATCAGAACTCAAGAAAAGGTTTAAACACAGAAGAAAACATTCTTTGATGGTTACAAAGGTGGGAAGGGAGGGAGAGGGGTATTCACTAACTAGATAGTAGACAAGAATTATCTTAGGTGAAGGGAAGGACAATACACAATACAGGGGAAGTCAGCACAACTGGGCTAAACCAAAAGCTAGGAAGTTTCCTGAATACAACCAAGCACTTTGAGGGACAGAGTAGTAAGGGCGGGGGTTTCGGGACCATGGTATCAGGGGACATCTAGGTTAATTGGCATAACAAAGTTTATTAAGAAAATGTTCTGCATCCCAATTTGATGAGTGGCGTCTGGGGTCTTAAAAGCTAGTAAGTGGCCTTCTAAGATGCATCAATTGGTCCCAACCCACCTGGAGTAAAGGAAAATGGAGAACACCAAAGACACAAGGAAAATATTAGCCCAGGAGACAAAAAGGGCCACATAAACCAGAGACTTCAGTAGCGTGAGACCAGAAGAACTAGATGGTGCCTGGCTACCACCAATGACTGCCCTGACAGGGAACACAACAGAGAGTCCCTTACAGAGCAGGAGAAAAGTGGGGTGCAGAACTCAAATTCTAGTAAAAAGACCAGACTTAATGGTCCGACTGGGACTGGAAGAACCCCAGAAGACATGGCCCCCAGACTCTATGATAACTCAGAACTAAAACCATTCCTGAAGCCAACTCTTTAGACAAAGATTAGACTGGACTATAAGACATAAAATGATACTCGTGAAGAGTGTGCTTCTTAGTTCAAGTAGATACATGAGACTAAATGGGCGGCTCCTGTCTGGAGGATTAGAGGGCAGAAAGGGACAGGAGCTGGTTGAATGGACATGGAAATCCGAGATGGAGAGTAGGAGTGTGCTGACATATTATAGGGACAGCAACTAGGGTCACATAACAATGTGTGTATAAATTTTTGTATGAGAAACTTAACTTGAGCTGTAAACTTTCACTTAAGGCACAATTTAAAAAAAAGATAGTGGTTATTTGTAGGAAGGTATTATGGATTGAATTGTGTCCCCCTAAAATGTGTTTCAGCTTGGCTAGGCCATGATTCCCAGTACTGTGTGGTTGTCTACCATTTTGCGGTGTGATAATCTTATGTATTGTAAATCCTAATCTCTATGATGTTAATGAAGCAGGATTAGTGACAGTTATGTTAATGAGGCAGGACACAATCTAAAGGATTAGGTTATATCTTGAGTCAGTCTCTTTTGAGATATGAAAGAGAGAGGCAAACAGGAGAAGGACCTCATTACCACGAGGCCAGAAGAGCCAGGAGTGGAGCTCGTCCTTTGGACCCAGGGTCCCTCCTCTGAGATGCTCCTAGACCAGGGGAAGATTGATGACAAGGACCTTCCCCCAGAGCCAACAAAGAGAGAAAGTCTTCGCCTAGAGCTGGTACCCTGAATTTGCACTTCTAGCCTCGTAGACTGGAAGAGAATAAATTTCTGATTGTTAAAGCCATCCACTTGTGGTATTTCTGTTATAGCAGCACTAGATAACTAAGACAAAAGGGAAGGAAAGGAATAGAATCAAGGAGGGCTCCCTAGGTGTCTTCAACTGTATCTGTAATGTTTTGTTCATTTAAAAAAATGGAAGCAGGGGAAGAGACAGTCTTTTTAACAAATGGCGCTAGCAAAACTGGATGTCCGTTTGCAAAAAAATGAAACAGGACCCCTACCTCACACCATACACAAATACTAATTCAAAATGGATCAAAGACCTAAATATAAAATGAAAAACTGTAAAGATCCTAGAAGAAAAAATAGGGTCAATGCTAGAGGCCCTTATACACGCCATTAACAGGATACAAACTATAACTAACAGCAGAAGATAAGCTAGATGACTGGGATCTTCTAAAAATTAAACAGTTGCGCTCATCAAAAGACTCCACCAAAAGAGTAAAAGGAAAAAAATTTTGGCTATGACAAATCCGACAAAGGTCTAATCTCTAAAATCTATAGGAAAATCCAACACCTCTACAAAAGGTAGACAAAAAGGCAAACAATCCAGTTAAAAAATGGGCAAAGGATATGAACAGACACTTCAGCAAAGAAGACATTCAGGCAGCTAACAGACACATGAGGAGGTGTTCACTATCACTAGCCATTAGAGAAATGCAAATCAAAATTACAATGAGATACCATCTAAACCCGACATTACTGGCACGAATAAAAAACCCAGAAAATAACAAATGTTGGAGATGGTATGGGGAGATTGGAATTCTTATGCACTGCTGATGGGAATGTAAAAGATAATATGGTGCTTCCTTAAAAAGCTAGAAATAGAAATACCGTATGATCCAGCAATCCCACTCCTAGGAATGTATCTTAGAGAAATAAGAGCTGTGACATGAATAGACATATGCACACCCATGTTCACTGAAGCATTATTCACAATAACAAAAAGATGAAAACAACCTAAGTGTCCATCAACAGATAAATGGATAAAAAAACTATGGTACATACACATAATGGAATACTATGTATGCAACAATAAAGAACAATGATGAATCTGCGAAACATTGCACAACATAGATGAATCTGGTGGGCATTATTGCTGAGTGAAATGTCAATCACAAAAGGACAACTATTGTATGAGAACGCTATTATAAAAACTCATGAAAAGGTTTATACCAGAAAGAAGGAATCTTTGATGGTTACAAGGGAGGGAAGGGGTGGGGAGGAAAAAACACTAAATAGACAATAGGTAAGTGGTAACTTTGGTGAAGGGTAAGTCAGTACACAGTACGGGGGAAGCCAGCACAACTTGACCAACGCAAGGTCATGGAAGCTCCGTTGACACATCTAAACTCCCTGAGTGACCGAATTACTGAGTTTTGGGCTGGGGACCATGGTCTCGGGGCATATCTAGCTCAATTGGCATAACATAGTTTATAAAGAAAATGTTCTAGATCCTACTTTGGTAAGTAGTGTCTGGGGTCTATAAAATCTTGTGAGTGCTCATCTAAGATACTCCACTGGTCTCACCCCATCTGTAGCAAGGGAGAATGAAGAAAACCAAAGACACAAGGGAAAGATTCGTCCAAAGGACTAATGGACCACAACTACCACAGCCTCCACCAGACTGAGTGCAGCACAACTAGATGGTACCTGGCTACCATGACCGACGGCTTTGACAGGGATCACAATAGAGGGTCCCAGACAGAACTGGAGAAAGATGTAGAAGAAAATTCTAACTCACAAAAAAAGACCAGACTTACTGGTCTGATAGAGACTGGAGAAACCCTGAGAGTATGGCCCCCGGATACCATTTTAACTCAGTACTGAAGTCACTCCTAAAGTTTACCCTTAAGCCAAAGATTAGACAGGCCCATAAAACAAAACAAGACTGAATGGGCATACTGTCCCAAGGGCAAGGATGAGAAGGCAGGAGGGGACAGGAAAGATGTAAATGGGGAACCCAAGGTCAAGGCGAGAGTGTTGACACGTCGTGGGGTTGGCAACCAATGTCACAAAACAATATGTGTATTAATTGTTTAATGAGAAACTAATTTGCTCTGTAAACCTTCATCTAATGCACAATAAAATAAAAAATGGAAGCAAATATTGGAAAATGTTTAAATTCAACAAAGCTGGTTGGTAGTAAATTGTTCTTTATGTTTGAAACATTTTATAATTAAAAAAGAAGAAAAGAGCACAGGAGCAGGTGGATTTAGAACTGAGTGTAGGTAACCTTTAAAGGACAAGTGCTTCCAATATGGTAACTATTTTACCCAATTAATTTCATGAAGCCTGTATAATCTTAATACCAAATACTTATATAGTACAACAAAGAAAACTATAGTATGTAAATATATATGTCAAAATCCTTAGTAAAATATTAGCAAATAGAATTCACCAGTGAATCCAAAAAATAATATGCTGTGACTAGGTAGGGTTTGTTTCAAGAGTTTAATAATAGTTCAGTATTGGGAAACCTATCAACCAGCCATATGATCATGAGAGTAGGTACTGAGAAACTATTTGATAAAATTCAGCAGCCATTCCTAATTAAAAAATAAAACAAAGTAGGAATATAAATAAATGACTTAAACATGTTAGACTATGTGCAAAACAAAAAACAATACCCAGTAAACATTCTAAGCTATGAGTAGTAAAGTTAAATTAAAATGTGGTATAAGGCAGTGATGACTGCTATCACCAGTATTTTTTTCAATACTGTATGGGTGTTTTAGCAAAATCAATAAAATAAGAAAACAAAACAGTACAAACTTTGGGAAAGGGATAAATTTACCTCTTCCTGCCGATGATAGAATTGTATACCTGGAAAATCAATGTGAATTCTCTAGTATCTGTTCCCCCTTGGAAGGGAAATTCACAGATATAGTATGGCAAAATGGAGGCCTAAAACTTCATTTGTATACTGACTTTTCCAGGACCATGTTTGCCTCAGGGACAGCACAGCCAAGAGTCAAGTCAGAACCCACCCACTTAATACCAAACCCAGACAAAGTCATTACAAGAAAAGAAAACTAAAGGCCAGTATTCCTCATGAAATCAATGAGCAAATGTTCAACATAACATTAAAACCAAACCGATTGCTGTTGAGTTGATTCTGACTTGTAGTGACCCTATAGGACAGAGTGGAATTGCCCCATAGGGTTTCCTAGGCTGTAATATTTTTTTTTGTGTGTGTGTGGAATAAATCCTAGGGTGTAATCTTTATGGGAACAGATCGTTAGGTCTTTTCTACCGCAGAGCGGCTGATAGGTTTGAACTACAGACCTTTTGGTTAGCAGATGAGTGCTTAACCATTGCACCATCAAGGCTCCTATGATGTAATACTACTTAGTAAAGTAATTAAAATCATCAATTCCCTCTGATCCCCCCCGCCCCTCCCCCCCAAAAAAATCTTATTGAAGCTCTGGACAAATGGAAGGATACATACCATGTTCTTAGATGGCTTTTAGATGCCTGTTTTCTCCAAATTAGTACATACATTTAACATAATTCCAATTAGGATTCCAACAGATCTTTTATTATGATAATTGGAAGAAAATGGTCTTAATGTTTGTATGAAATATAAATAGATGAGAGTAGCCAAGAAAATGATGAAGAATAGGAAAGTGATTTGCCTTACCAATTATTAAACATACTGGAACACACTGTATTCAGACAGTATGGTAACTGACAGGAATAGACAAATAGATCAGTGGAACGGAAGCAGGACCCAGTATAGATGGAAACTTCATATACAACAAATGTGTTTTTCAAGTCAGTGGGAAAAAATAGTTTATGAAATGTTGCTGGCAGAACTGATAACCATCTAGAAGACAATACTGCATGTACAGAAATGAATTCCAGATGGATTAAAAAGTTAAATATAAAAAGTAAACTCATAGGAGACTAAGATTTAGTTATTTGCATAATACATATTCAGTAAAGTAGGAGATATTGCTGAGTGACTATGGGACGTGCCAAATGGTTGTCAATCAGAGGAAGACTCTTACATGCCAGTCTTCACCTACTTTTCCAGAGATAACTACAGTTATTCGTTTGTATATCTGTCTGTTCTTTTTCTATGACACTTAAATATATAGTAGAAAATGTACCTGTAGAAAATACAGTATTATTCAGGATGATCCTTCTTTTTATGTACGAAGTATCATATTGTACATATATTTTTCAAATTGCTTTTGTTACTCAACAGTATGTCTTAGCAATCTATCCACATTAGCACATAGATATCTAGCTCATTCTTTTAACTGTTATTTGGTTATTAATAAGTTTGACATACTGTGACCCATTTGATCCTGGACAAGTTACTTACCCATCTTTACCTCAGTTTATTTGTGAAATGGGAATGATAGTAGTAGTGCCTATCTCAAAGGGTTGTTGTAGTGATTGTTGTTGTTGTTGTGTGCTGTCGTGTTGATTCTGACTCACAGCGACCCTATATGACAGAGTAGAAATGCTCCATAGGGTTTCCTAGGCTGAAATCTTTATAGGAGCAGATTGCCAGATCTTTTCTCCTGTGGAGCTACTGGGTGGGTTTGAACCACCAACCATTTGGTTAGCAGTCAAGCACTTAACCATTGCACCACCAGGGCTCTTTGTTCTGGGGATTAAATGTGTTACTATATATAAAGCTTTTAGAAAAGTGCATGGCATATAATAAACATTATTAATGACATTTTGGTTGTTCTAATTTTTTCACATTTACAAACCATGCAGCACTGAATATCCTTTTATGTATTTCCTTACACACATCAATAAATGATGTGAATAAAGTTAAAAAAAAAAAAAAGGAAATCACCAGGACTCCAGTGTGCTCCTGATCCTAGGGTTATTATGAAGTCTTCCCCAAAAAACTCATTAGTGGAAGTGTTTTCTTTTGCCTCTGTGAAGTTTCTATTTCCTTTACTGTCTTGAATGTCATAAGAAATATATTCCTATTGTGAAACTGAAGATTTTTACAAACTTCTGCAGTCTGAAATTGATAAAACATGCAATCAGGATGCATTGATAATTACTGGCGATTGGAATACAAAAGTTTGACACAAAGAAGAAGCATGAAGACCAGGCTAGTTGTAGAATGACATCAAGGACATCATACATGAAGAAAGCAAGCGGTAATTAAAAACACAGGAAAGAAAGTAAAGACCAAAATGGATCTCAGAAGAGACTCTGAAACTTGCTCTTGAAAATCAAGTAGCTAAAGCGAAGGGAAGAAATGGTGAAGTAAAAGAGCTGAACAGAAGATTTCAAAGGGCAGCTTGAGAAGACAAAGTAAAGTATTATAAGAAATGTGCAAAGACCTGGAGATAGAAAACCAAAAGGAAAGAAGACGCTCGGCATTTTTCGAATTGAAAGAACTGATGAAAGCATTCAAGCCTCGAGTTGCAATGTTGAAGGATTCTATGGGGAAAATATTAAATGGCACAGGAAGCATCAAAAAAGATGGAAGTGACACAGAGTCACTAACTATACCAAAAAGAATTGGTTGAGGTAGCATTTGATCAAACACCGTTTCAGGAGGTAGCATTTGTTCAAACACCGATGGTACTGAAAGAATAGGTCCAAGCTTCACTGAAGGCATCGGCGAAAAACACGGCTCCAGGAATGGATGGAATACCGACTGAGATGTTTTAACAAACGGATAACAGCACTGGAAGTGCTCACTTGTCTATGTCAAGAAATTTGGAAGACAGCTAGCTGGCCAACCGACTGGAAGAGATCCATATTTGTACCCATTAAAAAGAAAGGTGATCCAACAGAATGCAGAAATTATCGAACAATAGCATTAATATCACACACAAATAAAATTTTGCTGAAGATCATTCAAATGCGATTGCAGCAGTACATCGGCAGGGAACTGCCAGAAATTCAAGCCGAATTTAGAAGAAGATGGGGAACACGAGATATCATTGCTGATGTCAGATAGATCCTGGCTGAAAGCAGAGAATACCATAAAGATGTTTACCTGTGTTTTATTAACTATGCAAAGGCATTCGACTGTGTGGATCATCACAAATTATGGATAACATTGCTAAGAATGGGAATTCCAGAAAACTTAATTGTGCTCATGAGGAATCTGTACTTAGACCGAGAGGCAGTCGTTCAGACAGAACAAGGGGATACTGTGTGGTTTAAAGTCAAGAAAGGTGTGCGATTCAAATGGCCAACAGACACATGAGGAAATGCTCGCGATCACTAGCCATTAGAGAAATGCAAATTAAAACCACAATGAGATACCATC
>NW_004444169.1:1637009-1677194 GCF_000243295.1 Trichechus manatus latirostris | reverse complement strand
GTGCGTCAGGGTTGTATCCTTTCACCATACTTATTCAGTCTGTATGCTAATCAAGTAATCGGAGAAGCTGGACTATATGATGAAGTGTGTGGCATCAGGATTAAAGGGAAACTCATTAACAACCTGTAATATGCAGATGACACAACCATACTGAAAGTGAAGAGGACTTGAAGCATTTACTGATGAAGATCAAAGACCACAGTCTTCAGTATGGATTACACCTCAACATAAAGAAAACAAAAATCCTCACAACTGGACCAATAATGAACTTTATGATGAACGTAGAAAGACTGAAGCTGTCAAGGATTTCATTTTACTTGGCTCCACAATCAATACCCGTGGAAGCAGGAGTCAGGAAATCAAACAACACATGCTTTGGGCAAATCTGCTGCAAAAGATCTCTTTAAAGTGTTCAGAAGCAAAGATGTCATTTTAAGGACTAAGGTGGTGTTTTCAATCACCTCATATGCATGTGAAAGCTGGACATGAATAAGGAAGAATGAAGAAGAATTGATGTCTTTGAATTATGGTGTTGGCGAAGAATATTGACTATACCATGGACTTCCAGAAGACCAAACAAATCTGTCTTGGAAGGAGTACAGCCAGAAAACTCATTAGAAGCAAAGATTGTGAGACTCCTTCTCACATACTTTGGACATGTTATCAGGAGGGACCAGTCCCTGGAGAAGCACATAATACTTGATAAAGTAGAGGGTCAGCAAAAAAGAGGAAGACCCTCAATGAGGTGGATTGATACAGTGGCCGCAACAGTGGGCTCAAGCATAACAATGATTGTGAGGATGATGCAGGATTGGGCAGTGTTTTGTTCTGTTGTACATAGGGTCGCTATGAGTCGGGATCGACTCAACGGCACCTAACAACAACAACAACATGATGTATATTGTTTATCTTTAAAAACCTTATTTTTTATTTGAACCCTTCTCATATTTGCATCACCACTCAGGAATTATTTGTATATTTCTTTTGTCGTTTTAGTGGGATTTGGGAGAGGGTAGTTAATTTAATATGTTCAGTGAACCATCTTGAACTGGCAATCATACCAAATTTTTAACAGTCATATTTGAACTTATTTCTCTGTCAACATCAAAACTTAAATAGTCCTATCACTCTTTTCTCTCTTCTTGCACGAGACAAAAATTGTATTTTTTTATTCTTCCTTCCTTACTAATTAGGTTTTATTGAGGTAATCTGGAATTTTTATTTCACGTTGTTCTTTTTGCATTGTATATCTTCTATTTTAATGACTGTTTAGAAAATTCATTGAGGTTTACCAACTACATGGACAATAATTACTTAGGCTTAACTCTAAGTAAGCTTTATTAGGAATTTCTTACTGGTGTTTATTGTATTCCACACGTTCCTTTTTAACTAGGTTATTCTGCCAATTTTTTTTTTTTTTGGTGGAAGAATTTTTCTCTTTTTTTAAAATTATTTTTTTTATTGTGCTTTAAATGAAAGTTTACAGTTCAAGTTAGTTTCTTATACAAAAATTTATACACACATTGTCATGTGACCTTAGTTGTTTTCCCTATACTGTGACAGCACACTCCTCCATTTGTCCTCGAATTTCCCGTGTCCATTCAACGAGCTCCTGTCACTTTCTGCCTTCTCATTTCGCCTCTGGAAAGGAGTTGCCCATTTAGTCTCATGTATCTACCTGAGCTAAGAAGCACGCTCCTCACAGGTTATCATTTTATGTCTTATAGACCAGTCTAATCTTTGTCTGAAGAGTTGGCTTCGGGAATGGTTTTAGTTTTGGGCTAACAGAGAGTCCGGGGGCTATGTCTTCCAGGGCTCCTCCAGTCTCAGTCAGACCGTTAAGT
Organism: Trichechus manatus latirostris; assembly: GCF_000243295.1. Classification (NCBI taxonomy): domain Eukaryota; kingdom Metazoa; phylum Chordata; class Mammalia; order Sirenia; family Trichechidae; genus Trichechus; species Trichechus manatus. Next base: position 1,675,350 of record NW_004444169.1, on the reverse strand, counting down.
CTGGTCTTTTCACTAGAATTTGAGTTCTGCACCCCACTTTTCTCCTGCTCCATCAGGAACTCTCTGTTGTGTTCCCTGTCAGGGCGGTCATTGGTGGTAGCCAGGCACCATCTAGGTCTTCTGGTCTCAGGCTAATGGAGTCTCTGGTTATGTGGCCCTTTCTTTCTCTGGGGCTAATATTTTTCTTGTGTCTGTTGTGTTCTTCATTCTCCTTTGCTCCAGGTGGGTTGGGACCAATTGATACCTTTAGATGGCCGTTTGCTAGCTTTTAAGACCCCAGATGCCACTCACCAAATTGGGATGCAGAACATTTTCTTAATAAACTTTGTTATACCAGTTGACCTAGATGTCCGCTGAAACCGTGGTCCCCAGACCTCTGCCCTGCTACTTTGTCCCTCAGAGTGTTTGGTTGTGTTCAGGAAACTTCTTAGCTTTTAGTTTAATCCAGTTGTACTGACTTCCCCTGTAGTGTGTATTGTCCTTCCCTTCAGATAATTCTTGTCTACTATCTAGTTAGTGAATACCCCTCTCCCTCCTTCCCTACACTTGTAACCATCAAAGAATGTTTTCTTCTGTGTTTAAACCTTTTCTTGAGTTCTTATAATAGTTGTCTTATACAATATTTGTACTTTTGCAAACTGACTAATTTCACCCAGCATAATGCCCTCCAGATTCCTCCATGTTATGTTTCACGGATTCATTGTTGTTCTTAATCATTGCGTAGTATTCCATTGTGTGAATATACCATAATTTGTTTATCCAGTCGTCCGTTGATGGACACGTAGGTTGTTTCCATGTTTTTACTACTGTGAACAGTGCTGCAATGAATATGGGTGTGCATATATCTATTCATGTGATGGCTCTTATTTCTGTAGGCTATATTCCAAGGAGTAGGATTTCTGGATCGTATGGTACTTCTATTTCTAGCTTTCTAAGGAAGTGCCAAATTGATTTTCAAAGTAGTTTTACCATTTTACCTTCCCACCAACAGTGTATAAGTATTCTAGTCTCTCTAGAACGTCTCCAACATTTATTGTTTTGTGTTTTTTGGATTAATGCTAGCCTTGTTTGAGTGAGATGGTATCTCATTGTAGTTTTGATTTGCATTTCTCTAATAGCTAATGATTGTGAGCATTTCCTCATGTGTCTGTCAGCCAACTGAATGTCTTCTTTGGAGAAGTGCCTGTTCATCTCCTTTGCCTATTTTTTAATTGGGTTATTTGTCTTTTTGTTGTTGAGGTTTTGCAGTATCATGTAGATTTTAGAGATTAGATGCTGATCGGATTTGTCACAGCCAAATTTTTTTTCCCAGTCTGTAGGTTGTCTTTTTACTCTTTTGGTAAAGTCTTTTGATGAGCATCAGTGTTTGATTTTTAGGAGCTACCAGTTATCTAGTTTCTTTTCTGGTGTTTGTGCATTGTTACTTGTGGTTTGTGTTCTGCTTATGTCATGTATTAGGGCTCCTAGCGTTGTCCCTATTTTTTTCTTCCATGATCTTTATTGTTTTAGATTTTATATTTACATCTTTGATCCATTTTGAGTTAGTTTTTGTGCATGGTGTGAGGTATGATTCTTTATTTTTCTTGCAGATGGATATCCAGTTATGCCAGCACCATTTGTTAAGGAGGCTGTCGTTTCCCCATTTAATGGACTTTGGGCTTTTGTGAATTCTCAGCTGCTCACAGGTGGATGAATTTACGTCTGGATTCTCAATTCTGTTCCATTGGTCTATGTATCTGTTGTAGCAGTAGCAGGCTGTTTTGACTACCGTGGCGGTATAATAGGTTCTAAAATCAGGTAGTGTGAGGCCTCCCACTTTGTTCTTCGTCTTCAGTAATGGCTTTACTTATCGGGGGCCTCTTCCCTTTCCATATGAAGTTGGTGATTTGTTTCTGCATCTCATTAAAAAATGCTGTTGGAATTTGGATTGGGATTGCATTGTATCTGTAGATCGCTTTAGGTAGAATAGACGTTTTCACAATGTTCAGTCTTCTTATCAATGAGCAAGGTATGTTTTTCCACTTACGTAGCTCCCGTTTGGTTTCTTGCAGTAGTGTCTTGTAGTTTTCTTTGTATAGGTCTGTTTCATCTCTGATTAGATTTATTCATAAGTATTTTTTCTTCTTGGGGGTATTATAAATGGTATTGATTTGGTGATTTCCTGTTTTGAAGTTCTCTTTGTGGTGTAGAGGAATCCAAGTGTTTTTGTATGTTTATCTTGTATCCTGATACTTTGCAGAAATCTTCTATTACTTCCATTAGTTTTCTTGTGGATTCTTTGGGGTTTTCTGTGTATAAGATCATATCATCTTCAAATAGAGATACTTTTGCTTCTTCCTTACCGATTTGGATGCCCTTTATTTCTTTTTCTGGCCTAATTGCTTTGGCTAAGACCTCCAGCTCAATGTTGAAGAAGAGTGGCGATAAAGGGCATCCTTGTGTGCTTCCTGTTCTCAAGGAGAATGCTTTCAGACTATCTCCATTTAGGATGATGTTGGCTGTTGGCTTTGTATAACCAAGAAAACCAAAACCACTGCTGTCGAGTCGATTCCGACTCATAGCGACCCTATAGGGCAGAGTAGAACTGCCCCGTAGAATTTCCAGGGAGTGCCTGGTGTATTCTTACTGCCGACCTTTTGGTTAGCAGATGTAGCTCTTAACCACTACGCCACCAGGATTGTATAGATGCCCTCAATTATGTTGAGGAAATACCCTTCTATTCCTATTTTGCTGAGATTTGTTGTCATGAATGGGTGTTGGAGTTTGTCAGATGCCTTTTCTTCATCAACAGATAAGATCATGTGGTTCTAGTCTTTTATTTATGTGATGGATTACATTAATTGTTTTTCTAATGTGGAACCATCCTTGCATGCCTTGTATGAATCCCACTTGGTCATGCTGAATTATTTTTTTGATATGTTGTTGAATTCTATTGGCTAGAATTTTGTTGAGGATTTTTGTGTTTGTATTCACGAGGAACATTGGTTTGTAATTTTCTTTTTTTGTGGTGTTTTTACCTGGTTTTGGTATCAGGGTTATGCTGGCTTCATAGAATGAGTTTGGGAGTATTCCATCCTTTTCTATACTCTGAAATACCTTTAGTAGTAATGGTGTTAACTCTTCTCTGAAAGTTTGGTAGAATTCTCCAGTGAAACCATCCAGACCAGGGTTTTTTTTTTTTTTGTTGGGAGTTTTTCAATTACGTTTTTAGTCTCTTCTTTTGTTATAGGTTTATTTTGTTGTTCTACCTCTGTTTATGTTAGTTTAGGTAGGTAGTGTGTTTCTAGAAATTTGTCCATTTCCTCTAGGTTTTCAAATTTGTTAGAGTACAATTTTCCATGGTATTCTGTTATGATTCTTTAAATTGCAGTTGGATCTGTTGTGATATCGCCCATCTAATTTCTTATATGAGTTATTTGCTTCCTCTCGAGTTTTTCTTATGTCAGTTTGGTCAGTGGTTTATCGATTTTGTTGATCTTTTCAAAGAACCAGCTTTTGGTCTGGTTAACTCTTTCAATTGTTTTTGTATTCTCTATATCATTTAATTCTGCTCTAATGTTTATTATTTGCTTTCTTCTCGTGTCCGAGGGCTCTTTTGCTGCTCTCTTTCTCTTTATTCGAGTTGTAGGGTGAATGTTTTGAATTTGGTGCTTTCTTCTTTTTGGATTTGTGCATTGATTGGTATAAATTCACCTCTAAGCACTGCTTTTGCTGTGTCCCAAAGGTTCTTTTAGGATGTGTTTTCATTCTCAGTTGAGTCTCTGAATTTCTTTATTGTGTTCTTAATTTCTTCTATAACCCAGTAGTTTTAGAGCAAGGTGTTGTTTAGTTTCCATGTGTTTGATTTGTTTTCCTTGCTTTTTCTTTTACTGATTTCTACTTTTATGGCTTTATAGTCAGAAAAGATGCTTTGTAATATTTCGATGCTTTGGATTCTGTTAAGGCTTGCTTTATGGCCAAACACGTGGTCTATTCTAGAGAATATTCCATGTGCATTGGAAAAGAAAGTATACTTGGCTGCTGTTGGGTGGAATGTTCTGTATATGTCTGTGAGATCACATTGGTTGATTATGGCATTTAGTTTTTCCATGTCTTTATTGAGCTTCTTTCTGGATGTTCTGTTCTTCACCAAAAGTGGTGTGTTGAAGTCTCCTGCTATTATTGTCGAGCTGTCTATCTCTCTTTTCAATGCTGTTAGAGTTTGTTTTATGTATTTTGGAGCCCTGTTGTTTTGTGCGTAAATATTTATTATAGTTATGTCCTCCTCATGTATTGACCATTTAATCATTATATAGTGTCCTTCCTTATCCTTTGTGGTGGATTTTGCTTTAAAGTCTATTTTGTCAGAGATTAATATTGCCACTCCTGCTCTTTTTTGAGTGTTGTTTGCTTGATATATGTTCTTCCATCCTTTGAGTTTTAGTTTGTTCATGTCTTTAAGTCTAAGGTGTGTCTCTTGTAGGCAGCATATAGATGGATTGTGTTTTTTTAATCCATTCTACCACTCTCTGTCTCTTTATTGGTGCATTTAGTCCATGTACATTCAGTGTAATTATTGATAGATATGAGTTTAGTGCTGTCATTTTGATGTCTTTTTTTTTTGTGTTGAGAGTTTCTTTGTTGCTCTTAATTTTCTGTGCTGAGTCATTTTTCTTTATGTACTTTCTTTTCATCTTTTTCATTGTTGTTGATTTTGTATTTGCTGAGTCTTTATGTTTTTCTTGTTTTTTATTTTGACATGTAGGATTGTTAGTTTTCTGTGTGGTTACTATAATATTTACCCCTCTTTTTCTAAGTTGAAACCACTCATTTTTTTATATCGCGTTGACTTCTTCTCCATATTAAAGATTTATGACTACATTATTTAGCCCCTCTTTTTTGTTTTAATGTTGTAATCTTTTACATATTGACATCTCTGTTTCCCTATTTTTAGTGTTTTAGCTTTGGTTTATTTTTGTGACTTCCCTGTCTGGGTTGATATCTGGTTGCTCTGTCCTGTGTTCTAGTCTTGAGTTGTTATCTGATATTATTGATTTTCTAACTGGAGGACTCCCTTTAGTATTTCTTATAATTTTGGTTTGTTTTTTGCAAATTACCTAAACTTCTGTTTATGTGGAAACGACCTAATTTCACCATCGTATTTGAGCGACAGTTTTGCTGTATATGTAATTCTTGGCTGGCAGTTTTTTTCCTTCAAGGCTTTATATACGTCATCCCATTTCCTTCTTGTCTGCATGGTTTCTGCTGAGTAGTCCGAGCTGAGTCTTATTCACTCTCCTTTGTATATAAGTTTTCATCTATCCCTAGCCACTCTTAAAATTCTCTCTTTCTCTTTGGTTTTGGCAAGTTTGATTATAATATGTCTTGGTGACTTTCTTTTGGGATCTACCTTATGTGGGGTTAGATGAGCATCTTGGGTAGATATCTTCTCATCTTTCTTGATATCAGGGAAGTTTTCTGCCAACAAATCTTCAACAATTCTCTCTGTATTTTCTGTTATCCTCCCTGTTCTGGTACTCCAGTCACTCGTAGGTTATTCCTGTTGATAGAGTCCCACATAATTCTTAGGGCTTCTTTACTTTTTAAAATTATTTTATCTGATTTTTCCTCAAATACGTTGGTTTCAAGGGCTTTATCTTCAGTCTCACTAATTCTGACTCCATTGCCTCAATTCTACTTCTGTGACTTTCTATTGAGTTGTCTAATTCTGAAATTTTACTGTTAATCTTCTTAATTTCTGTTTGCTGTCTCTCTATGGATTCTTGCAGCCTGTTAAATTGGTCATTATGCTATTTTATAATCGTCTTATGTTCCTCTATTGCTTTTTGTGTGATGCCCCTTGGCTTGGTCTGCATTTTGCTTGATCTCCTTCCTTATCTCTTGAAGAGTTCTGTATATTAATCTTTTGTATTCTACCTCTGGTAATTCCAAGAAACTCTCTTCTTCTGGAAGATTTCTTTGTTCTTTGTTTTAGGAGCTTGCTGAAGCCATCATGGTCTGTCTCTTTATGTGATTTGATAATGAGTGTTGTCTCCGAGCCATCAATAAGTTATTACAGTTATTTATTTTATGTTTGCTTACTGTGTCCTAGCTTCTTGTTTTATATTCCCAAATTGCCTGCTCTTGTGAGCTAGTTTGATTTTTGGCACCTTTGAAGCTCTAACGTCCTGTCACCATATGGTTAGATCTTTTACATGGTACGTGAGCTGAGGAGTCCATTTACTTTTCTTGTGTGGATTCAGCTCAGGTATCCAGGTAGTCGGTCACCAAGTGTGTGGAGTAAGCTCAGGTATCTGGCTGCAGTATAGGGTCACGCGCTTTGCAAGGCAAGGGGCTGACGGCTGCCCCTGAGTGTCTGGTACGATAGTGTGTGCCTGTTCCCTAGAGTGTGTAGGTGGGTGGAATTTGCAGCCGGACTATGGGTACACAATCTTGTTGGCTGTAAGAACTGGGAAGCACCGCTTACTCTTGGACCCTTGTCGTGGGTGGCTTGGTGGTGTAGGTGGAGTCATCAGTCCTCAGGCCCCTGATGTGGGTAGGTGAGGAACCTGCTTAATGGGCACAGTGGTGTCAAATGTCATGAACCTGCCACTCCACCATATAGCTGATACAATTGACATTAGGCTTCAGGTGTATACCCTGTTGTACTCTGCTAGTGAGGGCCTTCGCTGTTGAAATGGACCCACACAGGTCTATGCAGGGGTGAAAGGCACTCGAAGTCCATAGACCCTTTATGCCTGTTCCTCGGACAAGGAGCTGTGCCTACCCTGGGTTCCTGGCTTAGGGGAGCTGGCAGATTATTATTTCCTGTTTGTTAATTCGTTCCCTCTCCAAGGCCGGGAGAATGGTTCAGTGCGGGTGACGGGTCCTTCTGGCCCAGGGGACCCAGCATTCACTGAAGCCAGCCCAGGACCTGGTTCAGAGTGGAAAGGGGCAGGTAAATGGTAGAGGTTTTTCCCGAGGAGGGTGTTTTTTAATCTGTGTGGTAGGTTTGACGCATGTACTTATCTTTTGCCCATTGACTACTTCTTTTCACTGGTTCAGGAGGAGGCTTGAGTAGACTGTCTGCCGTTTGGTCTCCCCAGACATGGAAAACGTGTACCAAGTGCCACAGCTTGCCTCACGGCACACGCCAGCCAATCAGGCCTGCAGGGTGCCGGTTCCCACCGGGTCAGGTCTGGCGATCTCTCACTGCTTCTGAACCGTCTCTCCCTCCCCGTGCTGCTGTCTGATTCCTCAACTTTGCCTTTGATGTTCAGGGCTCCTAGATTGTCATATATAATCGATTTACTTGTCTTTTTAGATCTTTGTTGTAAGTGGGACCACAGGAAGCATCTGACTACTCTGCCATCTTGTCCGCACCTCCCTATTCTGCCAAATATTTATTGTAGTTCTTTGAGTAATGTTTTTAGAATGGAAGTGTGGTGGTATACTTTCTGTGCCCTTACTGTGAGAAATATGTGTGTATTTTTCCCTTAGAAACTGGATCCATATTTTGTCTGGGTTCAGAATTTAGGGTCACTGTCCCTCCTCAGAATTCTATAAAGATCGCTCCTTTGACTTCTAGAATTTAGTGTACCAGACCACAGGTCCAATGCGTATTTGAAGTTCTTTCACTGATTGGTAGCCTGAATTTTGTCTCGAAACCTGGAACATGTTTATTTTGACAATTCAGAAATTTAACGAGGGTGAATGTCTAGGTGTCTAACCTTTGATTATTCCTGCCTTTAGTTTATCGATCCTTTAGATGTGGAAACTCAGGGCTTTCTCAGGGAAAGTTTCTTTTCTCATCTATTTTGATTATTACTTTTTTGACAATTCATTTTGAGATACTGTTTTTCAAGGTATTGATTTATTATGCAAGTGGTTTTATAATATAGTTATGAAATGTAGCAACTGCTATATTGCTGTGTGAGATCAGTGCTTCTGTAGGTCTTGAAAAAAGAATTGACAGGTGATAATAAATTAATTAATAATTCACTCATTTGTGTCTTAGGAATGTGCCTGAGTGTTTCTATGACTTTAATTTGGAACTTACTCCTCCATTTCAGGACCGGAAGTTAACCAAAGCTGAGCAGCAAAGGTTCAAAGAAGAAGCAGAGATGTTAAAGGGTCTACAGCATCCCAATATAGTTCGATTTTATGATTCCTGGGAGTCTATATTAAAAGGAAAGAAATGTATTGTATTAGTGACTGAACTAATGACATCAGGAACCTTAAAGACGTAAGTAGACTGATAGTGCCAATGGAGTTTTATTCTGAAATTATTTTCAGAAGTCATGAGAGTTGTTTGTATAATATTATTTCATTAAAGAATTTGTAGAATCTGAATCTAGTGACTGTGTAGGTAAAAAAAAAAGTAGAATGTTAATGATGTTTGTTAGAAAATAGTGTTGAAAGATTAATATTTGTGGGATGTCATGAAATTTTAGGATTGGAAATGATATAGAGATAATGTAATGTCATTTTGTAAAACGCAAGGAAAGGTTGGGGAGTTGTCCAGGTTCACATATTTATGGAATTATAGTTTTTTGTTTTGTTTTTAGCTAAAATTTTTCATTCAGTGGTTTCATCGCTTATTTGTAAATATTAAATGTGAGACATGCATTTTCTATTTCCTAGCATGTTTGCAGTAAAATTTTACACAGCTAAATCCTCTGATGACTGTGTATAAGCAGTTGTTAGTTAATAGAGAAGACTTTTCTTTTTAAAACTGTGCTGCCATTCCATAAAAGGCCACTCTGATTAGAGTATATGTAGTCCCCAACTTACAATGGGATTCCATTCCTGTGACTCTGTCATAAGTCAGTTCTGATGTAAGTTGAATACCTCATTTTTTTTCTTTTTAGTTTGCATTATTCTTCCCTTTTATTATCAATATCTTTATAAATCTGATCTTTATTTGTCTTTGGGGGTTGGAAACATTACATATAAACTTACAGATGGATTTTAATACATACATACATACATTAAAAAATACACAAATCATTAAAATTTACTCCAACATTGAAGAAGAGTTGGAAGATGTTGGCATTTTGTCAGTTGCACTAATAATTCCACTTGTGGAAGATTCTGGATCATCTGCATTTTCCTTGGGAATAAGGATGGCATTTCTAGTCAGAAAATTAGTGAGAATTCTGTGTATGGTCCTTTTCTTTTTTTCCTGATGTATTTCACAGTAACATCTCATTTCTTACTGAATCTGCCTATCGACTTTAGCAAAGTGATCAGTAATTGTGTCCGTGTTTTTAAGCATCTGAATCCCCTGATTTAGTTTAGAAAAAACTCCAGCTAATCTTTTCACTATAAAATTTTTTAACAATTTTTCTCCTTCCTCTTCCCCATTATTTCTTTCATTCTCAGCATTTCTTTACTCTTCAAAATTCATTAAGTCATGATCTGTCAGTTCCCCTTCTTCATAATCTGTAAGCTGTTCCACATCAGCGATATCAAGTTCTAAATTCAGTGTTTTTGCATACGAATGATTTTTCCACCGATCTCTTCCATCGTATTTTCCTGATCAAATGCTTGGAGTGTGTTCACTTAACTCAGCAGTTTTTGCCATGTCCTCTGCCTGCATTTTCCTGTAACTTCCTCCCAGGAAGATGCAATGTTCCAGATACACTGACGGTCGTTAGTGCGGTTCATCATAACTTGAATACGTCATAAGCCAGGGACTACCTTTAATTCTTGTTTGGAATTTAAAATGTTAAACTTGCTAGGATGTGTTATCTAAGAATGAGGTCTTAAATTAAATTATTTTTTCCATAAAGAGAAATAGGAAATAACTCAGTGATAGCAATTGTAGTATATAAAATATCAGCTAGCTTTTGTGATTTACCCTAAGAGTGCTTTTACAGTAAGCTAGGTATAAGTTTATTTATCTGTGGTTTTTTGTTTCTTTGTGTAGGTACTTAAAACGATTTAAAGTCATGAAACCAAAGGTCTTAAGGAGCTGGTGCAGGCAAATTTTAAAGGGGTTGCAGTTCTTGCACACTAGGACTCCTCCTATTATTCACCGGGATCTGAAGTGTGACAATATTTTCATCACGGGACCCACTGGATCTGTGAAGATTGGTGATCTAGGACTAGCCACCTTAATGCGTACATCATTTGCTAAGAGTGTTATTGGTGATTAACATTTTATAGTTTATTGTTTGGGTGAAGATTGATTTGTCAATTCTATAGGTCTAGAAGAGGGATCAGGTCTCAATCTGGCCCGCCACCTGTTTTTGTAAATAAAATTTTATTGGAAAACAGCCACACTCATTATTTTACATATTGTCTATGGCTGCTTTTGCCCTACAATGACAGAGTTGAGTAGTTGTGTCAGAGACCATATGGCTTGCACAACCTAAAATATTTACTTTCTGGTCCTTTACAGAGAAAATGTGCTGGCCCCTTGCCTAGAATGAGGAGCCCTGGTGGCACAGTGGTTAAAGCACTCTGCTGCTAACCGAAAGGTCGCTGGTTTGAACCCGCCAGCTGCTCCACTGGAAAAAGATGTGGCAGTCTGCTTCCATAAAGATTTATAGCCTTGGAAACCCTATGGGGCAATTCTATTCGGTTCTATAGTGTCACTATGAGTTGGAATCGAGTCGACGACAACTGGTTTGGTTTGGCCTAGAATGTGAATTTGCTTTGAAATATCTATTTTATATTGAGTTATTTCAGAGATATCTAGTGTATTTCTTTTTTGGGATATATTTAAGATTGTTGAAAGTTTCTGAGGATTTAAGAAAGATGGTTTAGTAATTTAATTTGGAAAAATTTGAATAGCTAAAAAGGAAGATTTTAGTAATCTTGAATATTACAAATTGTAGTATAGCAGTAAGGAAAGTTATGGAATTACTGTAAGTGCTTTATATAGATATAATAAGTGTTAAACAAATTTTATATGTATAAGTTTGCTTTTAGGTGGCAGAAATTAACTCAGGTAAACCTTATGGTAAAGGGAATGTGCTCTTGGTGGATCCATTTTTCTCTTTAATAAAAATGTGGTTTTGGTGTTATTTTGTAGGAACTCCTGAGTTTATGGCCCCAGAGATGTATGAAGAACACTATGATGAATCTGTAGATGTCTATGCTTTTGGAATGTGTATGCTGGAAATGGCCACTTCGGAGTACCCTTATTCTGAGTGCCAGAATGCAGCTCAAATATACCGTAAAGTAACTAGCGTAGGTACAACTTTATTTTTTTTTTACTAACATAAATTTCTGTACATGCTGTTGAAGGTGGTAAAGTCAATTTAGTCAAAGCTGATTTTGGTTTACTTCTGTATAACAGTGCTAAATTTAATATAATTGTAAAGAAACAAGCTTTAATTGTAATGAGACAAGATTTATATTATATAACCTATACTCTGTTGAGGTCATATAAAATGCTGTGTATTAATATCTTTGGGATAATATACAGGTATATCATCCTTATACACTTGTAAAGAAGTTTTAGATATTTATTAGATGACTCTTATTTTTCAGAGCTAAATACTAGAGATTGGACTAGTTGGTTTTGAAGGTTGCTTCTAGTTCTGAAAGCCGGATTATGAAGGAATATTCAGAATGTAGTTGAACAGGGAGGTGGGGCCAAGATGGTGGAATAGTCTGACACTTCGTGTTGTCCCTTTTACAACAAAGAACCAAAAAAACAAGTAAATTGGTTATATATGACAATCTAGGAACCCTAAGCATCAAAGACAAAGATGAAAAATCAGACTGAGCGACAGGTGAAAGGAGAGACAATTCAAAAACAGTGGAAAAAGGGAATTACGGATTGCTGGATTGCCAGTGCCCTGCTAACTGAACCTGCATAGCACAGACAAATGGAGGCAAACAGCAGCACCCCATCTGGTGCAGCTAAGCAGGAGTGACTCACTAGACCTATGAAAGTTAAGTGCGTGCTCCCAACCCACCACATGTGCCACAGTCCCTCCCCAACCAGAGCTCCATGGGCTGAGGGGCACACCCTCCCCATCTTCCATCTCCCTCACTGCTCCAACGCAAGTCCTGTGGCATTCAACACCACCATGCCCCCTAAGCCGGGAACTCATGGCCCTGATCTAGAAGCGCCTGCCCCTTCGCCCAGCCACTGGCACAGGGGTTCCATGTGCTTGCAGCACCCTCTGCCCCCTCTAATCACCCGCACTAGTGCCTTGCTGGTCGAGTCGGCACAGCACATACATGTTGGCATAAGGTGGGGAGAGTTCCAAGCTGAAGCTCATTTTCATTGGCAGCAGCCAAGTGGGAGCTGCAGATCTGTGACCTTCAACACTACCTCGCCCCTAAGCCTATAGCTCTCGGCCGGGTCTGAGGCACCTTCCCCTTAGCCCAGCCACTGGCGCAGGGGGTCCATGGACTTGCAGCCCTCTTCACCCCTGCCGATCACCCACACCAGTGCCTTGCTGGCTTGACCCAACACAGCACGTCCTCATTATGACAAAGTGGGCAGGATTCCTAGCTGAAGCCCATTTTCACCAGCAGCAGCCAAATGGTAGCTGTAGATCTGTGGCATTTGACACTGCCCCACTCCCTAAGAAGAGGCCTCAACCACCTACACCGGGAGCCTGAGAGCCAGCGGTACCATTCACTCCATCCAGCCATCCAAGTTGGGGCCCGGGAACCAGTGGTGCCTTCCAATCCCTCCAGCCAATGGCACTGGGCGCCCGAGGAGCGGCTACACTACCCACCCCCCGACTATGCACTCTAGTAGACGGGCACACCTTCCAGCTGGGCATCTAGGGGTGGCTGACAACCCCCAGCCCTGCACCCCACATTGCCCTCCACTGCAGTCAGAGACCTGGGCCTGCTCTGAACACACCATGCAGCCCTGCCCACCCAGGACTGCAGGTAAGAGTCTCCACACCACACACTTGGTGACTGACGACCTGGGCACCTTCACCCCAACCATCTGGCAAGTGTGGCGGAGTGCACAGACAACACCAAACCCAACGACCAGGGAGAACACCAGCTGACCAGCAGGACCTGGAGACAGGAAGTGAGAACTTCAGTGTGGCCAGATTAACAACCAGAGTAGCATACACACCCAGCCTACTTGGATATATCAAAACAAAACAAAAATTCAGGACACAGTTAGCAGCCAAGCTCTTAACCACTGCGCCACCAGGGCTCCTAACAAACATATGATAAATAAATAAATATGATAACTTCTTGATGCCTCAGATACAAGTCAATATCAAATTACATAAAGAAGTAGGATAGGATGGCTCCAGCAAGCAACCAAAATAAAGAGCCAGAAAACCTTCCAGAGGAAGATAAGGCAATGGAACTACCTGATAAAGGATTTAAAAGACTAATATACAGAGCTCTGCAAGTGATCAAGAAGGAGATCAGGAAAACACAGACAAAACCAAGGAACACACAGACAAATCAATAGAAGAATTCAGGAAAACAATACAAGAATAAAATGACAGAATAAATCGGCTACTAGAAACCATACAAAAACATCAACTAGAAATCCAAAAGATTAACAATAAAATTTCAGAATTAGACAACTTAATAGAAGGTCATAGGAGCAGAATTGAGACAACATAAGTCAAAATTAGTAAGATTGAAGATAAATCCCTTGACACCAAATTTGTTTGAGGAAAAATCAGAAAAAAAGAATTTAAAAAAATGAAGAAAGCCTAAGAATTATGTGTGGATACTGTCAAGAGGAAAAACCTATGAGTGATTGGAGTTCCAGAACGGGGTCATAGTGGAAAACACAGAGAGAATTGTTGAAGATTTGCTGGCAGAAAACTTCCTTAATAACACAGAGAGAATTGTTGACGACTTCTGGCAGAAAACTTCCTTAATATCATGAAGGATGAGAAGATATCTATCCAAGAAGCTCAGCGAACCCCATAAAGTATAGATCCCAAAAGAAAGTCACCAAGGCGTATCATAATCAAACTTGCTAAAATCAAAGAAAAAGAAAAGAATCCTGAGAGCGGTTAGGGATAAACAAAAAGTCACCTACAAAAGAAAACCAACAAGACTAAGCTCTGATTACTCAGCAGAAACCATGCAGGAAAGAAAGCAATGGGATGACATATAGAAAGTCTTGAAGGAAAAAAAATGAGAGCCGAGAATTACATATTCAGCAAAATTGTATCTCAAATATGATGGAAAAATTAGGTCATTTCCAGATGAACAGAAATTAAGGGAATATGTAAAAACCAAACCAAAATTATAAGAAATATTAAAGGGAGTCCTCCATTTAGAGAAACAGCAACATCAGACAACAATCCAAGATTAGGACATTGGACAGATCAACCAGATACCAACGCAGATAGAGAATTCTCAAAAATAAAGCAAAAAGACTGAATATAGGGAACCAGAGATGTGAATGAGTAAACGACAACAATGTAAAGACAAAAAAGAGGGAATAAATGGTGTAGTCATATAACTTCCATATGGTGAGGAAGTCAAGGCGATATCAAGAAATAAAAGACTGGTTTAAACTTAGAAAAATAAAGATAAATTTCAAGGTAACCACAAAGGAAGCTAAGAAACCTACCCATCAAAATAAAAGAGAAGAAAAACAAAAAAACTCAGCAAACACAAAACCAACAGTAATGAAAGAAATGAAAAGAAAATCCATAAACAAAAAGAACTCAGCACAGAAAATTAAGCGGAACAAAGAAACTGTCAAAACCACACACACACACACACACAACACAACAAAATGACAGCAGTAAATTCATACCTATCAATAATTACACTGAACGTAAATGACCTAAATGCACCAGTAAAGAGACAGAGTGTGCCAGAATGGATAAAAAAAAAATCGATTCGTGTATATGCTGTCAACAAGAGACACACCTTAGACACAAAGACATAAACAAACTAAAACTCAAAGGATGAAAAAAATATATTAAGCAAAAAATAATGAAAAAAGAGCAGGAGTGGCAATATTAATCTCTGATAAAATAAACTTTAAGCACAATCCACTATAAAGGATAAGAAAGGACACTATATAATAATTAAAGGGTCAATACACAAGGAAGACATAACTATAATAAATATTTATGCACCTAATTGACAGGGCTCCAAAATACATAAAACAAAGTGTAACAGCACTGAAAAGAGAAATAGTTGACAATAATAGTAGGAGACTTCAATACATGACATTCGGTAAAGGACAGAACATCTAGAAAGAAACTCAATAAAGATAACAAAAAAGAAAAAACCAAAGTCATTGCTGTCGAGTTGATTCCGACTCATAGTGACTCTATAGGATAGAGTAGAACTGCCCCATAGGGTTCCAAGGATTGGCTGGTGGATTCAAATTGCTGACCTTTTGGTTAGCAGCCGAGTTCTTAACCACTACACCACCTGGTGTACAGGGATGGTTAACATTAGAAAATCAATCCACCTAATCCATCATATAAATAAAACAAAAAGAATCACATGATCATCTCAGTTGACGCAGAAAAGGCATTTGACAAAGGCCAACACCGTTCCTGATAAAAACTCAAAGCAAAATAGGCATAGAAGGGAAATTCCTCAACATAAGAAAGGGCATTTATATAAAACCAACAGCCAACATCATTCTCAACAGAGAGACTGAAAGCATTCCCCTTGAGAATGGGAACTAGACAAGGATGCCTGTTATCACCAGTGTTATTCACATGGTGCTGGACGTCCTAGCTAGAGCAATAATGCAAGAAAAATAAATAAGAGCATCCCAATTGGTAAGGAAGAGGTAAAACTATCCCTGTTTGGGGATGATATGATCTTATACACAGAAAACCCCAAAGAATCCACAAGAAACCTACTGGAACTAATAAAAGGATTCAGCAAAGTAGCAGGACATAAGATCCACTTACAAAAATCAGTTGGATTCCCCTACACCAACAAAGAGAACTTTGGAAAGGAAATTGTCAGATCAATACCATTTACAATAGCCACCAAGAAGATAAAATACTTATGAATAAAACTAACCAGGAATGTAAAAGACCTATACAAAGAAAACTATAGAACACTACTGCATGAAACCAAAGGAGACCTACATAAATGGAAAAACATACCATGCTTGTGGATAGAAGGACTCAACATTGTGAAAATGTCAATACTACCCAAAACGATTTACAGATACAATGCAATCCTGATCCAAATTCCAACAGCATTCTTTAACGAGATGGAGAAACACATCACCGACTTTATATGGAAAGGGAAGAGGCCCAAGATAATAAAGCATTATTGAAGAAGAAGAACAAAGTGGGAGACCTCATACTACCTGATCTTAGAACCTATTATACAGCCACGGTAGTCAAAAGAGCCTGGTACTTTACAACAACAGACACATAGGCCAATAGAACTAATTGAGATTCCAGACTTAAATCCATCCATCTATGAGCAGCTGATACTTGACAAAGGGCCAAAGTCCGTTCAGTGGGGAAAAGACAGTCTCTTTAACAAATCGTGCTGGCATAAATGATGTCCATCTGTAAAATATATATATGATTATATAATATATATAGCTTATTATATATAACAATTTATCCAATTATAAATAAAATTATATTAAAAGACAAGGTAATAAATACTGAAAACTCATCCTTCCCTAATTATTTTAGTACATTTCACTGGTATCTGTGCTCTTGAGGTTATTTACATCTATTGTATCTGTATAGTAGATATACTGTACAATGAGTGCTACTGTGCGTCTCTTCCCAACTGTGCATTTAGTGAAATCACACTGGCAACTTGAAATCAGCCGTGGTGGGAGTATTTACACCATGGAAATCAGCAAACGCTAGAAATTAAGAATTTTTTCTTTTTTCAGCAAGTCAGTTGTTAAATACTTACACACTCAACACTACTCTTAATTCCCTTTTATTTTATAACAGTCCTCCTTCTCTTTTTCTTTCATGAAATTATTTGTTGGAGAAACTAGGTCATTTTGTCCTATAGAATGTCTCACGTTCTGGATTTTAGTCTTATTTCTTATTGTTTCCCTACATAAACCTTTGGAGTCAGACAGACTTGGGGTCAAAACCCACCAATATAAGTAGCTGTGTGAACTTGGGCAAATCACAACCTCTGATTCTCAGTCTTATCATTCATAAACTAGAGATAATGCCTATCTTGTAGGGATATAAAGGTTAAAACGTATGGCATACAGCATGCATTCAAAAATGGTAGCTATTAGTATTATTTACCTGAATAATTTTTAACAATGACTATTTAATAATTGCCTTGCAAAATTCCTGAAAATTTAATAGCTGGCTCTTGTGAGACGGTATGAGCCAGCTCCAGGGCACCTTTGCAAGAGACGTAAGAAATGTATATAATGTATGCACCTTATTTGCATCCCAGTTTGAGTAAACTAACTGAAAAGACATCATTGAGACAATTTGGAAAGTTTGAATGTTGACTGAGTTTTAGATGATATTAAGGAATTATTGGTAATCATTTTGGGTGAAATAATTACATGATTTTTTTAAAAAAAGATCCTTGTCTGTTAGAGATGCAAACTGGTGAATTTATGGGTGAAATGATATGATGCATAGAATTTGCTTTAAAATATTTCAGTGAAATAAAAGTTTGGGGACGAGATAGCTTAAACAAGGTTGACAAAATGTTGATTGTTGTTGAATCTGGTGATGGTAATAGGGGTTCATTATACACTTTTCTCTATACTTTTGAGTATATTTGAAATTTTCCATAACAAAGAGCTGATAAAAGAGATAAGGCTAGAATCTCTTTAGTTTGAGTCCATTGGTTGGAGGGCTACAAATAGAAAAGGAGTTTGTACTCGATTTTGTAAGTTACAGCTCCTCAGTAACTTTCACCTAGAAGCAGAGAAAGGCAATAATTACCCAGGGCTGGAGAATGGTTAGAGATCAGTGGAAAGGTTAAAGATGGTTTTTTTCTATAATAAATAGAATATCATAATTCCATTTATTGAATGACCTTGTTATTAAAATCACACAAATGCCATATCACAATTCAGATTTCCATCTAAAATCTTCTTGAATTTAGGGTCTAAATTAACTCCTGATCTCACCAGATTTATTTAGTATATGAAATTAGGTTTTCTGATTCTGGGTCCTATGAGGTAGTATAACAGACCCAGAATTAGAGCTCAGATTGCCACATTCTATGATAGTTATTCTTTCTATTATGCCTCTCTGTTTCTGGCTTAATTTGGAATTTTCTGTTAAATGACTGCAGTGGTCTTACTTGGATTTTTTAAATCTAAAATTCATAAATAAAGGATAATAGAATGTAAAATAAGCAGATTCTGGCAGCTAATACAGTTATCACAGTACTTTTTAAAATTGTCTGGACTTCATTTATTTTTTTTGAATTCCTAGAACCTGAAAATTAGCTTGAGGTTCAATATTTTAGTATTGCTTAAGGATAAAAAATAAATTCCTTGAAAGTATATACAAGAACACACACATACATATATATATTGATTTGGAATGTGTGAGATAAGAAATCCTTATTTGGAATTTTCAAAAATGTTTTTAATGACCTTAATTTTTTTTTCTGATTTTCCAAAATACTAGTTTATTGTGTTTTGCTGATTGGGGGTTATACTTAAGTACAACTTGGGATTCTACTTTTTTCCCTTCTTAGTGTTACTTTATGAAGAATTCTCCATGTCATTAAACACTTTGAGTTTCTGACTAATATTATCCTATATGTAAATAATATAATTTTATGTAAATTTCCCTCTATTGTTAGAGATTTAGGTTGTTTCCAGCTTTCCACTGTTATTTACAGAGGTATGACAAAATCCTTGTCAAAAAAGTCATTAGATTTATATTGTGTTTCTCTCATTTAAAACTTGAGTATAATTTAATAGTAAAAATAATGTTTAATAAATATCAAGTTGACTTGGGCTATCAATTATTTAATTCGTGGCTAGAAACCATTTTTTTTCTCCCAGGGCATAAAACCAGCAAGTTTCAATAAAGTCACTGATCCTGAAGTGAAAGAAATTATTGAAGGATGTATTCGTCAAAACAAATCCGAAAGGTGGGTGCAAATGTAGCAAAATGACATAACTAATGGATATATTTTTCTCTTACCTCGCAATGGGTCATTTTCTGACCTTTGAATCATGCTGGGTATAGCTTTTGAGTGGGAGCCAAATCATACTGTATAGAATGAAGTGTATCTGTCAATGTTGTTTGCCAGTTTAGGCTTGGACAACATGTGCTGAATTTTCTTTGAACCAACATTTGGGTTGTGTTTGTATGTGTGTTGTGACAAACTTTCCTCACCTTCAGATATCAGCTTAACAGTCAGTGGGCCCTCACAAGTTAACTGGCTTGTAATAGTTTATAGTAAAGAGCTTCTGCATAATATGCCACTTTCAGATATGTTCTTAAATGTTTTTTTAATGATAGTTTTCTTTTTTTAAATTTTAACCATCATACCACCAGATATTTTTGTTTAATCATATGTCCTTGCGTCATGATAACGGTAAAGCTGGTAAGGACACTTTTGTTTTAGAAAGATTATTCTGGATTTATTTGTATCACAGTTTCTGTTTTCTTATAGTCAACTCCCTTTAGTCTTAGATTTAATTTGAACTTTGGACAGTTGCTGACAGACATTGGTAGGTTAGTGTTTTGATTTATACATGTCCTTTATAGAAATTATTTCCACCCACATTTCATTGACTGTCCCCCATTCTTATTAGTTTTCTATCTAGGTGTAGTGTTGCATATCTGAGACTATATAAAGCCGCTAAGGTAAGGCCTATTTAGTTATAGCTTTATTATGTAACATTCTTAGTGTTTATGCTGACAGGCTGCATCTAGGTATGTTTTTTAAGTGAGGCTAAAAGTACTGTATTGAAGTAACCAGTTTGGATTCTGATTGTTATTTGTGTAGTATTTTAATTATCTGTATCAAAGAACACTGGAATATTCAAAAGGATTCATGGCATATTAGTGTACTGAGAAGAGCACAGGCTTCAAAATCAGATCAACATTCAAATCTAGACTCAAACTTAGGCTACCTGTATATAGTAAATATTCAATAAATGGTAGCTTCTACTGCTACTGTTATCATTATTCCACAGTAAAAATACTTAGGCAAAATTTCTACTGAGTGGCACAGTGCTTAACTTATTTGTTCCATCTTAAACACATCTAACCTTAGCCTTGAAACTAGACTGAGCAAGCTTATTCTTCTTATAATACCGTCTTAGCTATTTTTCTCTTGATCATTAAAAATGTAGAGGGCGGAAGATCCTCAACGTGGGATACCATGCTGTCAATATGCTTTATCTATTTTGAATAGTACTGGAGGGGCATTCTGTCTAGACATTATGGAATATGTCAGTTTTAGCTTTCCCTGACCTGTATTACTGATAGATTAGATATTATATATCTGTTTTAAAAGTTGGTCAAAGAAATGGAAATTAACTGCCCCGCCTTGCAAAAAAATTGTTTGAACCCATGTTCTTTGTTTCTCTTCAGAGATGGTTAACCCCTAATATTAGGTTAGGGTTGTGTCCACTGTATATCTACTTTTGGCCTAAAAACAGATTTAAATGTTTTCAGAAAACCACTGAACTTTGCTGAAATCACATTAGCTTCACCAGTGGCGTTTTCTGAAGAGTGAAGTACACTGACTAGATTATCGTTAATGGAGTCAGTGACTTCTATTTATAACATTCATTAAAGAGTGTAATTTTTATTGACTTTAGAGTGTATATATCTGGGAGCCTTTTTAGTTTCCTTTACCGAGAATCTAGTGTTTGAGTTTGAGTAACTTAAGCTGGTGAATTAGGGAAGTTAACAGAGAAGACAACTTGAGGAGGTACCGTGGTATATCATTCTCAGTCCTGCAACCTGCTTTTTAAAGCACGTTTTGGGGGTCTGCTGACACTGGGAAATTTCATGGTAGTTGAAAGATAATTAAAATGTTAGATTGTATACATATGTGTAGTAATTTCACCCCCTCCCCAAACTCCAAAATAAAAACTATAGTAAATGGATTTTTTAAGTTATAAATCCACAAGGATAGGAGAAAGACAATAGCAATCCACCTAGCATGTACTATAATACTTCTCTAATTCTCTCTAGGCATACTTTTATGTATGTTAAACTTTGGTATATAGATATGTTACTGGTAAGAATTAATCTTTAATTAAGATCACTGTGTATATGCTAGTTGGGATTTCTTTGCGTTTCTGGTAATCAAATATAAGATTTGGTTTCATAACAAGACAGATTGATACTTCAATTAATAGAAATTTTAAAATAAGATTGACTGTTACTTTGATACAATTAATTTTTACTAATTAAATAGTGACAATTTTATACCTTGCTTATGACGAGAAAAATTGGTCACGAGATACATATTTTGTTTATTAGGTTGTCTATCAGAGATCTACTAAACCACGCATTTTTTGCTGAGGATACAGGACTGAGAGTGGAATTAGCAGAGGAAGATGATGGTTTAAATTCATCCTTGGCTTTAAGACTCTGGGTTGAAGACCCTAAAAAATTGAAAGGCAAGCACAAAGACAATGAAGCTATTGAATTCAGTTACAATTTAGAAACAGATACACCTGAGGAAGTAGCATATGAAATGGTAAGTGAATCCTACTACTATCACGTTTCCCTTCCCTCCCTTTCTAGTATCAGGCTTGATTCCACTTCTCATTGCTTTCTTTCCTCTCATTTTCTCCTTTTCTTTATTTAAATTGTTATTTTGAAATGATGAGTATATTAAATTTGTACATATGGTATAAAGAATAATATGTTAAGAAATATAGAACATTACTAAAAGGCTGAAATCAAGGTGCCGCCTGGCTTGGGCTTTTATCTAGAGGCTCTGGAGAAGAATTTGCTTCCAGGCTCATTCAGGCTGTTGGCAGAATTCAGTTCCATGTGGTTGTAAGACTGAGATCCCTGTTTCCTTGTTGTCTGTGGGTTACTCTCAGCTACTAGAGGCTGCTCTTCAGTCTTTGCACATGCCTCTACCCCATCTTCAAAGCCAACAATGGCATTTTGAATCTCTCTAGTGCCATGGATCTCTGACTTCCTTTTTTGCCACCAGCTGATAAAAGTTCTCTGGTTTTAAGGGCTCTTGTGATTAGATCAGGCTCACCTGAATAATCTCCCTGTCTTAAGGTCAACTGTGCCATATAGCATACACAATAATGGCAGTGATATGTCACCATATGCACAGGTCCAGGGTGGGACATCTTTTGAGGGGCCATAATTCTTCCTGTCACAGGGACTAACAAGCTGATTGAATGGTATGATTGCTTGCACAGGAGTTGTGAACTTCGACCTCTGCTTTAGGGTATCTTGGTGGGCCATTAATTGGGGAATCTCTGATATCAGTATCTTTAGATCTTTCTTCTTGGGTTGGCCAGAGTCCCCAGAAAAGCATCTTTCAGTCTTCTCTCTGGAGGGTAAAGATCTGGTTACCAGTATTCTGTGAGCCAAATAAAGTTAGAGGCCTGAGGATTTCTTCATTTGACATTCAGTGTGTATATGCTCACTTAATCTTCTTTTTTTTCCTTCTTTATTGTGCTTTAGGTGAAAGTTTACAGCTCGAATTAATTTCTCAGTAAAAATTTATACACATATTGTTATGTGACATTAGTTGCAATCCCTGTAATGTGACAGCACACTGCCCCTTTCCACCCTGGGTTTCCCATGTCCATTCAGCCAGCTCCTGTCTGTCCTGCCTTCTCATCCTGTCTCCAGACAAGAGCCGCCCATTTGGTCTCGTGTATCTGCTTAAACTAAGAAGCACGTTATCTTAGTCATCTAGTGCTGCTATAACAGAAATACCACAAGTGGATGGCTTTAACAAAGAGAAGTTTATTTCCTCACAGTAAAGTAGGCTGAAAGTCCAAATTCAGGGCATCAGCTCCAGGGAAAGGCTTTATCTCCTGTTGGCCTTCTCATCATTGTTCCTCCAGACTAGGAGCTTCTCCGCGCAGGGACCCCCGGGTCCGAAGGACGCGCTCTGCTCCTGGCACTGATTTCTTGGTGGTATGAGGTCCCCCTGTCTCTCTGCTCACTTCTCTCTTTTATATCTCAAGAGATTGCCTCAGGACACAATCCAGTCTTGTAGATTGAGTCCTGCCTTACTAACACAACTGCTGCCCATTCTCCCTCATTAACATCATAGAGGCAGGATTTACAACATACAGGAAAATCACACAGTACCAGGAATCATGGCCCAGCCAGACTGATACACACATTTTTTTGGGGGACATAATTCAATCCATGACATATTCTCTTCATAACTATTATTTTATGTTTTATAGTCCAGTCTAATCTTTGTCTGAAGAGTGGGCTTCAGGAGTTGTTTTAGTTCTGGGTTAACAGAGCATCTCGGGGGTATGGCTTAGGGGGTTCCTCCAGTCTCAGTGAGACCATTAAGTCTGGTCTTTTTACATGAATGTGAGTTTTACTCCACAATTTTCTCCCACTCTGTCAGGGACTTACTGTTGTATTCCCTGTCTGGTCGGTCACTGGTGGTAGCCAGGTACCATTTAGTTCTTCTGGTCTCAGGATGATGGAGTCTCTGGTTTATGTGGCCGTTTTGTCTCTTGGGCTAGTATTTTGCTTGTGTCTTTGGTGTTCTTCATTCTCCTTTGCTCCAAGTGGGTTGGGACTGATGAATCTTGGATGGTCACTCACAAGCTTTTACAACCCCAGATGCCACTCAACAAAGTCGGATGCAGAACATTTTCTTAATAAACTTTGTTATGCCAACTGACCCAGACATCCTCTGAAACCATGGTCCCTAGACCCCAACACCAGCTACTCTGTCCCTCAAAGTGTTTGGTTATGTTCAGGCAACTTCTTAGCTTTTGGTTTAGTCCAGTGTGCTGACTTCCCCTGTATTGTGTATTGTCCTTCCCTTCACCTAAGATAATTCTTGGCTACTATCTAGTTAGTGAATACCCTTCTCCCTCCCTCCTCACCCTCATAACCATCAAACAATGTTTTCTTCTGTATTTAAACTTTTTCCTGAGTTCTTATAATAGTGGTTTCATACAATATTTGTCCTTTTGTGACTAGCTAATTTCACTCAGCATAATGCCCTCCAGATTCGTGCATGTTGTGAAGATGTTTTGCGGATTCATCATTGTTCTCCATCGTTGCATATTATTCCATAGTGTGTATGTACCATAATTTATCTATTTGTCTGTTGATGGACACCTAGGTTGTTTCCATGTTTTTTTTTTATTGTGAACAGTGCTGCAATGAACATGGGTATGCATATGTCTATTCGTGTGACGGCTGTTATTTCTGTAGGATATATTCCAAGAAGTGGGATTGCTGGATTGTATGGTACTTTTATTTCTAGCTTTTTAAGGAAGTGGTAAATCGTTTTCCAAAGTGGTTGTACCATTTTACATTCCCACCAGCAGTGCATAAGTGTTCCACTCTCTGCACAACCTCTCCAGCATTTATTGTTTTGTGGTTTTTGGATTAATGCCAGCCTTGTTGGGGTGCGATGGTATCTCATTGTAGTTTTTTTTTAATTGAACTTTAGATGAAAGTTTACAGAACAAACTAGCTTTTCATTAAACAATTAGTACACATATTGTTTTATGACATTGGTTAACAACTCCATGACACGTCAGTACTCTCCTTTCTCGACCTTGGGTTCCCTATTACCAGCTTTCCTGTCCCCGCCTGCCTTCTAGTCCTTGCCCCTGGGCTGGTGTGCCCCTTTAGGCTCGTTTTGTCCTATGGGTCTGTCTAGTCTTTGGCTAAAAGGTAAACCTCTGAAGTGACTTCATTACTGGGCTAAAAGGGTGTCTGGGGGCCATACTCTCAGGATTTGTCCAGTCTCTGGCAGACCAGTAAGTCTGTTCTTTTATTTGAGTTAGAATTTTGTTCTGCATTTTTCTCCAGCTCTGTCTGGGACCCTCTATTGTGATCCCTGTCTCTCATTGTAGTTTTGATTTGTGTTTCTGTAATGGCTAATGATCATGAGCATTTCCTCATGTATCTGTTAGCTGCCTGAATGTCTTCTTTGGTGAAGTGTCTGTTCATATCCGTTGCCCATTTTTTAATTGGGTTATTTGTCTTTTTGTTGTTGAGGTGTTGCAGTATCTTATAGATTTTAGAGATGTGTTGTAGCCAAAATTTTTTTCCCAGTCTGTTGGTTCTCGAACTCTTTTGGCAAAGTCTTTTGATGAGCATAAGTGTTTGATTTTTAGGAGCTCCCAGTTATCTAGTTTCTCTTCGGGTGTTCGTGCATTGTTAGTTATGGTTTGTATTCTGTTTATGCCATGTATTAAGGCTCCTAGTGTTGTCCCTATTTTTTCTTCCATGATCTTTATTGTTTTAGATTTTATATTTAGGTCTTTGATCCATTTTGTGTTAGTTTTTGTACATGATGTGAGGTATGGGTCTTGTTTCATTTTTGACAGATGGATATCCAGTTATGCCACACCATTTGTTAAAGAGACTGTCTTTTCCCCATTTAACGGACTTTGGGCCTTTGTCAAATTTCAGCTGCTCGTAGGTGGATGAATTTGCATCTGGATTCTCAATTCTTTTCCATTGGTCTATATATCTGTTGTTGTACCAGTACCAGGCTGTTTTGACTACCGTGGTGATATAATCGATTCTAAAATCAGGTAGTGGGAGGCCTCTCATATTGTTCTTCTTCAGTAATGCTTTACTTATCCAAGGCCTCTTCCCTTTCCATATGAAGCTGGTGATTTATTTCTCCATCTTGTTAAAAAATGTTGTTGGAATTTGGATAGGGATTGCATTGTGTCTGTAGATCACTTTGGGTAGAATTGACATTTTCACAATGTTGAGTCTTCCTGTCCATGAGCACAGTATGTTCTTCCACATGGAGACAGATTGTGTCTTTTTATCCATTCTACCACTCTCTCTTTATTGGTGCATTTAGTCCATTTTCATTCAGTGTAATTATTGACAGGTATGAGTTTAGTGCTGTCATTGTGTTGTATTTTTTTGTGTGTGGTGTTGACAGTTTCTTTGTTCCACTTAATTTTCTGTGCTGAGTGATTTTTCTTTTCATCTTTTTCATTGTTGTTGATTTTGTATTTACTGAGTCTTTATGTTTTTCTTTTTTATTATTTCGATGCGTTGGTTTATTAATTTCCTGTGTGGTTACCTTAAAATTTACCTCTATTTTTATAAGTTTAATCCAATCTTTTATTTCTTTATATCACCTTAACTTCCTTTGCATATGAAAGATCTGTGACTACACTATTTAGTCCCTCTTTTTTGTTTCAATGTTTTCATCTTTTATATTTTCGCATCTCTGTTTCCTTATTTTCAGTGTTTTAATTTTGACTTATTTTTATGACTTCCCTATCTGAGTTGATATCTGGTTGTTCTGTCCTGTGTTCTAGTCTTGGGTTGTTATCTGATGTTATTGGTTCTCTAGCTGAAGGACTCCCTTTAGTATTTATTTTAATTTTGGTTTGGTTGTGACAAATTCCCTTAACTTCTGTTTATCTGGAAATGCCTTAATTTCACTTTCATATTTGAGAGACAGTTTTGCTGGATATATAATTCTTGGCTGGCAATTTTTTCTTTCAAGACTTTATATATGTCATCCCATTACCTTCTTGCCTGCATGGTTTCTGCTGAGTAGACAGAGCTTAGTCTTATTGACTCTCCTTTGTAGGTGACTTTTTGTTTATCCCTAGCCACTCTTAAAATTCTCTCTTTATCTTTGGTTTTGACAAGTTTGATTATAGTATGTCTTGGTGGCTTTCTTTTGGGATCTAGCCTGTGTGGAGTTCAAGGAGTTTCTTGGATAGATATCTTCTCATCTTTCACGGTATCGGGGAAGTTTTCTGCCAGCAAATTTTCAACAGTTCTCTCTGTATTTTCTGTTATCCACCTCTGTTCTGCTCCTCCAATCACTCTTGATAGGGTCCCATGTAATTCTTAGGGATTCTTCATTTTTTTAATTCTTTTATCTGATTTTTCCTCAAATAAATTGATGTCAAGTGCTTTATCTTCAGTCTCACTAATTCTGACTTCCATTGCCTCAATTCTGCTCTGTTACTTTCTGTTGAGTTAATTCTGAAATTTTATTGTTAATCTCTTTTGGATTTCTATTTGCTGTCTCCCTATGGATTCTAGCAAACTCTTCAATTGGTCATTCTGATATTGTATAGCTTTCCTAAATTCCTCTATTGCTTTGTCTTTGTGTTCCTGTCTTGGTCTGAGTTTTACATGATCTCCTTCCTGATCTCTTGAAGAGCTCTGTATATTAATCTTTTGAATTCTACTGCTAGTAATTCCAAAACCATCTCTTCCTCCGAGAGGTTTCCTGGTTCTTTGTTTTGGTCTGTTGCTGGAGCCATCATGGTCTGCCTCTTTATTTGATTTGATATTGACTATTGTCTCCGAGCCATCTATAAGTTATTGCATTTATTTATTGTATGTTTGCTTACTGTGTCCTAGCTTTTTGTTTTGTTTTGATAAGCCCAAATAGGGTGGGCGTGAGAGCTACTTTGGTTATCTGTGTCTTTGAAGCTCTAATGTCCTGTCACTAGGTCGTTAGACCTGCTGGTAGGTGTGTGAGCCCAAGATTCTATTTACTTTTCTTGTGTGAATTCAGCTCAGGTATCTAGGTTATTGGTCACTGATTGTGTGGTGCAGGCTCTCACCTAGAGTCCTAGACGGGCAGGGCTGTGTAGGGGTGATTGGAGCAGGTACAGGTATTTGGCTGCAGTAGGGGGTTATGTGCTGAGCAAGGTAGGGGGCTGATGGCTGTCCCTGAGTGCCTATGTGGAAGGCACGTCACTGTCCTCTAGAGTGTGTAGGTGGGTGGATTTTGCAGCCGGACTTTGGGCACCCAATGCTGTTGGCTGTAAGGACTAGGGGGCACCACTTATTCTCGGACCCCTGTTGTGGGTGGCTAGGTAGCGTGTGTGGAGCCACCAGTCCTTAGGCCCCTGATGTGGGTAGGTGAGGACTCTGCTTAATGGGCAGGGTGCTGTCAAATGTCAGAAATCTGCCTGTCCCCCTTATCAGTTGCAGCTGAAAATAGGCTTCAGGTATATACCCTGTTGTACTATGCTAGTGAGGGCCTGTGCTGTTGAATGGGCCCACACAGGTCTAGGCAGGGATGAAAGGCATTTGAAACCCCTGGACCCCTTATGCCTATGCCTAGGCAAAGGGGCAGTGCCTGCCCTGAGTTCCTAGCTTAGTGGGGCATGATGATTTTTTTAAGCTGTGGGACTGGTTTGGGCATGGTTAGTCTTGAGCACCCAGCTTAGGAGAGCTGGAGGTTTCTTTTTTTGTTTGTTTGTTTGTTTGTTCCCTCCCCAAAGCCAGGAGACTGGCTCGGATAGGACAGGTCCCATTTCCAGCCTAGGGGGGCTGTTAAGTTAGTTATTACTTATCCATTTGTTTTCTGTATTCCAAAATGTTGCTATTGTATTTCTCCTATTCTCCCTGCCCTTGTGGGTTTGTAACTTTAAAAATCCATTTACTATAGTTTTTATTTTGTAGTTTTGGGAGGGAGTGAAAGTACTTATACATATGTACTCCATCTAACATTTTAATCATCTTTCAACTACCATGAAATTTCCCAGTGTCAGTAGACCTCCAAGACATGCTTTAAAAAGCAGATTGTAGGACTGAGGGTAATATCCCATGGTACCTCAAGTTGTCTTCTCTGTTACTCAGCTCTGTTCCTCTGAAACAAGGCAGAACACTCTACTCTCTAATACCTAGTCAGATGTAGTACTTTGCTGTGAACATACTTCCCTCAGCTTAGAATGTTGGCCCCCATTCCAAACTACATCTACACTTCCCTCAGTAGCCTGCAAGTTCCTTTTTTGCTTTAAGATCCAGGTCAGAAATTACCCTCCTCTGTGACACCTCCTCTACTTCCACTAGAGAGACATGTGCATTTTGTTTAGAGCTTTTGCAGCAACTCATTCTTACCTCTTAATTCATTGTAAGTTAAGTTTTGTGTCTCACACTGTCAGATTGTGAGTTTATGTGAGAGAAGAAAGCCAAAAACCAAACCCACTGCCGTCGAGTAGATTCCAACTCATAGTGACCCATAGGTCAGAGTAGAACTGCTCCATAGGGTTTCCAAGGCTGTAAATCTTTACGGAAGCAGACTGCTACATCTTTCTCCCACTGAGCCACTGGTGGTTTCAAACTGCTGACCTTTCAGTTAGCAGTCGAGCTAACTGTGCCACCAGGACTCCTTATGAGAGAAAGGACCAACTTATTTACCTATATGTCTCTGGTGTCCATTACTGGGAACATTGTAGGCACTTAATGTTGCTGAGTACAGAAACTTTAAATCTGTCACAATACTTAATATTAGCAAAAAATTACCTGTATTAGGCTGCATATACTGAAATATCAAGGTTTTTGTTTACATCAGTATTATTTCAACAGTGCGTGGTAATAGTATTGTTTTTCTTATGCTGATTGAAGACTCTGGCATTTATTTATGTCTTTAATTAAGAAAGAATATGGAAACAAATTAACTGTTATAGCGCTTGGAATTTCAGAGTATAAAATAACTCTGCTAGTAAAAAGAAACGTTAAAATCTTAAATGTTAAAGTACTTGGTTTACTGTGTTCTGTTTGTAGGTCAAGTCTGGTTTCTTCCATGAAAGTGATTCCAAAGCTGTTGCCAAGTCCATTAGAGACCGTGTGACCCTCATAAAGAAGACAAGGGAGAAGAAGCCAGCTGGCTGTTTGGAAGAACGCAGGGATTCCCAGTGCAAGTCTGTGGGGAATGTGCTCCCTCAGCACCAGAATATAATTTTACCCCCTGCTTCTGCTCAGCAGACTGGGTCTGAATGTGAAGAAACTGAAGTTGATCAACATGTTCGACAACAGCTTCTACAAAGAAAGCCACAGCATCACTGCTCCTCTGTTACAGGTAACATAGTTATAATCTATAACAACAAACAAATGTGTAATTTTATTCTCTTGTCTTTAAGTAGTGCTTTTATATTTTTCAAAGTATTCTGTTATCTATAATTTTATCAATCCTTTAAAAATAATCCCTGAAATAGGCCAAATGGCTTCCTTATTTTAAAATTAAACTGTCCTAAATGACTTTTCCAAGGTGCTAGTTGAGTTAAGCGTTAGAATCTAACATGTAGTTTTGTTCAGGGAACAAGTAAAATGACCTTCTACGCCCTTTAAGAAAGAAAATTTTGAACTAAAGATACAGTTTATCCCTTATGAAAGTGTTTTCTACACTTTTAAAACCCTTTGTATTTTAGACTTAAGTAAAAAGCTAACACAGTTCCTCCAGTTTCTCTGTTGTAATGCATTCTCTTCTCCAGAGGAACACAGTATTTTCATAGTGGTAACCAATTGTTCTATAAAAACAATAGTATTTTCTAGCCAGGTTCTAGGAGAAAGAGAATATTAAACATATTTTACTGAAATCTAACTGGCAAGTGTAAGTTAGTTGTGGATATATATTGAAATGGCCAGCAAATGTAGTTGATGTTTATGTGATTCTTTGTGTTTAGGTTTGTTTTACTTAGAACATTTCAGTTTTACCACAATGTCAGCATTTCATTGTTTGATGAAGATTGTACATGATGATTTTTGATTAATTCTGTACATATTTCATTTAAAGCTGTCTCGGGTTGTCAGAATAAAGAAACAATTAAAAAACCACTGACTATTACCTATGCCATTTGGATAGAATTCCTGGTAGCACAGTGGTTAAAGTGCTCAGCTGCTAACTAAAAAGTCGGCAGTTCGAACCCACCAGCTGCTCCACGGGAGAAAGATGTGGCAGTCTGCTTCTGTAAAGATTTACAGCCTTGGAAACCCTACGGGGGCAGTTCTACTCTGTCCTGTAGGGTCACTATGAGTCGGAGTTGACTCGACAGCTGTGGGTGTGTGTTTGTGTGTGGATGCCATTTGGACATTGTGTTTCAAGATTTTCCTTCTACCTATTGCTTATTTTCTTTATCATAGGTGACAATTTGTCCGAGGCAGGAGCTGGATCAGTTATGCATTCAGATACTTCAAGTCAGCCCAGTATAGCTTATTCCTCAGACCAGATAATGGGCTCTCAAATGATTTCTAACATTCTACAGGCCGAAATAAATGTTCCAGGGAAGATTTATCCACCTCCACAGCTAGGAGGACATTACCAGCAAATTTCAGGGGTGAGATGGACTATTATTTTTTAAAATATATAATCAGTGCATAAACTGTGAATGGAAAAGGTTATATGTAGTCTTTTTATGTCCTTATTTAACAGTTGCAGAAGCAGCCAAAGCTGACTCAGCCCCAAATTTTGCCTTTGGCTCAAGGTCAGTCTTCTGTTTTGCCTGTACATGTCCTTGGGCCTCCAGTTGTTTCACAACCCCAGGTTTCCCCAGTAAGTGTCCAGAAGTTCTCACAGATAAAGGTAAGACATATTTTAGAAGTTTTGTATTCATTTAAACAAATTTAACACAGTCTAGGTTTTCTGACAGGCAAAGGCTCTTTTTCTTATATCAATCATAGTTTAGGTAAAGGTCACTGAAAGCTATAAGTTGTTTATGCTTTCCTTCATCCAAGATACCCTCTTAAGGATGTGCCTAGACACATTGTGTAACTAGAATCTTGAGACATGGCTTGTATAATTGGAGAGGAACTGGAGAACTCAGTATATGGACAGAAAAGACTCTTTAGGATTCTGATCTCTTTCTCTTGTTAATGATGGTTTGTTTTTTGTGTTGAACTTTTCCATCCTGGTTTGAATGTAGATTAATGTCTGTTGCAGCTAATTAAAGTAGTATTTCATAGAATATAATAATTTTTAGCAGTTTCACCTAAATTCTTGTCTTTTTTGGTTCATGCCTATTTCTGTAGGAGAAACAAGAAGCTTTTTTGTCTTTCCGATTCTTTAAGTCAGTGTTCATTTCTCACAATGAGTAGTCTTTCTGTGAGTTCATATATCATAAGTCTATCACGGCTGGACACATGGTTGGGCTTTTCTTTACCATCACCCCCTATACTCTCTCCTTTACCTCCACACCATCCCCTGCGTGTGCCTTCTCTCTCTGGGAATGAGATGGTCTGAGCTCCTAGGCCTTCTCTGTATATGGTTTAGCTAGCAACTGGTGCATCTGTATCTTGAGTTCTACCTTCAGGGGATATAAAATAAAATAAAATATGGTTCTTGCTCTCAAAGAGGTCACAGTCTTGTAGGGGAAAGCATACACATACTTGACAAATGCCAGCTTCATTTTAAATTTGCTGGGGTAGATTTAATCTGATATAGTTAAAGGTACCTGGTATTAGGCTAGTGTTTATAGGTGATATGGCATATATCTGTAATTGAGCTCGTGTTGTTTGATTTGTCTCTAAAGACTATAATGCAAAGTATGTTGAATGGATGCTAAAATTTAACTTAGATTCAACCACATAAGCATACAGGTATGTGTATGTTAATATACGTTTCCAAAATTTTAAATGAGGTTTAAAAAATATTTTATGAAAGTGTTACTGGCGTATTTTTTAAAAAGTCTATAAAATTTAAAGAAGAAAGTGACAATCACCAGATATCCCTCCAGATAGACCGTCTCAAGGGCAGCTGGCTTATCTAGTACAACCTCCAGTTCAGTCACCTTTTCCAGATCAGACAACATATGCGATCCAAGCATCTTACCCTGTGCAACCCATGGAGCAGTCTGTTTACCAGTTACTGTCTTTTGAGCATAACCCTTATTCAGGACAAACTGCCTACACCATCCAGACAACTGGACAGACAACCTTCATAACCCAGCAAGTATACATAGTAAACCCACCTGAGAGCAAGCAGGTTCACATCAAAAACTCTGCAGATCAGAAGTTCTATTCAGTATCACCTCATGTAGCACAGACTTCTGAGCAGCAAGCCTATTTAACACAATCCCAAGGTACTAGCTCTTCAGCATTAGAACAAAAGACATATTTAACATCAACTGAACCTTTATTTAATGTCCAGCATTCAGCAGCTCCATCCCAAGGAGATGTCAGTTTTGGACAGCAACACCTAAAAGCTCTGACCCAACCAGCTAGCAGTATATATCAGAGAGCAGTAGAAGGACAGCTTCTACACCCTAGGAAGATGTCTTTCCGTCAGCAGTCCTCTTCACAGTCCCATATCCAGCCCCCACACTTCTCAGCACAGCTTTCCCAATCACATATAACACCAAGTCAGGTTTCTCAGTCATCTTTCATTCAATATCAACAGATGACTCATTCATCCTATACACAAGCACAGCAAACTCACCAGTTCTCTACTCAAGAAGGTCCCATAAATCAACAGCAGTAGTTGTGTAGTCAGTGTGCTGTTCACCAGCAGCAGGTGCCTCATTCACAGGCACCTAACCAGGTTCAGTCATTACGAGGTGTTCCAAAGACCATTACAAACATGGTCCAGATTATATCTCCTTTGCAAGAACAGTTGCAACCAACATCAGTGCAACAATATACAATACAGCCTTTAGAGCAGCCTCAAGTGCTTCAGGCATTAGACAACAGTCAAACTTTTACTCTTCAGAGAAACCTAGCACAGCACCAGCCAGCATACATTCAGCAGTCTACTGTCCAGCCACAGTGGCAGCCATCTTCTAGTTTAGCACCTGTTTCTGGGTTGTCAGAACCACAATTACAACAGCAGACCCCCTATCAAAGCTCTGGCATAGACCTTCCAAATCAACCATCTTCTTCTGTTCGTCTACCAACACTTAGTATTCCAGTACTGGCTTCCACTGCCTTTCAGAGCATTTCTGTATTACAGTCACAGCAGCATTTGCAAGACCACAAAGTTCCAAAGGTAAATCCTCTTGGGGGAAATTGTGATGACTGTGATTTTTCTGATACATTCAAGAGGAAATACAATTTAAGGGTCAGAGAGATAGTAAGCTATAGAAGAAATAGCACTGGAAATCCCTGTTCCTGGCTCTTTTCCTTACTCCCTAGGTAAGATTGACTCAAGTCTGTTCTGAGTTTCCTCATCTGTAAAATAAAGGGATTAGATCAGATGACAACAAAAAAATATTTGAGCACCTACTTGGAATATATTAGTCACTAAAAAACAAAATCCCTTCTCTCATTGAGTTTTGTTGTCTAATGGGAAGATTGTCAATAAATATAACAAAAAGTAAATTATATAATATAGTACAGGGTGCTCTGGGAAAAATGTAGAGCAGGGTAAGGAAGAAAGTAGACTGTAATTTTAAATAAGATGGTTACCAGAGTAGGCCTCATTGAGAAGGTAACATTTGAGCAAACACTTGAAGAAAGTGAGGGAGTCACCAACGCACATTCCAGGTAGAGGGAATAGCTGGTGCAAATGTCCTTGAGAAGGAGTGTGTCTGGCATGTTTGAAGAACAGCAGAGACACCAGTGTAGCTTTCCAAGATTTTTTAGTCCTAAAATGTTAGGAGCCTGTGGTTATCTTACTGTTCTACATTAATAATAAAGCATTTGCTGTTGTGAGATAGCAATATGCTATTGAGTGATTCCTATGTGCTAAGCGTTATTCTAAGGACTTTATGTGTACTATTCTCTCAACAACCCTGTGCATAACAGCTATCAGTATCCGCATTTTATAGGTGAGGAAACTGAGGTACAGAGAGGTTAAGTGACCTTCCTAGTGTCATACAGGAAAGCCAGGATTCGAACTCAGACTACCTGGCTCCAGAGGCTGTGCACATAATTATTATTACACCTATACAGTCTCTTTGTAAGATAGTTGTCCTCGCTGTCAGAATTGGATAAAAATGGCATGATGACTTCAGTAAAATTTAGTTAACTCAAAAAAAAAAAAAAAACAAACCTGTTGTCGTGGAGGTGATTCTGACACATAATGACCAGGTAGAACTGCTCCAAGGGTTTCCAAGGTGAATTCAAACTGCCGACCTTATGGTTAGCAGCCAAGCTCTTAACCACTAGCTGAGTCAGGGAATTGATGGAATTAAAGTAAGGAAGTGAGAATCAAATTGCATCTTGTTTTGCTATTCTGCTCTGCTTTAGTTATCTCTAAGAGACTCTGAATTTATTGAGTTTGGATAAAATGCTTTGAGGTCCTTAAATAAAAGCTGTACTGTGCTGTACTATGCTGTGCTGAAACAGTTAATTTTCTAGTGATGATATATTACTATTCTGAATAGCTGTAACCCCAAATACTGTGTTTTTAAGAAAATTCCCTCTTCATCAAGGGCATAAACTATAATGAATTCCAATGTGTGCATACTCTCCTAACAGGACTGATCAAGGGTTAATAAAGATCTTTGTAGCTGAAGTTTCTTCAGGCAAGGTGTATTATTCCGGGATTTATTTCTATAGAATAAAGTTTTTCACAAAGCATTTTGCATTGGAATGTTTATTTCTGTGGCCAGGTTGCATGTTTTGTATATTTTCCTTTCCTAATTAAAAAACAAATTCCCAGTATTTTATTAAGAAAAATTTCAAAGATACAGAAAAGTTGAAAAAAATTGTAAAATAAACTCCCATATACTTATCACCTAGCTTCTACAGTTAACTTTTGCTGTATTTGCTCTATCATATAGCTATCCATCTATTCATTTCTTTGTTCATTTATCAATTTATTTCATATTCTGGGTACATTTCAAAGTTAAAGCAAGTTGCAGACATCAGTATATTTTATCCATAAATACTTCAGCATTCATATCATTGACTAGAATTCATTATTTATGTTTTTTAGTTTAAATTTATGTACAGTTAAATGCACACATCATAAGTGTCCAACTTATTTAAGTTTTGACCTGTGTAACCCAAACCATTATCAAGATACAGAAAATTGTTGGCAGACTTTTTCTATAAAAGGTTAGATAGTATTTTAGGCTTTGTGGGTCATATAGTCTCATTGGCATTCAACTCTGCCATTGTAAGTGTAAAAACAGCCATACACCGTATGTAAATGAGTGGCATGGTGTTCCAATAAAATTTTATTTCCAAAATCAGGTGGCAGGCTAAATTTGACCTGAAGCCTATAGTCTGCCTACCTGATATAGAATATTATCACATATCCCTTCTCAGTCAGCCTCTCACCCCTTGCCAGAGTTAGCCAACATTGATTTTTTTTTCTTACTATGGATTTGTTTAGCTTGTTCTAGACCTTCATATAAATGAGACTATATAGTATGTAGTCTTTTGTGTAAGACTTCTCTCACTCAACATGTTTTTGAGATAGGTCCACATTGTTCATTCTTTTTCACTGCTGAGCAATATTCCATTGAATGAATGTACTGCATTTTGTTTATCCATTCTCCTGTTCATGAACACATGAGTGGTGTCTAGTTTTTGGCTATTATGAATAAAGCAGTAATGAACATTCTTAACATAAGTATTTTTTGTGGACATATGTTTTAATTTCTCTTGGGTAAATATCTGGGGATATAACTGCTGGGTAGTAGAATAGGCGTTTGTTTAACTTAATAAGAAATTGCCAATCCATTTTCTAAATTGGCTGCACCATTTTACATGAAAACCAACAATGTATGAGAGCTCCACAGCATCGCCAACATTTGGTTGTGTCTTTTAAATTTTAGCTATTCTATAGGTATGTGGTAGTATCTCATTGTGGTTTAATTTGCATTTCTCTGATGATTGTGATGTTGAACACCTTTTTTATGGATTTCTTGGCCTTTGTATATCTTCCTTTGTGAAGTGTCTATTCACATCATTTGCCCTGTATGTGTATGTATATGTTTGTTGTCTTTTTAATAGTGACTTGTGTTTTTGTTGTTGTTAGGTACCATTGAGTCGGTTCCAGCTCATAGTGACCCTGTGTACAACAGAACGAAACACTGTCCAGTCATGCGCCATCCTCACAATCATTGTTATGCTTGAGCCCATTGTTGCAGCCACTGTGTCAGTCCCATCCCGTTGAGGGTCTTCCTCTTTTTCACTGACCTTCTACTTTACCAAGCATGATGTTCTTCTTCAGGGACTGGTCCCTGCTGATAACATGTCCAAAGTATGTAAGACAAGTCTCACCATCCATGCTTCTAAGGAGCATTCTGGCCGTACTTCTTCCAAGACAGATTTGTTCATTCTTCTGGAAGTCTATGGTACATTCAATATTCTTTGTCAGCACCATAATTCAAAGACATCAATTCTTCTTCGGTCTTCCTTATTCATTGTCTAGCTTTCACATGCATATTAGATGATTGAAAACACCATGGCTTGGGACAGGTGTCCCTTAGTCCTCAAAGTGACATCTTTGATTTTGAACACTTTAAAGAGGTCTTTTACAGCAGATTTGCCCAATGCAATGCGTTGTTTGATTTCCTGACTGCTGCTTCCTTGGGCATTGATTGTGGATCCAAGAAAAAGGAAATCCTTAACAACCTTAATATGTTCTGTGTTTTTCATGATTTTGCTTATTGGTACAGTTGTGAGGATTTTTGATTTCTTTATGTTGAGGTATAATCCATACAGAACGCTGTGATCTTTGATCTTCATCAGTTCATTCAGTATGTTTCAACTGCTTTTCACTTGCAGCAAGCAAGGTTGTGTCATCTGCATATCACAGGTTGTTAATGAGCCTTCCTCCAATCCTGATGCCACGTTCTTCTTCATATAGTCCAGCTTCTTAGATTATTTATTCAGCATACAGATTGAATAAGTATGGTGAAAGTATACAACTGTGATGCACACCTTTCTTGACTTTGAACCTTGCAGTATCCCTTTGTTCTGTTTGAACGACTGTCTCTTGATCTATGTACAGGTTCCTCATGAGCACAATTAAGTATTCTGGAATTTCCATTCTTTGCAGTGTTATCCATAATTTGTTATGATCCACACAGTCAAATGCCTTTGCATAGTCAGTAAAACACAGGTAAACATCTTTCTGGTGCTTTCTGCTTTCAGCCATGTTCCATCTGACATCAGC
Source organism: Trichechus manatus latirostris (assembly GCF_000243295.1). Classification (NCBI taxonomy): domain Eukaryota; kingdom Metazoa; phylum Chordata; class Mammalia; order Sirenia; family Trichechidae; genus Trichechus; species Trichechus manatus. The sequence continues at coordinate 1,637,502 of NW_004444169.1, read as the reverse complement.
AATGATATCCCTCGTTCCCCGTCCTCTTCTGAATCCGGCTTGAATTTCTGGCAGTTCCCTGTTGATGTACTACTGCAACCACTTTTGAGTGATCTTCAGCAAAATTTTTACTCGTGTGTGATATATATCTGGATGATAGCAGCCCTTTGTGAGATACATGTTTTACAAACATTCTCCTACAAGTCAAACCACTAATTGTCAGTTTATTGTACTGTGGTGGCTTGCCTGGTACTGTGATACTGGAAGCTTTGCCACCAGTATTTCAAATACCAACAAGCTCACCCTTGGTGGACAGGTTTCAGCGGAGCTTCCAGACTAAGACAGACTAGGAAGGACCTGGCAGTCTACTTCTGAAAAAATTGGCTGTTGGTATTTGGATGGGGATTGCGTTGTATTTGTAAATTGCTTTGGATAGAATTGTCATTTTCACAATGTTGAGTCTGCCTATCCATGAGCATGGTATGTTTTTCCATTTATGTAGATCCCTTTGGGT
>NW_004444169.1:1607366-1629576 GCF_000243295.1 Trichechus manatus latirostris | reverse complement strand
TGTGATCCCTGTCAGAGCAGTCAATGGTGGTAGCCGGGCACCATCTAGTTGTATTAGACTCAGTCTGGTGGAGGCCATGGTAGTTGTTTGGACTAATCTTTCCTTGTATCTTGTTTTCTTCATTCTCCCTTGCTCCTGAAGGGGTGAGACCAGTGGAGTATCTTAGATGGCTGCTCACAGGCTTCTAAGACCCCAGATGCTACTCACCAAAGTATAATGTAGAATATTTTCTTTATAAACTGTGTTATGCCAGTTGAGCTAGATGTTCCCTGAGACCATGGTTCCCACAGCCCTCTGCCCAGCAGTTCGATCCCTCAGGGAATTTGGATGTGTCTGTGGAACTTCCGTGACCTTTCCTTGTTATTTATTCTTTTTTTAATGTAGGCATTTATTACAATGAATTTTATTCTAAGCAGTTCTTTTGCTGTGCCACAATGGTTTTGGTATGTTGTGTTTTCATTCTCCTTTGATTCTAAGTATTTTTTAATTTTTCTTTTGATTTTTTTCTCCGACCCAATAGTTTTTTGGTATTGTGTATTAGTTTCAGCATATTTATTTTATTTTTCTTACTATTCCTGTTACTGATTTCTAGTGTCATGCCATTATGGTCAGAGATGATGCTTTGTATAATTTCAATCTTTTTAAATTTATTTAGGTTAGTTTTGTGGTATAAAGTGTGCTCTATTCTGGAGGATGTTCCATGTACATTGAGTAAGAATGTGTATTGTGCTACTTTTGGGTAGTTTGTCCTATATATGTGTATTAGATCCAGTTGGTTAATAGTGTTACCCAGGTCTTCTATATATTTGCTGCTTTTATTTCTAGTTGTTCTATCCATCTTTGAATGTGGTGTATTAAAATCTACTATTATTTTAGATCTGTATCTCTCTTCAATTCTGTTACAGTTTGCTTTACAAATTTTGGGGCCCTGTGATTGTATACATACATATTTATTATCATTATGTCTTCTTGGTGAGTTGACAGTTTCATCATTATATATGTTCTTCTTTGTCTTTTATAATGGATTTTGATTACAAGTCTGTTTTTTCAGATATTAATATTGCCACTCCTGTTCACTTTTGGTTACTATTTGCTTGCTGTGTTTTTTCTATCCTTTCATTTTTATCGTGTTTATGTTTTTGTGCCTAAGGTGTTTCTTTTGTAGACAACATATTGATTGGTCATTTTTTAAATGCATTTTGCCACTCTCTGTCTCTTGAATGTGATGGGTAAGGTTGTTTGTCAACTTGGCTGGGCCATGATTCTCAGTGGTTTTGCAGTCGTATGATGTTGTGATCACCTCCATGATTGGATCTGCTCTGAGTACCCAGTCAGTTGAAAGGGAGTTTCTTTGGGCATGTGGCTTGCATCGAATATAAGTGGACATTCTGGCAAGGCTCATTGCTTTTTCCTTGCATTGGATCCTGCAGTTGGCTCCTGTTCATCTGACCTCCGGTTCTTGGGACTTGAGATAGCAGTTTACTTGCGGTCTTACCTGCTGATCTTGGATACATTGATTTTTGCAGCCTGTGAACAAGAGCTCTGCTCTCTGACCCGCCGATCTTTGGTTCACCAGCCCATGCAGCTGCGTAAGCGAAAAAAAGCCTCTATCTTGATCCATGGACTTGGGACGTTCCAGTCTATACAACTGTGTGAGCCATTTCCTTGATATAAATATATCTCTATATATATTTATATGCTTTACTGGTTTTGCTTCTGTAGAGAACCCTGCCTAAGAAGTTTGATACCGAGAGTGGTTCTAGGGAAAGAAAATTGTAAGGATGAGTTTTCTAAATTGATTCTCAAGTCTGGTTAGTCTTAAAGATGTTGATGAATCTTCTTCCAGTAGTGAAGAGGGCACTGCTAATCCATGGCATGAGATCACAGTAGAAATATGCAAAATACCACCATGAACAGATCAGGAAAAGATGAAAAAAAAAAAGATGAAAGATGAGGCTCTGGGTGATTGCATGTGTGATACCTTTGTACAATTTTGTCATAATGAGAAGTGTAAGGAAGCTGGTTGGTTGGTCCTAATTTCAGTAGACAAACTGGTGAAAGAAAGAGATGTGCTAAGGGCTTCAGACTCAAAGCTCAAGTGCGGCATAAACGACCTCAAAGTTTCCACTTGTGCTTTCAAAGAAAGCCTTATTTCTTGTAATAACAGCACTGATATTGCCAAAAACAAACCCAGAGTATTATCGCAAGAGTGGCTCTATTACAAGGCCATCTCAATTGCCAACCTTGAGAGGTGTCAGAAGCTAAAAAGTGAGGGCATTGATTGGGAAGAAATGGGATCTTGAACCTTGGGATGAGGACATATGGGCAGATAATCAGGAAGCTGGAGACACTGAGCTCCTAAATTCCATTGAATAACCCCTGCCAACAGAACCAGTCCTCTCACTCGCATCTGGAGAGATTACTCCATGTTTGCCTACTAAACCACCCTCCTCAGTAAAACCATTATCCCCTCCACTCCCATCAGATCAGATTAACCCACTTGTGTCTAAAGAGCCCTTGTCTGAGTCATTGACTGGGGCATCGCCTGAGGCAGATGCTTTACAAGACAATGCTGAATGTTACCAAAACACTTCCCCACTACCTATTTTGTCTTCTAGACCTATAACTAGACTTAAGTCCCAGCAAGCCCCAAAAGGTGAAATACAAAGTGTGACCCAGGAGGAGGTATGCTGCACTCCAGAAGAACTGCTTGCCCTTTCTAATATGTACAAACAAAAACCTGGGGAATATGTGTGGAAATTGCTATTAAGGGTTTGGGATAGTGGTGGAAGGAACATAAAGATGGATCAGTATGAGTTTATTGATATGGGCCCACTAAGCACAGATTCTTCATTCAGTGTTTCAGCTCAAGAGGTTAGGAAAGAATCTAATAGTTTATTTGGTTGGTCGCTGAAGCATGGATTACACGGTAGCCTACACTAAATCAAGTTGAAGTACCAGACATGCCTTGGTATACTGCAGAAGAAGGTATCCAAAGGCTTAGGGGAATTGGCAAGTTAGAGAGGATTTATCAGGTTAGACCCACAGACCCACACGTGGAGTACCCAGAGGACACAGCTTTTATCACAGTGGTGAGCAACAAATTTGTGAAGGGAGCCCCACCATCCTTAGAAACTGCTGTGATTGTTATTTTATGTAAGTCCAATTTAACAGTGGGAAATGCCCTAACTGCATTATACACCTAAATACAATGGGGCTGATTGGACCCCGTTGTGGTAGGGGCCAAATGGCGGAACTCAATTGTCAAAGACAAGGTGGGCATGGTTACAGTAATGGACAGTGGAGTCAAAGCAGTAATCAGAATAGTCTGACTAGTATGGACTTATGGCATTGGCTACTTAGTCCTGGTGTTCCTAGAAGTGAAATAGATAGGAAATCTACTAAATGTTTACTTGATCTTTACAAGTGGATGAATTCTAGGTCAAGTGAACAGCAGAGTAACTCCAGTTACCAGAATAGAGAGTCATGGCCCCTCAATCAATTCCCAGATTTGTGCAAATTTCAAGACCTACAACCCGTTGAATGAAGGTGAGGCTGGGTCCCCTTGAGGAAGGACTCTGATACACTGCCAAAAAGTTATACAGTTAATCTCTCTCCCAGCCTTCCCCAAAGGGATCTACGGCCCTTTATGAGATTGATTATTCATTGGGGATAAGGAAATAATCAGACTTTTCTGGAATTACTGGATACTGGCTCTGAACTGACACTAATTCCAGGAGACCCAAAACGTCACTGTGGCCCATCAGTCAGAGTAGGGGCATATGGAAGTCATGTTATTAATGAAGTCTTAGCTCATGTCGATCTCGCAGTAGGTCCAGTGGGTCCCTGAACCCATCCATTGGTGATTTCTCCAGCTCCAGAATGCATAATTGAAATAGATATTCTCAGCAACTGGCAGAACCCCTACATTGGATCCCTGACAAATGGAGTAAGGGCTATTATGGTAGGATAAGCCATGTGGAAGCCATTAGAACTGCCTCTATCTAGGAAATAGTAAACCAAAAGCAATACTGCATTCCTGGAGGGATTGCAAAGATTAATGGCACACCATCTAGGACTTGAAGGATGCAGGGGTGGTGATTCTCACATGTCCATTCAACTCGTCTATTTGGCCTGTGCAAAAAACAGCTGGATCTCGAAGAATGACAGTGGATTATTAAAAACTTAACCAGGTGGTGACTTCAATTGCAGCTGCTGTTCCAGATGTAGTTTCATTGCTTGAACAAATTAATACATCTCCTGGTACCTTTTATGCACCTGTTGATCTGCCTAATGCCTTTTTCTCCATACCTGGGGCCATCAGAGCCAGTTTACCTTCAGCTGGCAAGACCAGCAATACACCTTTAGTTGTCTACCTCAGGGATAAATCAACTCTCCAACCATATGTCATAATTTAGTCCGCAGGGACCTTGATCACCTTTGCCTTCCACGAGACATCACTTTCTTCCATTACATTGATGACGTTATGCTAATTGGACCTAATAAGGAAGAAGTGTCAATGACTCTGCAGTTTTTGGTAAAACATTTGCTGCTAGAGGGTGGGAAATTACTCCCACAAAAATTCAGGCGCCTTCCACCTCAATGAAATTTCTGGGGGTATAGTGGTATGGGGCATGTCAAAATATTCCTTTTAAAGTGAAGGATAAGTTATTGTATCTGGTTCCTCCCATAACCAAAAAGGAGACACAATGCCTAGTGGACCTCTATAGTTTTTGCAGGCAGCATATTCCTCGTTTGGGTATGATACTCTGGCCTTTTTATCAAGTGACTTGAAAAGCTGCTAGTTTTGAGTAGGGCCCATAATAAGAGAAAGATCTGCAACAGGTTCAGGCTATCGTGCAAGCTGCTGTGCCCCTTTGGCCATATGATCCAGCTGATCCAGTGGTACTTGAAGTGTCAGTGGCAGATAGAGATGCTGTTTAGAATCTTTGGCAGGCTCCTATTGGTGAATCACAGCTCAGACCCTTAGGATTTTGGAGCAAAGCCACTGCCATCCTCTGCAGATAACTTCTCTCCTTTTGAGAAACAACTTTTGGCTTGTTACTGGGCCTTAGTAGAGACTGAACGATTAACCATGGGACACCAAGTCACCATGCAGCCTGAGCTGCCCATCATGAACTGAGTGTTGTCTGACCCACAGAGTCATAAAGTTGGACAAGCACAGCAGTACTGCATCATTAAATGGAAGTAGTATATACGAGATTGGGCCCGAGCAGGACCTGAAGGCACAAGTAAGTTGCGTGAAGAAGTGGCTCAAATGCTCATGGTCTTCACTCCTGTCACATTTCCTTCCATCTCCCAGTCTGTACCTATGGCCTCATGGGGAGTTCCTTACGATAAGTTGACTGAGGAAGAGAAAACTCATACCTGGCTTACAGATGGTTCTGCATGATGTGCAGGCACCACTCAAAAGTGGACAGCAACAGCATTACATCGCCTTTCTGGGACCTCCCTGAAGGACTGTGGTGAAAGGAAATTCTTCCAATGGGCAGAAATTCGAGCAGTGCACCTGGTTGTTCACTTTGCTTGGAAGGAGAAATGGCCAGATGTGTGATTTTATACTGATTCATGGGCTGTGGCCAATGGTTTGACTGGATGGTCAAGGACTTGGTAGGAACATGATTGGAAAATTGGAGACAAGGAGGTATGAGGAAGAGGTATGTGGATAGACCTATCTCAATGGGCCAAAGAAGTGAAGATATTTGTGTCCCAGGTGAATGCTCACCAAAGGGTGACCTCAGCAGAGGATTTTAAAAATCAAGTGGATAAGATGACATGGTCTATGGAAACCAGTCATCCTCTTTACCTAGCTACTTCTGTCATTGTTCAGTGGGCTCTTGAACAAAGTATCCCTGGTGGCAGGATTGGAAGTTATACATGGGCTCAGCAACATTGACTTCTACTTACCAAGGCCGGCTTGGCTACAGCCACTGCTAAATGCCCAATCTGCCAGCAGCAGAGACCAACACTGAGTCCCTGATATGACACTATCCTTCGAGATGATCGGCCAGCAACCTGGTGGCCAGTTGATTACGTTGTACCACTTCCACCATGGAGGCAGCGTTTAGTTCTTACTGGTATAGACACTTTGGATATGAATTTGCCTTCTCTGTACACAATGCTTCTGCCAAAACTACTGTCCTTGAACTTACAGAATGCCTTATCCACTATCATCATATCCCGTACAGCATTACCTTGGATCAAGGGACTCACTTCACAGCAAATGAAGTACAGAAATGGGCCTATGCCCATGAAATTCACTGATCTTAGCAAGTTCCCCATCATCCTGCAGCAGCTGGTTTGATAGAACAATGGAATGGCTTTCTAAAGACACAATTACGGTGCCAGCTAGGTGGCAATATCTTGCAGAGTTGGGACAGTGTTCTTCTGGTGGCTGTATATGGTCTAAACCAGCATCCAGTATATAGTGCTGTTTCTCCCAGTGCCAAGAATCAAGGGGTGGAAATGGGAGCGGCACCACTCACTATTACCTCTAGTGACCCACTCGCAAGATTTTGCTTCCTGTCCCCATGACCTTATGCTCTACAGGTCTAGAGGTCTTAGTTCCAAAGAGAGGAATGCTCCCACCTGGGGAAATATCACTGATTCCATTGAATTGGAAGCTAAGAATGCCACCTGGCCACTTTGTGCTTCTTGTGCCTCTAGATCAACAGGCAGAGAAAGGAGTTACCATACTGGCTGGTGTGATTGATCCTGATTACCAAAAGGAAATCTGATTGATATTACATATTGGAGGTAAAGAAGAGTATGTCTGGAATGCAGGAGATCCCTTGGGGCGTCTCTTAGTACTACCATGCCCTGTGATTAAAGTCAATGGTAAAAGTACAGCAACCCAGTTCTGTCATGACTACTAATGGCCCAGGCCCTTCAGGAGTGAAGGTTTGGGTCGCCCTACCAGGCAAAGAACCATGACCAGCTAAGGAGCTTGCTGAGGGCAAAGGGAATACGGAATGGGTGGTGGAAGAAGGTAGTTCTAAATACCAGTTATGACCACATGACCTGTTGCAAAAATGAGGAGTGTAATTGTTATGAATATTTCTGGTTTGTGTGTATCAAATATTTTTGTTTTCTTATAAAATATAAGATGTAAACAGAGCTAGTGCATCTTAGGTTGTATATGTGTTTGTTGTATCATGTTAGGCGCAAGTGTAACTTTATAACTATCTTTATTCAGAGATTATGTATGTTTTAAGTAGATGAGTACAGGCACCAAGATGATAAGAAACAGACTTTGATGGCTAAGGTTGTGTGTCATCTGGACTGGACCATGATTCTCAGTGGTTTGACAGTCGTATGATGTTGTGATCACCTCTATGATTTGATCTGCTGTGAGTAGCCAATCAGTTGAAAGGATGTTTTCATGTGGCCTGCATCAAATATAAGTGGACATTCTGGCAAGGCTTGTTGCTTTTTGCTTGCACTGGATTCTGCAGCTGGCTACTGTTCGTCTGCCCTCTGCTTCTTGGGACTTGAGCTAGCAGCTTACCTGTGGCCTTGCCTACCAATGTTGGGATTCATCGATCTTAGCAGCCTGTGAGCATGAGCCCTGCCCTCTGACCTGCCAATCTTGGGTTCGCCGGCCCCTGCGGCTGCATGAATCAGGAGAAACCTCTATCCTGACCCACGGACTTGGGACGTTGTAGCCTCTACAACCGCGTGAGCCATTTCCTTGCTGTAAATCTGTCTCTACATATATTTATACGCTTTACTGGTTTTGCTTCTCTAGAGAACCCAGCCTAAGACACTTGAGTTTTGCATTTATTCTGTTTACATTAATTGTGATTAGCAATAGGTAAGCGTTTACTGCAGCCATTTAGTTATACCTTTTTGTGTGTAGTGTTAATGGCTTCTTGGTTTTTCTTTACTTTCTGTCCTGAGTTCTTTGTATATGGATTGTTTTTTTCCCCTTTATTTATTATTGTTTTGTGCTTGCTCAGTTTTTAGAATTTTTTCTTTGTTTTGGTGAGTAGATTTATTAATTTTCTTTGTGGTTACCAATGTGGTTTACATTTAACATCTTCCATTTAAAACAATCTGATATAGGTTGAAATTGCTTTAACATCCTCACAATATGGAAGTTCTATAATTATACCATTCATTCACCCTTTTGTTTTGATGTTGTCATCAATTACATCTTTTATCTCGAATTCCTTGTAATGATTTTTTAACTTTGTATTTCTGTTATGATGTCTTTACCTGGCTTAGTATCAGGGTATGAGCCATGGTTGCACAGTGGTTAGGTACTCGGCTGCTAACCGAAGGGTCAGGGGTTTGATTCCACCAGCCCACTCCATGGGAGAAAGATGTAGCAGTCTGCTTCCGTAAAGATTTACTGCCTTGGAAATACTGTGGGGCAGTTCAGTTCTGTCCTATAGGGTTGCTAGGAGTCGAAATCTACTTGAAAGCAGTGGGTTTGGTTTGCTTTTAGTATCAGGGTGATGCTATCATGTGTCTTTATCTCAGGTTGTTGTCTGATGTTGATTTTCTATCTGACAGATTCCCTTTAATATTTTTTTAGGCCTGTCTGGTGGTTACAAATTCCCTTACTTTCTGTTTATCCGAAAATGTCCTAATTTTGCCCTCATTTTTGAATGACAATTTTGCTGGATATATAATTCTTGGTTGACAGTTATTTTCTTTTTTTGGCTTTGGATATGTCACCCTTTTGTTTTCTTGCCTGCATAGTTTCTGATGAGAAGTCAACACTTACTCTTATTGCTGCCTCTTTTTACATGCTACTCTCAAACTTCTTTCTTTGTCCTTGAATCTGATGTTTGAGTATAATATGTCTCGATGAATTTCTCTTCGGTTATATTGTATATGGAGTTCATTGAGCTCCTTGGATGAAAATCTTTTCATCTTTCATGATGTTTGGGAAGTGTTTTAGGCTGGGTTCTCTAGAGAAGCAAAACCAGTGAAACGTCTATATATGTATACAGAGAGAGAGAGAGGAAGATATATATCAGGAAAATGGCTCATGTGATTATAGAGGCTGGAAGGTCCCAAATCTGTGGGTCAGGGTGGAGGCTTCTCTTGACTCATGCAGCTGCAGAGGCTCATGAACCCACGATCCAGACTGTGGAGGCTGACAAATCCCAACATCAGCAGGTATGCTGCTAGCTCAAGTCCCAAGAACTGGAGGTCAAATGAACGGGAGCCAGCTGCAGGAACCAGAGCAAGCAAAAGCCAGCGAGCCTTGACAGAAAGTCCATCTGTATTGGATGCAGACCATACTCTCAAGGAAATTCCCTTTCAACTGATTGGCTACTCACAGCAGATCCCATTGTAGAGGTGATCACATTATAGCAGATTTCATCATGGAGGTGATTGCATCATTATATGACTGCCAAACTACATCATAACTGCCAAACCGCTTAGAGTCATGGCCCAGCCAAGTTGACACACAACCTTAACTATCACAGTCCACCCCTTGTCAACTTGGCACCCGTATACTGTCCTTAAACCATACATAATCTCGGAATAAAGACAATTATAAAGTCATACTTGTGCCTAACATGATACAGCTAACACATGTACAACCAAAAAAGCACTAGCCCTGTTTACATCTAATATTTTATAGGTGAAGAAGACAAAAATATTTGATGCACACGTACAAGGAAGAAATACTCATAACAATTATAGTCCTTGTTTCTGCAACTGGTCATGTGGTCATAACTTGTATTTAGAACTACCTTCTACAGTATACCAAGGCAGGTCTGGTACTTCACCTTGATTTAGTGTAGGCCACTGTGTAATCCATGCTTCAGTGACCCAACCAAATAAACTGTTAGATCCTTTCCTAACCTCTTGAGCTGAAACACTGAATGAAGAATCTGTGCTTAGTGGGCCCATATAAATAAACTCAGACCAATCCATCTATATATTCCTCGTACCATTATCCTACACCCTTAATAGCCATTCCAATACATATTCCCCAGGTTTCTGTTTGTACATATTAGAAAACTCAAGCAGTTATTTTGGAGTGTAGCGTACCTCCTCCTGGGTCACACTTTATACTTCGCCTTTTGGATCTCTGTAGGACTTAAGTCTAGTTATATAAGTCTAGAAGGAAAAATGAGTGGTGGAAATGTGTTCTGAGAACACTCAGCATTGTCTTGTAAGGCATCGGCCTCATGCTATTTTTCAGGCAATGGCTTAGACAAAGGCTCTTCAGACAGAGCTGGGTTAATCTCATCAGATGGGGGTAGAGGGACTACTGGTTTTACAGGGGAGGGTGGCTTAGCAGACAAAGATGGTGTAATCTCTTCAGATGGGAGTGAGAGGGCTGGTTCTGTTGACTGGAGGGATTCAGCGGAATTTAGGAGCTCCAGTGTCCCAAGCTTCCTGATTATCTGCCCATATGTCCCATGTTTCAGAATCCCATTTCTTCTTAATCAGTGCCCTCACTTTAACTTCAGACACTACTTGAGGTTGGGAATTGAGTTGGCGTTGTAATTCAGCCACACTTACGATAAGACTCTGGATTTGGTTTTCAGCAATGTCAACTCTGTTACTACACTTTCAAAGCAAAAGTGGAAACTTACAGGTTGTTTATGCGGCACTTGAGCTTTGACTCTGAAGCCCTGAGCTCATCTCTTTTTTCCACCACTTTGTCTAGTGAAAGTAGGACCAACCAACCAGTTTCCTTATATGTCTCATTATAACAAAATTGTAGAAATGTATCAAACATCACCCAAAGCCTCGCCTCTTAACAGTACCTGATCTGTTAGTGGTGAAATTTTGTGTATTTGTATTGCCACCTCATGCCATGGATTAGCAGTGCCCTCTTTACTACTGGAAGCAGAGTTATCAACATCTTAAGACTAACCAGACTTGATAACCAATTTAGAAAACTCATCCTTACAATTTTGTTTCTCTAGAACCACTCCCAGTACCAAATGTCTTAGGCTGGGATCTCTAGAGAAACAAAACCAGTGGTACATCTCTCTCTCTCTCTCTCTCTCTACATATATATATATATATATATATATAGTATATCAAGTACATGGCTCATGTGGTTGTAGAGACTAGAAAGTCCCAAATAACTGGGTCAGGGTGGAGGCTTCTCCAGAGTCTTGTAGCTGCAGGGGCTTCTGAACTCAAGATCCAGGCCACGGAGGCTTACGAATCCTGACGTCAGCAGGTAAGCTGCTATCTCAAGTCCTAAGAACCAGAGGTCAGATGAACAGGAGCCAGCTGCAGCATCCAGAGCGAGCAAAAGCCAGTGAGCCTTGCCAGTAAGTCCACCTGTATTGGATGCAGGCCATACCCCCAAGGAAACTCCCTTTCAAGTGATTGGCTACTCATGGTAGATACCATCATAGAGGTGATCACATAATATCAGATCTCATCATGGAGGTGATTACATCATTATACAACTGCCAAACTACATCATAACTGCCAAGCCACTAAGAATCATGGCCCAGCCAAGTTGAGACACAATCTTAACCATCACAGGAAGTTTTCTGCCATTCTTCATAAATTCTCTCTATACTATTTTTTTCTGTCTTCCTCCTTTGTTATTCCTAATATCCATTATATTATTCCTCTTGGTCGTGTCCCACATAACCTGTAGCTTTATTTGTTTTTCTTCATTGTTTTTTTCTGTTTGAACCTCATACAGATTACTATAAGGGTTTTGTCTTCTATTTCATTGATCCTTCCTTTGTTTCAGTTCTACTTTTATGTCCTTCCATTGAGTTGTTTATTTGATAATTTATTGTTAAGCTTCTGAATTTTAGTGTTTTAAAGATTCTATAACCTTATTGAGTTTTTCATTTTGTTTTTGTATTGTTTTCCTTGATTCTTCTAAAGTTTCTTCCAGGTTTTTATTGGTCTGTTTGAGGAGTCTTAATACTAGTTTTTTGAAAACTGTGTCATGTAGCACCATTATCAGTTCTTCCTCAGAACTGTCTCTGTATTTTGTTCATTTGCATGAGCGGTCTTTTCTTATTCTTTATATGATTTGTGATTGACTGCTGTATTTCAAGCATTAATGTTCTTTTTTATTTACTTATATTTTCTTTATTAATAGTATGTTTGTTTTTCTCCAGTTTTTTTTTTTGTTTGTTTGTTTAGATATATCATGAGCTTAGCTTCTTCCCTTTCCCTTTAGATTACCCACTTTCCTTTATATTTTATTTGTTGTTGTTTTGTGATATTGGTCTATGTATGACTTGGTTCTGCTGATTGGCTGGGTGTGATTTCCTCTCAATGGTGGCTGGTCCACACAAGGAGGTCCTCTTTCGTTAGGCGGGTATGTCTTCCCTTAGACTATTATTTGGAGGTGTAAGATTGGCGACCTTCCCTGTTGTGAGTCACAAGGTATTGGGTGGTTAGTATCCCTCTGCAGCACTTGACGGACAGCGCGGTTCTTTTGCATTGACATGAACAAGTAGTGTGACCCCTGGAAAGTGAGAAGAGTCATCTGTGTAGTCAGAGGGAGGCAGCACTACCCAGTTAAGCAAGACAAGCCTTCTGAGCAAACACAGATTGGTGTCACTATGGGTGATGGCAGTGCTAGGGGGGTGTCTGCACATGCACAGATGGCTTGCATGCACAGGTGGGGCAAGGGAGTGGTGTTGCAGTGCCTGCATGTGTGATCTGGACTGCAACTGAGGATGGGAGGGGAGAGGGGCTGGAGCAGGGCCTGTGTCTGACTGGGGTGGGGGGGAAGGAGTGGAGTGGAGCCTGCATGTCTTTGTGTGGAATGCTGTGCGGAGGTGGGGGGAGCGCTGAGTGAGGCAGAGTCTGCACGTGTGAGCATGGAAGCCCTGTGTGTCAGGAGGGGAGGGTGGCTGTGCGGAGCCTGCACGTTAGCGTGGAATGCCCACACATCTGGGAGGGGAAGTGTGGCAGAATAGAGCCTACGTGTGTTTGCGCAGAAGGCTGTGTGCATTTGGGAGAGGGTTGGCAAAGTGTGACCTGGAGGGGAGGTCGGGCAGGGCAGATCCTGTGCAAACAGGAGGGGAGGTGGGGCTGCATGGGGTTGTTTCTCAAGTGGCTTCTAACTTTTACTCTGTATGTTGACAATTGAATGATCGTCTTCTGTCCAAGTGGACAGTGCGCCCTGCTGACAAGCGGTCTTTGCACTAATTCCTAGCTCCGTCCCTTCTCTGTACTCCCCAGAGGGACCAGAACTCACTCTCTTCCTCCTGTTCCTTCCTGTTGCTCTTCGGTGAATGTATCTTCTGTCTCCTACCCTTAGACTCTGACACTTCATTCTGCCTCATTTTTCACTTGACTCTTCAGTCTTCACTCTTGACACTTCAGTCTTCCTTATTGTTCCTTAGTATGAAAGCTGGGCCACTCCTGTACATCTCTCTCTCAGGCGTCCCCCATCCCTGGACATGTCCAGCTCATCTGTTCCTTTCTTTCCAGGGTTGTTTACACAGTATCTCTGCCATTGTCTGTGTTCTCCATGCGGTTGTCTTCCTGGGCTCTTCACTCTGGTACATTACTTGCTGCTGTCCCACAATGGCTACTGTGCTTTGATCCAGCAGGCAGATCGCAGACAATCTGCGAATCTTTGCTCTCCCTCTGGTCTTGATCTCTCTCTCCTTCCAATTGGTGCTAGATCTGTTTCTTCAACTCTCCATTAGATGTGCACGGATTTGAGGTTGTTATTTGTGTCTGTTTTACTTAGTTTCTTGAGACTTTGTTGTAGGGAGCCTTTATGGTACACCTATCTAAGCCACCCTTATAACCGGAGCCCCTAAAATGTTTTTATATCTCACTAGTGGATTGAATGTTTTATCATTATATGCTGACTTTCTTTTTTCCTTCATATTGTTTATCTTGAAGTCTATTTTCCATGATATTAAGATAGCTTTCCTCTGCTTTTATTTTTATTAATTGCGTTGTATTATCTTTTTCCGTTTTGAACATTTCCACATCCTTATTTTCAGTGTGTATTTTATAAATGGCAAATAGTAGTATTTTGTTTTTGTATGCAATCTGTCTCTGTCTTTTAAACTACTTATACTGCCTTAGGGTAGGCTTTGTCTTTGTCCTGCTTTTTCTTTGCTTCCCTTCCCCCATTTCTTCCCTTTTAAAAAATTGATACTGAATTTGTTTGATTGCTTCTCATTTTATTCCCACCCCCTACATGCAAGTTTGGAAGTTGTTCATGATATCTTTTTTTGTTATACTTTAAAATTTTTTAAAAATTTTTGCAAATGAACCATGCTCACAGCAAGAAAAAGAGAAAATACTGATAACTGTGAAAAAAAATTGCCTATAATCCTACCAGATAGATATAATTTATGTTAACATTTGGAGCCTAACCCTTTTGGAATCTATTTCTATTTTAATGGTTATCCTTGAAATTTTACCATAAATATTTAACATCTTAACAAAATCTAGAGTTGAATTTCTTAATGTTCACATTCTTGAAAAATGCAAGGACCTTAGAACCCTTGAGCGATGATCACCCCCTTCCCAATTTATATCCTATCATTATCCATGCTTTCAAAAAATTGTATCTCACTGATTAGACATTAGGAAAATTATTTCTGTTTATTGAGATTGACCTATTCATTTACTTTTTTCTTTCCTCACCATTTTTTCCTGCTTCTCAGACCCTCCTTTTGGGATCTTTTCCTTCCTCTTGAATTATGTCCTTAAAAGTCCCTCAGGGGTGGTTAACACTGCTGTTGTTTATCTGAAAAAAAAATCTTTATTTTGCCCTTGTTTTCAAAAGATAGCAACATTGAGGTAATTGGTGACCAGTTTTAGTGGAGTGGTGAGGACAGAAGCTTGATTAGAGTGGAGTTAGAAGGAGAGGGGAGGAATTTAAAACTGAGTGTCAACTCTTTAGAGGAATTTTACTCTAAAGGGAAGGAGAGAAATAGAATAGTCTTTGGAGTCAGATGTGGAGTCAGAAGGGCTTTTTAAAAATTTTTAACATTTTTTTCCTGATATAAAATTGTTTATTTGAGGGGAAGAAAAACTCAGTCCGTATTATAGAACTGTTAGTCACAAGATTACAAAAAATACATTCTTTTTAATTCTAGTTGCAACTTTACTGAGACAGTTTACATATAATAAATGACACATTTTAAAGTGTACATTTTGATGAGTTTGACAGATGTATAATAATTTTAGGCTTATATAAAAGTTGTTAAAATAATACAGAGAATTCCCTTTATATCTTTCACCCACATTCCTCAAATGTTAAAATTTTGCCACATTTGCTGTATCATTCCTTCTCTCTCTCTCTCTCTATATATATATGTGTGTGTGTGTGTGTGTGTGTGTGTATGTGTATACATATACCTATTTCCCTAAACCATTTCAGGGTAAGTTACATACTTGATGCCCCTAAGTTCTTAAGTAGTGCCTAAAATTAAGAATAGTCTCTTACAAAATTACAGTGATCAAAATCAGGAAATTAACATCAATACAATACTTATCTAATGTACAGACTTTATTCAGATGACCTTTATAATAAGAAATAAAAATTTTTTTCTGCTTTAAGATCCAGTCCAAGATAACTAGTTGCATTTTGTTGTCATGTTTCTTTAAAATCTATTTTAATTCGGAAAAAATTTCAAGATTCTTTTGTCTGTAATGACTTGACATTTTTTTTCCTGCTTAACATTAAAAATTTTTTTTTTACCATTTTGTTGTTGTTGAGAATATACACAGCAAAACATATACCAATTAAACAATTTCTACATGTACAATTCACTGGCATTGATTACCATATTTTTATGCAAATAATGCAAGCCTTCTATGTTTGTTTACCAACCTTGCCCTCCCCCAGCAAGGTATTTCCATAAGCGCCGCCATGCCATTTTTTTTTTTTAACCTGATCACTGATTCGATCTCTTTACTTGGTATGGGTCTACCCTCTTGAGTCAGTTTGGGTAGATTGTGTGCTTCTGTGAATTTGTCCATTTCATCTAGGTTATCCAGGTTGAAAGTGAAAGGATGGAAAAAATATTCCATGCAAATAATAACCAAAAGAGAGTTGAGGTGGCAATATCACACAAAGTAGACTTCAAGATAAAACCTGTTAGAAAAGATAAAGATGGACATTATATAGTGATATAATGGTCACTTAATCAAGAAGATTTAACAATCATAAATATATATGCACCCAATATTGGAGCACCTAAATTGGCCCTATCTCCAACAAGCCCTGATTGAGAAAGTTTGTTTTAAATGGAGAAATAGTCTCATATTTATGAGAAATCATTTAGGAATAAGGGAAAAATTGATGAGATAGGAGAGAGAGGGTAGAATTGCTGGAGTGGTGTCCTTAAGAAGGTGAGAGGGCATGAAGTTTAGTGCCTTAATAGAGGGGTTGAACTTAGCATGAGACCACAAAACAGGTTATCCATAAAACAGGCGTGAAGGTAGAAAATATGGGCACAAATGCTATTAGGTGGTTAGATGTGGTAGTAGGACCTTATGGAAATTCTCTCTCTCTCTCTTTTTATTTTTTATTTTTTGCTTTTTTATTCTCAGTGAAATAGAAGCAAGGTCATCAGCTGAACATGAGGTTGCGGCTGGTGGTGGGGGGAGTATGTATTAAAAGTTTGAGGAGGGGGAGAAGGTATAAAATAGTTGTTGAATTGAATAGTAGAATGAATGGACAAGGGTTATATAGTAAGATTGCCAGGCAGCATTAAGGACCCACTTGAAGTTTATTGTTCTGAAGACTTAAGCTTTTTGTTGAGTTTAATGCTTCTCTTTTTAATAAGCTTTAGTGTGTTTCTCAAAGGTTTGATGGTTCTTGTGGAGGAGGGAACTTGTTTTCTTCAGTAGTCACGTGTAGATTTGTCCTTTCTCTCAGGCTCTAGCACCCAGACTTGCAGCTTGCACTTGTGGACAGACTTCACTGCTAATCACTGCTTACCACAAGGGAGTTTGGGGCAGGTGGGGTTAATGGGTCTAACAGTTTTGAATTCACCTTCCATTTAATCTCCCAGGTGAATGCCCCAAGGCTGCTTCATGCTTCTGATATCCATTGAGTAGGTTTGGAGCTTCCCCAAATCATTCCTAACTTTGCAGTAATTTTCTCCTATAAAATATATGTGTGGGATGGCGGGAGCTTTGGTTTCCACAGATTTTGTTTCCTTATGGATGTGATCTATTGGTTTCCTTTCTTTTGGGCATTTTCCAATGTTTATGGTCTGTGGATAGTAGTCTTTCTATTTTGGGGGGATATTATGGCTTCATTCTAATTTAAAAAAATTTCTGTTGCTTTCAAGAGTATTAAGTGGCCAGTAGGGTAGATGCATATGTTCACTGTTGCCATATTGATACAGTCTTTGAGACTTTCTTATCTGCATGAACATCTTGGATTAACATTGTAAGGAAAAGATAAGTTAGTGATTTTTTTTTTGTTGTTGTTGTTGCAGATATTTGGCGTTGACAATTTGGAGCAGGAATTTGGTTCAGGTTTTTGTTGATATTGTTTTTAGAAGCACTGACAGGTTTGGCTAGATTTCAGAATTTGAATGTATCAGGAGTCAATGAAATGTTATCATGTATTAACTTTTAACTTTTTTCATTGATCAATCTATATATAAGTGTATCTGAGTTGTATATTTGTAAGATTACTCTGGAAATTGTGTTTCTTATTAGCATTTCCTGTTTTACTACTGTTTTATAGCTGATGTCAATGGAATCATTTATTTTTTCAACTCCAGTTTCTTAGTCAGTGATGTAAATTCTTAACACCTCAGTCTTGGTGATTTTTAATTCTAACCATAGTGTATTTTAGACCCGTAAAGATAGTTACTGGAGATATCAATGTCTTTGGGAATATTTGTTTTGTCTTTGGTCACATTTCTATTCTTCTAGTACTTCTAAGATAGTACAGAAACTATATGAAAAATCGACTCTATTACTGTGTATAATGCTGATGTTAATTGACAAAAGATTATCCATGTTTAATTTGTTCAGAAACATCCATGGGTCTACTTTGTGGGAATATGATTAAAACAATCAACAAGTTTATTCTGATAGAGACCAATCCCAAAAACCAAACCCACTGCCATCGATTCTGACTCATAGCGACCCTATATGACGGAGTAGTAGAACTGCCCCATAGGGTTTCCAAGGCTGTAATCTTTACGGAGGCAAACTGCCACATCTTTCTCCTGCCAAGCAGCTGATGGGTATGAACTGCCGACCTTCTGTTTAGCAGCTGAGTGCTTTAACCACTGTGCAACCAGGACTCCTTCTGATAGAGACAGCTTTAATACATTACCTGACCAATTTCTGAGACATACTAAGGGAATAAACCTTATAGTTAGGGAGCTTACATTTTTTTGAGGACCTACTGTGCATTAAATAGTGTCATCTTGTTTAATCTTTACTGTAACTCCTTCTGTAAAGTTATTAATGCCATTAAATGAAAATATTTGTATAAATATTGAGGATTGAAGTTACATCTTCCTTTTCTAGAGAGAAATTTGGACTTCCAGGCAATCAGACAACTTATGTAAGAGTGGTATTTAGCACAGTTTTGTATTTATGTGGAATTGTTTTACTCTGATTGGAGAGAAATCAGTCTAAACAGTGGGTATGTTTGCTGAACATTGTCAAAAAAATGTTCCCAAAAGGCACACATTGCTTAATATATATTCATAATGTTGAAACTGGTAATTTTAAGGACATTAGTCATTTGGGTTGATTTACAGTGGCATTATTCAAACTTCTCCATTTTGTAATGTAATTCTGTTGGACTATTGAGGATATTGAAGTTGGGGAAAACTTTTAGGCTGATCTTATTCTCCAGGAAGGAGGCAACTTCTTAAATAGCAGCACATTTGAAATTTGAAATTTTGGAGATTAGTAGAATGAGCTAAGAGAGTGGTTATTAGTGGGTTACTATTATAACGGATTTTTGGAGGCATAGCAAATATGAAAGCTATTTATTTTTTTTTAATTTATTTTATTAATGTACTTTAGATGCAGGCTTACAGAACAAGCTAGTTTCTCATTAAACAATTAGTACACATATTGTTTTGTGACATTGGTTACCAACCCCACGACGTGTCAACACTCTCTCTTTCTTGACCTTGGGTTCCCTATTACCAGCTTTCCTGTCCCCTCCTGCCTTCTAGTCCTTGCCCCTGGGCTGGTGTGCCCCTTTAGTGCCGTTTTGTTTTATGGGCTTGTCTAATCTTTGGCTGAAGGGTGAACCTCAGGAGTGACTTTCTTACTGAGCTAAAAGTGTGGCCGGGGGCCGTACTCTCGAGGCTTCTCCAGTCTCTGTGAGGCCAGTAAGTTTGGTCTTTTTTTGTGAGTTAGAATTTTGTTCAAATTTTTTTCCACCTCTGTCTGGGGCCCTCTATTGGGATCCCTGTCAGAGCAGTCAGTGGTGGTAGCCGGCACCATCTAGTTGTTCTGGACTCAGTCTGGCAGAGGCTGTGGTAGTTGTGGTCCATTAGTTCTTCGGACTAATCTATAAAAGCCTATTTTTTAAATTTTATAATATTACACATAAGGAGTCCTGATGCTACAATGGTTAAGTGCTCAGCTGCTAATCAAAAGGTTGTCTTTTGAACTCACCAGCCGCTCCACAGGAAAAAGATGTGATAGTCTGCTTTCACAAAGAGTTACAGCCTCAGAAACCCTAGGGGGTAGTTCTTTTCTGTCCTATAGGATCGCTATGAGTCAGAATCGACTCAACAGCAACGGGTTTGGTTTTTGGTTTATACATGTTATAGTCTCAATTTTGCATTTATATGTTCAGTTTTGAAATACAGTTATAACAATTCGGACTTAATATCAATTACTGGTTTTAGTATTCCCCACCAGTTTTAAACTACAGCTTTCCTATTCTTGATCCTTAAACTTTGCTAGGTGCCTCCTCTGTAGCTTGGAGAAAACCTTTGTGCAGTTTTTCAAGGTTACTTGCGTGTGCAGTTTTTGTTTCCTTGGGTATCTCTGAAACTGACCTTTCTTTTACATTCTCACATGAAAGATGACTTAGCTGGGTATTAAAAAAAAAGGTTTACAATCTTCTCTATATATTTTGTTCTATTGTCATCTTCCAGTTAATGCTGCAGAAGCGAAGTCTAAGGACGCTCTGACTTTTGGTTCCTTTTTCCTTCTAAATACTTATAGGTAACATTCTTTATCCTCATAACTGAAAAATTTAGAGTACCTCTTTTCTATATCTTGGTATGGATTTTTTATTTCCTCACATGAAGTAGATTTTTAAAAATAAAGTTGTTGACATAAATAATTTTTTTAAATACAGAAAAAATATAAAGAAAATTAAAAGGATGGCTATGATTTAAAAAAAACAGAAAATAATAAATATTGGTAAGGATGTGGAGAAATTGGAATGCTTATCCATTCCTGGTGGGAATGCAAAATGATATAGCCATTGTGGAAAACAGTGTGGCGGTTCTTCATAAAACTAAAAATAGAACTACCATATGACCCAGCAATTCCATTCTTAGGTTCATACCCAGAAAACTTAAAAGCAGAGACTCAAACAGACACTTGTATACCAATGTTCAAGGCAGCACTTTTCACAATAGCCAAAATGTGGAAAAAACCTAAATGCCCATCAGCAGATGAATGGATAAACAAAATGGGGCACATACATACAGAGGAATACTACTCAGCAAGTAAAGAAATGAAGTCTTGATACATGCTAAAATATGGATGGAACTTGAAAATATTATGCTGAGTGAAAGAAGTCAGTCACGACAGGACAAGTATTGTAAGGCCTCACGTATATAAAAAGAAAAAAACAGGCAAATGTGTAGAGACCAAAGTTTATTAGTGGTTACAAGGCTTGGAAGTGGGGGGAGAGGAGAGGTTATTGTTTATAGAGCACTGTGCTTTGGTGTATGGTGAAGGAAAAATCACATTGATTAAGGGTAGGGTTGCACAGCCGATTAATGTAATTGCTGTCAGTAAGTTGTACACCTGTAAAAAATTGAATTGGCAAAAGTGTGATAGGTATATTTACAACAAGGACCAAAACCAAAAAAAAAGTAGCTGCTGAGGCTGCTTATGGACAGCCAGATACCTCATGGAGGTTGGTTTGTTGGTTTGGAGGTTTACAGTCATGGTTCCCTGAGATATCACAGTTAATTGACATAATAACGTGTTTAGTACTTCTGTTCTACCTCCTAGTTCACTGAGTTGTGTCTGGGGTCTTAAAATCTTGCAAATGGCTATCCAAGGCACAATTTGTCTCTATTCACCTGGAGCAACAGAGGAAGGAGAATCAAGAATGTTGTTGTTGTGCTGTTAGGTGCCGTCGAGTCTGTTCCGACTCATAGAGAACCCATGCACAACAGATTATTAATGGATGTTTGCAGCTGTTTCTTCTCATTTTGAGTTGTGCCACATCAGCAAATGAAGGTCCCAAAAGCTTGACTCCACGCATGTCATTAAAGTCCACTCTACTTTGAGGAGACAGGTCTTCCCCAGTCATATTTTGAATTCCTTCCAACCTGAGGGGCTCGTCTATATCAGACAATGTTCTGCTGCTATTCATAAGGTTTTCATGGCTAATTCTTTTTAGAAGTAGACCGCTGGGTCCTTCTTCCTAGTCTGTCTTAGTCTGGAAGTTCAGCTGAAACCTGTCTGCCACGGGTGACCCTGCTGGTATTTGAATACCGGTGGCATAGCTTCCTGCATCACAGCAACACGCAATCCCCCATAGTACGACAAACTGACAGTCATGTAGGGGGGAGTCAGGAATAGGAGGAGGAAATGGAATGTGTGGCTAACTGCCCCCATGAACAACTGCCTCCTTTCCCATGAGACCAGAAGAACTGGATGGTGCCTGGCTACCATTACAGAACATTTTGATCAGAGGTTCTACAGAAGAATATGGATCAGAACAGGAAAATGCAGAACAGAATTTCAAAATCTCATGGAGTCTAGACTTTCTGGAACCAGAGAGACTGGGTGAACCCCTGAAACTATTACCCTGAGATAATCTTTAAACATTAAGCCAAAAATATTCCCTGAACTTTTATTAAAACTAAGCAATAGTTTAGATTAACTAGTAAAGAATGTCTGCCTTGAGCATTGTGCTTTCTTAAGATCTATCTATATGGGATCATATTGGAGCCCTGGTGGCGCAGTGGTTAAGCGCTCAGCTGCTAACCAAAAGGTCAGCAGTTCAAACCTACCAGCTGCTCTGTGGGAGAAAGATGTGGCAGTCTGCTTCCATAAA
>NW_004444169.1:1583008-1607266 GCF_000243295.1 Trichechus manatus latirostris | reverse complement strand
AAAACTAAAAATAGAACTACCATATGACCCAGCAATTCCATTCTTAGGTTCATACCCAGAAAACTTAAAAGCAGAGACTCAAACAGACACTTGTATACCAATGTTCAAGGCAGCACTTTTCACAATAGCCAAAATGTGGAAAAAACCTAAATGCCCATCAGCAGATGAATGGATAAACAAAATGGGGCACATACATACAGAGGAATACTACTCAGCAAGTAAAGAAATGAAGTCTTGATACATGCTAAAATATGGATGGAACTTGAAAATATTATGCTGAGTGAAAGAAGTCAGTCACGACAGGACAAGTATTGTAAGGCCTCACGTATATAAAAAGAAAAAAACAGGCAAATGTGTAGAGACCAAAGTTTATTAGTGGTTACAAGGCTTGGAAGTGGGGGGAGAGGAGAGGTTATTGTTTATAGAGCACTGTGCTTTGGTGTATGGTGAAGGAAAAATCACATTGATTAAGGGTAGGGTTGCACAACCGATTAATGTAATTGCTGTCAGTAAGTTGTACACCTGTAAAAAATTGAATTGGCAAAAGTGTGATAGGTATATTTACAACAAGGACCAAAACCAAAAAAAAAGTAGCTGCTGAGGCTGCTTATGGACAGCCAGATACCTCATGGAGGTTGGTTTGTTGGTTTGGAGGTTTACAGTCATGGTTCCCTGAGATATCACAGTTAATTGACATAATAACGTGTTTAGTACTTCTGTTCTACCTCCTAGTTCACTGAGTTGTGTCTGGGGTCTTAAAATCTTGCAAATGGCTATCCAAGGCACAATTTGTCTCTATTCACCTGGAGCAACAGAGGAAGGAGAATCAAGAATGTTGTTGTTGTGCTGTTAGGTGCCGTCGAGTCTGTTCCGACTCATAGAGAACCCATGCACAACAGATTATTAATGGATGTTTGCAGCTGTTTCTTCTCATTTTGAGTTGTGCCACATCAGCAAATGAAGGTCCCAAAAGCTTGACTCCACGCATGTCATTAAAGTCCACTCTACTTTGAGGAGACAGGTCTTCCCCAGTCATATTTTGAATTCCTTCCAACCTGAGGGGCTCGTCTATATCAGACAATGTTCTGCTGCTATTCATAAGGTTTTCATGGCTAATTCTTTTTAGAAGTAGACCGCTGGGTCCTTCTTCCTAGTCTGTCTTAGTCTGGAAGTTCAGCTGAAACCTGTCTGCCACGGGTGACCCTGCTGGTATTTGAATACCGGTGGCATAGCTTCCTGCATCACAGCAACACGCAATCCCCCATAGTACGACAAACTGACAGTCATGTAGGGGGGAGTCAGGAATAGGAGGAGGAAATGGAATGTGTGGCTAACTGCCCCCATGAACAACTGCCTCCTTTCCCATGAGACCAGAAGAACTGGATGGTGCCTGGCTACCATTACAGAACATTTTGATCAGAGGTTCTACAGAAGAATATGGATCAGAACAGGAAAATGCAGAACAGAATTTCAAAATCTCATGGAGTCTAGACTTTCTGGAACCAGAGAGACTGGGTGAACCCCTGAAACTATTACCCTGAGATAATCTTTAAACATTAAGCCAAAAATATTCCCTGAACTTTTATTAAAACTAAGCAATAGTTTAGATTAACTAGTAAAGAATGTCTGCCTTGAGCATTGTGCTTTCTTAAGATCTATCTATATGGGATCATATTGGAGCCCTGGTGGCGCAGTGGTTAAGCGTTCAGCTGCTAACCAAAAGGTCAGCAGTTCAAACCTACCAGCTGCTCTGTGGGAGAAAGATGTGGCAGTCTGCTTCCATAAAGATTACAGCCTTGAAAACCCTATGTGGCAGTTCTACTTTGTCCTATAAGATCACTATGAGTCGGAATCGAATCATCTTGATGGCAACAGGTTTTTTTGTTTTGTTTTTATGTGGGATCAAATTGACAACAGCAGCTGGAAAGATTAGATTGGAAACTTAGAGGGCAATGAATTTATGTTAATGGGCAAGTAGCAACTAGGAAAAGGAGGGTGAGAATGGTTGCAAAACTTGAAGAATGTAATCAGTGTCACTGAATTGTACAGGTAGAAATTGCTGAATTGGTGTATGTTCTGCTGTGTCTCAACAACAACAAAAATAAATGATAAAAACATTATTTTTTTAAAAAAATCAAAATTACCTGTTATCCCAACTCTCTGAAATAAAACCTTTTAAAATTTCCAGACATGTTTTATGCATACGTGTACACAAACACAATTTTTAGTATTTATTTTACCAGAATTCAATCATTATCTACCTTTTCAAAAATTATTTTTCTTTTTACTTAAGGTATACAAGGCATGTATACATTAAAGTCCCTGAATCCTAAATGTATAGCTTGATAAGTTTTGACATACATATACCTCCAAGAAACTACCACTCAAATGAAGATGTAGAACATTTCTAGCCCCATAGAAGGATCACTGAGCTTCATCCAAATTGTTGTGTATACCTGTAGTTTATTTCTTTTTATTACTATGAGTTGTTCCATTGTAGGAATATACCACAATCCAGTTATCCATTCTTTTGTTCATGTACATTAGGATTGGTTCTAGTTTTTGGCTCTTACAGATAAAGCTACTGTGAACTTTCCTGTATATGTTTTTGGCAGATATATGCCGTCATTTCATTTCTCACCTAGGAGTGGGATTTCTGGGTCATAAAATAGGGGTATATTTAACTATATTAGGTAATGCCAGGCAGTTTTGCAAAGCAGTTATACCAAAATATGTTCCCACCAGGAATGTATGAGAGTCCTAATTGCTCCATATTCTTGTCAACCTTTAGTATTATCAGTCTTTTAATTTTAGCCATTCCTGTGGGTGCGATGTGGTATATTGTGGTATTAACCTGCATTTCCCAAATATGTAATTATGTTGAGCATCTTTTCATAAAATTATTGGAGATTCAATACATTCTTTTGTGAAGTGCCTATTCAAGTCCTCTTTTTTATTGGATTCTTTGTCTTTTCTCTTAATTTGCTTTAATATTGAACAATTCTTCAGCCTTTCTTTGTCTTTCTTAACAATGCTGAAAAGCAGATGCCATGATTTTTGTAGAATTTCTCTCAATTTTGGGTTTGTCTGAAGTTTATTCATGATTAGATTCATATTATGCATTTTGGGCAGGAAAACCATGTTAAGTTATGTTTTGATTGTCTCAGTGCATCATATTAGGAGGCACGTGATGTCAGTTTGTCTCAATATTAATAATGTTAACTTTTATTACTTAGTTAAAGGGAGACCTGCCGGGCTTCTTCACTATGTTGTTGTTGTTGTTCTTAGACATTGTCAAGTCCTTTCCGATTCATGACAAGCCAATGTACAACAGAACGAAACACTGCGCAGTCCTGTGCCATCCTCACAATCGTTGTAGTACTCGAGCCCATCATTGCAGCCACTGTGTCAGTCCATCTAATTAAGGGTTTTCCTCTCTTTCACTGACCCTCTCCAGGGTGGTACCTCCTGATAACATGTCCAAAGTACACGAGACGAAGTCTCACCATCCTCACTACTAAGGAGCATTCTGGCTTTACTTCTTCCAATACAGATTTGTTCCTTCTTCTGGCAGTCCATGGTATATTCAGTATTCTTCGCAAACACCGTAATTCAAAGGAACCAACTCTTCTTCAGTCTTCCTTATTCATTGTCCAGCTTTCGCATGCATATGAGGTGATTGAAAAGACCATGGCTTAGGTCATGTGCACCTTAGTCCTCAAAGTGACATCTTTGCTTTTCACCACTTTAAAGAGGTCTTTTGCAGCAGATTTACTGAGTGCAATACGTCGTTTGATTTATTGACTGCTGCTTCCATGGGTGTTGATTGTGGATCCGAGTAAAATAAAATCCTTGACAACTTCAATATTTTCTCTGTTTATCATGGTGTCGCTTATTGGTCCAGTCGTAAGGATTTTTGTTTTCTTTATGTTTAGATGTAATCCATACTGAAGGCTTTGATCTTCATCAGTAAGTCCTTCAAGTCTTTTTCACTTTCAGCAAGCAAGATTGTGTCATCTGCATAATGTAGGTTGTTCACGACTCTTGCTTCAATCCTGGTGCTGCACTTTCCATCATATAGTCCAGCTTCTCGGATTGTTTGATCAGCATAAAGACTGAATAAGTATGGTGAAAGGATACAACCCTGACATACACATTTACTGATTTTAAACCACTTGGTAGCCCCTTGTCCTGTTTGGACGACCGCCTCTTGGTCTATGTACAGGTTCCTCATGAGCACAATTAAGTGTTCTGGAATTCCCATTCTTTGCGATGTTATCCATAATTTGTTATGATCCATGCAGTCGAATGCCTTTGCATAGTAAAACACGGGTAAACATCTTTCTGGTATTCTCTGCTTTCAGCCAGGATCCATCTGACATCAGCAATGATATCCCTCATTCCACGGTGCCCTTTTGAATCTGGCTTCAATTTCTGGCAGTTTCCTGTGGATGTACTGCTGCAACGGCTTTTAATTTATCTTCAGCAAAATTTTACTTGCATGTAACATTAATGATATTGTTCGATAATTTCTGCTTTCTTTTGGATCACCTTTCTTTGGAATGGGCACAAATATGGATCTCTTTCAGTTGGTTGGCCAGGTAGCTGTCTTCCAAGTTTCTTGGCATAGACGAGTGAGCACCTCCAGCACTGCATCTTTTTATTGAAATATCTCAGTTGGTATTCCGTCAATTCCTGAAGCCTTGTTTCTAGCCAATGCCTTCAGTGCAGCTTGGCCTTCTTCCTTCAGTACCATCAATTCTTGATGATATGCTACCTCCTGAAATGGTTGAATGTTGACCAGTTCTTTTTGGTACAGTAACTCTGTGTTATCCTTCCATTTTCTTTTGATGCTTTCTGTGTTGTTCAATATTTTGCCCATAGAATCCATATTGCAACTCAAGGCTTGAATTTTTATTTCAGTTCTTTCAGCTTGAGAAATGCCGAGCGTGTTCTTCTCTCTTTTGATTTTCTAACTCCATGTCTTTGCATATTTCATTATAATACTTTACTTTTTCTTCTCGAGCTGCCATTTGAAATCTTCTGTTCAGCTCTCACTTCATCATTTCTTGCATTTGATTTAGATGCTCTATGTTCAAGAGCCAAGTTTCAGAGCCTCTTCTGACATCTATTTTGGTCTTTTCTTTCTTTCCTGTCTTTTCAGTGACCGCTTGGTTTTTCCATGTATGATGTTCTTGATGTTATCCCACATCTCTTCTGGTCTTCGGTCATTAATGTTCAATGCGTCAAATGTATTCTTGAGATGATGGTCTCTAAATTCAGATGAGGTACACTCAAGGTCATATTTTCGCTCTCGTGGACTTGTTCTAATTTTCTTCAGCATCAACTTGAAGTTGCATATTTTTCCCTTTATAATTTATGAGTTATTTCTTGGGAGTATTTTGAGACAATGTAAATATCCCAGTGCTCATCATTACTTTCACCCACTTGTTTTAGCATACATTGATGATTTTCTAACTCCATCATTCCTTTTTATGTTTATTAGATTGCCCCCCCTTATTTTTTTTTATTTACGAACTTATGTATCCTTATTTTATTGAACAGTTTGTAATTTAATACTATCATTATTTATTTTGATGCTTTAAATGTCCCAAATTTGGTTAGTTGGGGCCCATTCAAGATGGCTCTTGTGTCCTTTGGCCTGTTCCCATCATTCTTTGTGCACTTCCTTCCTTTCTGGCTCAGCAAGATATTCCAGGCTCATTTTATATTTTCCCTGTCTCAGCCCTGGAATGGGTCATTTCTGCATAGAGCCCTGATTCTTTAGTAGGGAATGTAATTTAGAAACCAAAATATGGGTACTGATTGTTCTTGTTGCTATCTGGGAGTGATTACTTACAGGGTTCTCAGCAGATTGACTAGGAATGTGTGTGTGTGTGTGTGTGTGTGTGTGTGCACGTGCATGTGTATAGATATATAATTGTGTGCTGTTGAGTTATTTTCAACTCAAAGCGAAGCTATAGCACAAAGTAGAACTGAGCGATAGGGTTTCCTAGGCTATAATCTTTTTTTTTTTTTAATATTGTGTTTTTGGTGAGAGTTTACACAGCAGATTAGGTTCCCATTTAACAGTTTCTACACAAATTATTTAGTGACATTGATTACGTTTTTCACAATCTATCAACAGTCTTAATTCCATTCTGGTTGTCACATGAGTTCTTTATTTTTTTTCTTCTAAATTTTATTTATTTTGTTGTTGTTATTGAGAATATATACTGAAAAACATATACCTATTTAAAAGTTTCTGCATGTACAATTTAGTGACATTGATTACATTCTTGGAGTTGTGCAGCCATTTTCACTGTCCTTTTTATGAGTTGCTCTTCCCTCATTAGCGGAAACTCAAACCGCTCCCTAAGGTTCCTATCTAATCCTTCTAGTTGCTGTTGTCACTTTGATCCTAGATAGATAGTTCTTAGAAGAGGATAATAATCAAGACAGACCTTTTTTACTAGATAAGCTAAATAATTATTTGGTTTTAAGATGACTTCAGGGGATATTTTTGGTTTAAGGTTTAAAGATTATCTCAGAGCAATAGTTTAAGGTGTTCATCTACCCGCCATGGATCCGAAAAGTCTAGAGTCCACTATACCTGACTCTTCTTCTTCCTCTGCTGCTCCAGGTGAATAGAGACCAATTTTTGTTCCTTGTATGGCCACTTGCAAGCTTTAAGACCCCAGGCACTACACAGTGTACTAGGAGGTAAAACAGAAGCACTAAACAGGTTATTAGGCCAATTAACTGGGATGTCTCAGGAAATCATGACCCTAAACCTCCAAACCAAGGAACCAAATCCCATGAGGTTTTTGGTTGTGCATAAGCGGCCTCAGAAGCTACTCTTTCTTTCTTTCTTTTTTTTTTAATCATCATCTTAAATATATGTATCACACAACTTTTGCCAATTCAACTTTTTACAAGTGTGCTTATTGACAGCAATTACAATAATCGGCTGTGCACCGTACCCTTAATCAATGCCTTTTTGCCATTACAGTTAACTCCCCTTGTCCCCCTCCCTCCCACCCCTGGTAACCACTAATAAACTTTGTTCTCTATATACGTGGATTTTCTTGACTTTTTATGTATGTGAGGTCATAGTATATTGGTCCTTTTGTGATTGGCTTATTTTGCTCAGCATAATGTCTTTGAACTCCATCCATACTGTAGCATGTATCCAGACTTCATTTCTCCTACTGGCTAAATAGTATTCCATTGTATGTATGTACTACTACATTTTGTTTATCTATTCATCTGTTCATGGGCATTTAGGTTGTTTCCACCTTTGGCTATTGTGAATAGTGCTGCAGTGAACATTAGTATACACATCTCTTTTGGAGTCTCTGCTTTCAAGTCTTTGGGGTATATATGATAGTTCTGTTTTTAGTTTGTTGAAGAACCGCCACACTGTTTTCCACAACAGCAATACCATTTTCCATTCCTACCAGCAAGGATAAGGTTCCAATTTCCCCACATCCTCACCAACATTTTTTTTTAATTATTAGCCATCCTAGTGAGAGTGAAATGATACCTCATTGTGGTTTTAATTTGCATCTCTCAGATGGTAATGATGCTGAACATCTTTTCGAGTGTTTTTTGGCTATTTGAAATGTCTTCTTTGGTGAAATATCTATTCGTTTGTCCATTTTATGATTCGGTTGTCTTTTTGTTGTTAAGTTGTCAAAGTTTTATATATATTTTGGTTATTAGATTCTCATTGAATATATGATTTCCAAAGATATTCTCCCAGTTGGTAGTTGGTGTTTTCACTTTTTTGGTAAAGTCTTTTGATGAACAAAAATTTTTAATTTCTACGAGGTCCCATTTACTTATTTTGTCTTTTGCTGTTTGTTGTTTTTTATTATATTAAATAATCCATTGTTGAAAGCTAGTCCTAACAGTGTTGCCCTTGCTTGTTCTTCTAAGAATTTTGTGGTTTTAGTTTGCACATTTAGGTCCTTAATCCATTTTGAATTTGTTTTTGTGTACGGTGTGAGGCATGGATCCTCTTTCATTTTTCTGCATGTGGAAATCCAATTTTCCCAGCACCATTTATTAAAGAGACTGTTCTTTCCCCATCGAATAGACTTAGCACCCTTGTCAAAAGTCAGTTGACCATAGATGTGTGGGTTTATTCCTGGCCTCAATGTTCTATTCCATTGGTCTATGAGTTTGCTGTTATACTAGTAGCAGGCTGTTTTGATTACTATAGCTGTATAGTGTGTTTTAAAATCAGGAAGTGTGAGTCCTCCTACTTTGTTCAATGTTGTTTTAGCTATTCACGGCCTCTTGCCATTCCATATAAAGTTGAGGATTGGTTTTTCTATTTCTGTTAAGAAGGCTGTTGGAATTTTGATCGGGGTTACATTGAATTTATAGATTGCTTTCGGTAGTATTGACATCTTAACAATATTAAGTCTTCCAGTCCATGAACATGGAAGATCTTTCCACTTATTTAAGTCTTCTTTAATCTCTTTCAGAAGTGTTTTATAGTTTTCATTGTATGAGTTCTTCACATCCCTGTTTAGACTTATTCCTAGTTACTTTATTCTCTTAGATGCTGTTTTAAATGAAATTGTTTCCCTAATTTCCCTTTCAGATCTCTCATTGCTGGTGTATAGAAAACGAAACTGATTTTTCTGTGTTGACCTTGTACCCTACAACTTTGCTAAATTCCTCTATTAGCTCTAGAAGTTTCCTTGTGAACTTTTTGACATTTTCTATATATAGGATCATATCATCCAGGAATAGAGGTAATTTTACTTCCTCTTTTCCAATCTGGATACCTTTTATTTCTTTTTCTTGTCTTATTGCTCCAGCTAGGGCTTCTAATACAATATTGAATAGTAGTGGTGAGAGCAGGCATCTTTATCTTGCTTCTGATTTCAAGGGGAAAGCTCTCACTCTTTCTCCATTAAGTATAATGTTGGCTGTTAGCTGTTCATATATGCCCTGAATCATTCTGAGGAATTTCCCTTTATTCCAATCTTCTTGAGGGTTTTCATCAAGAAAGATGTTAGATTTTATCAAATGCTTTTTTTGCATCCATGAGATGATCATGTGGTTCTTTTCCTTTCTTCTATTGATATGATGTGTTATGTTGATTGATTTTGTAATGTAGAACCATCCCTGCAGTCCTAGAATAAATCCATTGTCAATTACTAGGTACTTAAGCTTTTCCTCTATATTTTCTTCTAAGCATTCTATGGTTTTAGTTCATATATTTAGGTCACTAATCCATTTTGAGTTAGTTTTCATATACAGTGTGAGGTATGGGCCCAACTTAATCCTTTTGCATGTGGAGATCCAGTTGTCTCAGCACCATTTATTGAAAAGACTAGTCTTTCCCCATTGGATGGGCTCATCACCCTTGTTGAAAATCAATTGGTCATAGACATATTTGTTTATTTGTAGACTTCCATTTCTATTACATTGGTCTATATGTCTATCCTTATGCCACTACCACAATTTTTTTTTATAATTGTAAGTCCTCCTACTTTGTTCTTCTTTTTCAAGATTGTTTTGGCTATTCAGGGCCCTTTGCAATTCCTTATGAATTTAGGTTTGGCTTTTCTATTTCTGCAAAAATGTCTTTTGGCATTCTTATAGGCATTGCATTGAATCTGTAGATTGCTTTGGGTAGTATTGACACATTAACAATATTAAGTCTTTTAATCATTGAACGTGGCACATCTTTCCATTTGTTTAGGTTCCCTTTAATAATAGCCATTGCCATTGAGTCGATTCCGACTCATAGCGACCCTAAACCAAAAAGTCGCTAGTTTGAATCCACCAGCCACTCCTTGGAAACCCTATGGGGCAGTTATACTCTGTCTTATAGGGTCACTATGAGTCAGAATTGACTCGATGGCAATGAGTTCAATAATAACTTTCAGAATTGTTTTATTGTTTTCAGTGTCACCTACCTGGTTAAATTTATTCTTAGGTATTTTATTCTTTTAGACACTATTATAAATGGAATCATTTTCTTAATTTCCTTTTGAGATCGTTCCTTCTTGAAACATGTATATATTAGAGAGAGAAAAGAGGGAGGGAGGAAGGGAGGTAGGGAGAGAAAGAGAGAGTGATTCTTGGTGTGTAGAAACAACTCATTTTTGTGTGTTGATCTTGTACCCTGTGACTTTGCTGAATTCATGTATAAGCTCTAGTACCTTTATTGAGGATTCTTTGGGATTTTCTATATGTAGGATCATGTCATCTGAATAGAGAGAGTTTTACTTCTTTCTTTTTGATTTGGATACCTTTTATTTCTTGCTTAATTGCTCTGGCTACAACTTCCAGTAAAGTGTTGAATTCAGTGGCGAAAGCAGGCATCCTTTTTTCGTTCCCAACCTTAGGAGGAAAGCTTTTGGTCTGTCACCATTGATGCTAGCTGTGGGTTTTTCATAAATACCCTTTATCATATTGAGGAATTTACCTTCTATTCCTAGTTTGTTGAGTGTTTTATCATGAAATGATATTGGAGTTTGTCAAATGCCTCTTCTACATCAATTGAGATCATCATGTGGTTCTTTTCCTTTGTTCTATTAACATGGTGTATTACATTGATTGATTTTTTTTATGTTGAACCACCCTTGCATTCCTGGAATAAATACCACTTGGTCAAGTGGATGTATTGATTTTAACTGAAAAATTCAGTCAACTTCTCTGTGTATTTGAAAATTTTCATAACGTCGTTAAAAATGCCTGTCTTGCAGGCTTATTAGGATTAGATGAGATAACATGAGAAGTGCTTGGCACTTAATCAGTTCTTAAAACTTAGTAGCTGTTAAAGGCACTTCATGGGAGAGATGTGTTTTTATAGTCACATTATATACTAAGATAGTTTATGAAAGGTTTTAAAAATACTTCCCAGTTTTACTGGTCTCCTTCACACTAGAAAACTGAGTAAGAATCTCTAGGAAATTATGCATGGGCTTTAAAAAATTTTCTTTTCTTCTTTTTCTTTTCCTCTCCTCTCCTTTATTTCCTCCTTCCATCCTTCCCTGGAGAGTATAAAGTATAGCAAGAGCTGAGAACCTCTGATGGGTATGTGTGTCGTGGGGGAGTTGTGGTGGAGCAAGTAGTAGAGAAACCAGGGTTAGGCAACTAATAGAGATCCCTGTAGTGTGGATAGGAGCCCTGGTGGTGCAGTGGTTAAGAGCTTGGCTGCTAAGCAAAAGTTTGGCAGTTCGAATCCACCAGCCACTCCTTGAAACCCTACAAGGCAGTTCTACTCTGTCCTTAAGGGTCACTATGAGTCAAAATCGACTCGATGGCAACAGGTTTGGTTTTTGTTTTATAGTGTAGATAAAGGGGCTTTGC
Source organism: Trichechus manatus latirostris (assembly GCF_000243295.1). NCBI lineage: Eukaryota > Metazoa > Chordata > Mammalia > Sirenia > Trichechidae > Trichechus > Trichechus manatus. The sequence goes on along the minus strand of NW_004444169.1, from coordinate 1,595,926 downwards.
TCTTTAATAGTCTTTGGAATCCTTTGTCCATTTATTTATGTATTCACTCACTCAATTTTTGCCTCCACCACAGTTTCTTCATTGGTAAATTGAACAATACTTACCATTTAGTGTTGTTGTAAGGGTTGAATTTAATTAAATAATGTGTATAAAGTGTTTGGTGTATAAAGTGTATATTCTTCCAGACCACATACACCCCTGTAATTTTAATGTAATCAAACTATACATATTCTTTTCGCACTAAAGTAAATACTCAATAAATGGTTTTTGTTACTGCTGCTATAATAATAATATAAATAAGAAAGTTATAATAATGAAAGACATTTATTGAACAGCTATTTCTGTGTCATATATTGTTAAGACACCAGGGATATTGCGATAAATCTGAGATATGGTCTTTTCCCTTAAATATCTCACTGTATTTTAGAGGAGAAAGGTCTAGAAGCAAGTTCAAGAGAGTGTTTTAAGTGATAAGACAGAAAGGAGGGAATGGTATGGCCAAGGGAAACCCAGGCCTAGTTTTGCTTCCCACTTTGGCCTTGTCCTCATTCTGTAAAGGAATGTCCAGAGGTGTTTTAATTTCATTGGACTTTGCTAGCAAGTTCCCTTCCATCCAGATATCAAGTTGGCATTAGGAGAAGGGATTGGTGCCTTTCTTTCATTTGAATTTGAAGGTAGAGGGGGGGAAGAGATGAGCACAATTTGCCATTTTCTGCCCTTCCCTTTCTCCCCAACTAAAACTAAACCCATAGCCATCCAGTAGATTCCAACTCATAGAGACGTTATAGGACATAGTAGAACTGCACCATAGGGTTTCCAGGGATTGGCTGGTGGATTCGAACTGCTGACCTGTTGGTTAGCAGCTGAGCTGTTAACCACTGTGCCACCAGGGCTCCCCTCCCCAACTAGTCAACCCATAAAACAAGCAAACAACCTCCCCCCACCCCCACCCTGTTGAGTGGATTCTGACTCATAGCAGCCCTATAGGACAGAGTAGAACTGCCTCAAAGGATTTGCAAGGTTGTAAATCTTCAAGAAGCAGACTGCCACGTCTTTCTCCTGTGGAGCAGTTGGCAGATTAGAACCACCAACCTCTGAGTTAGCAGCCGAGTGCTTAACCACTGTGCCATGAGGGCTCCTTAGTTAACCCATACTGAGGATTTTTTTCTGGATAAATTAGAATAACTTCTAATTATAGATTAGATAATTAGCTGTTTAACATAGTCACTATTTAAATATTGAGAACAGATACTTTAGCAATACCCAAGATTCAACAAAATGTATCCAATTTACCAAATGTTCATTTTCAAGAAATTTTAAAAGAATTATGAAGAGTCCTAGCAAGATGGAACAGTGAGCTAAGCCTGTGTATTAAGGGAAGAGAAAAAAGGTCAATTCCTATGATAACAATTTGGAATTACGTTTTATAAATACTTATTATTAGTGGAATTAATAATGCTACTTTTTGTTGGTCCTCAGAATCATGGCTGATGTTTGGATCATCTGTCTTTTTATCTGATAACTTCAAATTAAATTGTGATATAATATTTATAGGAGTTTCAATACTAATATTGACATAGATGCTGGACCATTTTTACAGATGTCCTTCAAATCTAATGGAATGTTTCATTTTTACTTCTGTTTAAAACCACTATAATATTGTGCATTGAAATAATGGAGACCTGCCCTGGGACTTGAAGGTTGATAAATCTGTTTGTACAAAGTGAATTTATTTATTTATTTTTTCTTATTACCAAAGCAAATGAATATAGATAAGCTTATTTAATACCTTGGTGTATATTCTTCCAGAATATGTACACCCATGTAGTTTTAATGTAATCAACTATACATATTCTTTTACAACATTTTTCCACTTACTACATTGTCTGGTATACTTTAGCACATTTTAAAAGGGCTGCATAATATCCTTTAGTATGGATATACTATTATTTATTTAATTAAACATCTATCAGACAAACATCTAATTGTTTTTCTTGCTCTTGAGTGTCGAGTAGCTAAAGCAAAAGGAAGAAATGATGAAGTGAAACGGGCAAACAGAAGATTTCAAAGGGCAGCTCAAGAAGGCAAAATAAAGTATTATAATGAAATGTGTGAAGGCCTGGAGTTAGAAAACCAAAAGGGAAGAACACGCTCAGCATTTCTCAAGCTGAAAGAACTGAAGAAAAAATTCAAGCCTCAAGTTGCAATATTGAAGGATTCTGTGGGCAAAATACTGAATGACACAGGAAGCATCAGAAAAAAAGATGGAAGGAATACACAGAGTCACTGTACCAAAAAGAATTGGTCGATGTTCAGTTATTTCAGGAGGTAGCATATGATTAAGAACCAATGGTACTGAAGAAGAAGTCCAAGATGCACTGAAGACAGTGGTGGAAAACAAGGCTCCAGGAATTGACGGAATACCAATTGAGATGTTTCAACAAGTGGATGCAGCTCTGGAAGTGCTCACTCACCTATGCCAAGAAATTTGGAAGAGAGCTACCTGGCCAACCAACTGGAAAGAAATCCATATTTATGCCTATTCAAAGAAAGGTGATTTAACCGAATGCGGAAATTATCGAACAATATCATTAATATCACATACAAGTAAAATTTTGCTAAAGATCATTCAAAAGCAGTTGCAGCAGTACATCGACAGGGAACAGCCAGAAATTCAAGTCAGATTCAGAAGAGGAAGTGGAACGAGCAATATCATTGCTGATGTCAGGTGGATCCTGGCTGAAAGCAGAGAATACCAGAAAGATGTTTACCTGTGTTTTATTGACTGTGCAAAGGCATTCGACTGTGTGGATCATTACAAATTATGGATAACATTGCAAAGAATGGGAATCCAGAACACTTAATTGTGCTCATGAGGAACCTGTACATAGATGAAGAGTCAGTCATTCAAACAGAACAAGGGGACACTGCATGGTTTAAAGTCAGGAAAGGTATGTGTTAGGGTTGTATCCTTTCACCATACTTATTCAGTCTGTATGCTGAGCAAATGATCCGTGAAGCTGGACTGTATGAAGAAGAATGGGGCATCAGGATTGGAGGAAGACTCATTAAAAACTTGTGTTATGCATATAACACAACTTTGCTTGCTGAAAGGGAAGAAGACTTGAAGCACTTATTGATGAAGATCAAAGACCACAGCCTTCAGTATGGATTACACCTCAACATAAAGAAAACAAAAATTTTCACAACTAGACCAATAAAGAACATCATGATAAACAGAGAAAAGATTGAAGTTGTCAAGGATTTCATTTTGCTTGGATCCACAGTCAATACCCTTGGAAGCAGCAGTCAAGACATCAAAGGACGCATTGCATTGGGCAAATCTCCTGCAAAAGATCTCTTTAAAGTATTAAAAAGAAAATATGTCGCTTTAAGACTAAGGTGCACCTGACCCAAGCCATGGTGTTTTCAATCACCTCATGTGCATGTGAAAGCTGGGCAATGAATAAGGAAGACCAAAGAGGAATTGATGCCTTTGAGTTATGGTGTTGGTGAAGAATGTTGAATACACCATGAACGACCAAATCTATCTTAGAAGAAGTCCAGCCAGAATGCTCCTTAGAAGTGAGGATGGTGAAACTTCATCTCACATACTTTGGACATGTTATCGGGGGGACCAGTCCCTGGAGAAGGACATCATGTTTGGTAAAGTATAGGGTTAGTGAAAAAGAGGAAGACCCTCAATAAGATGGATTGACACAATGGCTGCAACAATGGACTCAAGCATAACAACGATTGTGAGAATGACGCAGGACCAGCAGTGTTTCTTTCTGTGGTGCATAGGGTCGCTATGAGTCGGAACCGATGTGACAGCACCTAAGAACAACAGCATATGCCAATCACTTTGCTAAGAAGCACTGAGAATAAATGCAAATTTAAATCAGACAGAGCCCTTGGAGTCAAACATTAGGTATATATGATAAAGAGGGACGTGATAAAAGGCAGTAGTGGGGGTCGGATCTGTCTATCTATCAACACATACGTGATTTACCCCCATGAAGTATGGGAGAGCTAATTGCAGATGTGATTCCCTTTTACCTATAAGTATTTCAGTATAAGAACTGGGATATTTAAATTACCACAATACAATTACCAAATTCAGGGAATTTAATGTAAATATAATACTATAATCTATTGTCCATATTAAAATTTCACCAACTGTGCAAATAATGTCCTTAATGGCAATTTGTCTCCCTTGATCCAGTATCTAATTCAAGATCATGCATTACCTTTAGTTGTCTGATCTTTTCTGTCTCCTTTAATTTGGAACATTTTCTCAACCTTTCAATGTCTTTCATGACATTGATATTTTTGAAGAATAAAGGCCAGTTATTTTGTAGAGTGTCTTTCAATTTGAATTCATCTGCAATTTCCTCTTGCCCAGATTCAGGTTATGCATTTTTGGGGAGACATACCATGTAAGTGGTATTGTGTTCTTCTTAGTCCATCTTATTAGGCATCATGTGATGTCAGTTTGTCCCAATATCAGTGATGTTAACTTTGATTACTTGATTAAGGTGGGCCTGCCAAATTCATCCATTGTAAAGTTACCATTTTTTGGTTTTGTTATTAATCAGTAATTTGTGGGGAGATACTGTGAATCTATGTAAATAGCTTGTTCCTCATCTAATTTTCACCCACTAGTTTTAGCATCTGTTGATGATTTTCTAAGTACATCGTTCCTTTTTATATTTATTAGTTGGCTTTGTATTGTAAGTAAGAGCATTCCCTTCCTGTTTATTTGCTTGTTTATTTAAGTATGAATTCATAGATTATTATTTTATTCTCAGTGGGCTATATTCTGTTACTATCATTTATTTTGATGTTCAGATTGTCCCAGATTTGGGCAGTGGAAGCCCCTTTCAGGCTGGTTCCTGTGAGCTTTTGATATGTCCTCTTCATTCTTTGAACAAGTTCTTTGCTTTCTGACATACCAAGATTCCAGACTTATCTTGTACTTTCCCTCCCCCAGCCCTGGAATCAGCCATTTCTTCAAGGAACCTTCTTTCCTTTTAGTGGGGAGTGTTATTTAGACACCAGGATAAGAGCTCTAAGGCATTTTTTTTTAAGAGTCCCCAAGGCGATTTTATTGGCCTTTTTCTGGTACCCAGGGTAATAGAAGCCTCTTGTATATAGGAATTCTGTTCAGATATTTTACTGGATGAACAGGATTAAGGAAGAGTTGAAATAGTCCAGGAAGATGGAGGAACATGAGAAGAGTCATAGTATATGGAAGAGTCCAACTTGTTCAGAATAGCTACAGTTCATTCTATCTGCAAGAAGAGAGATGAAGCTAAAGAATCAGAGACCAGTTCATTGAGGACTTTATTTGTCATCCTATTATAGGAGATGAAGAAACTCCGCAGGTAGTTTAAACTGGGTAGGGAAGTCATTGGTTTTGGTAGATTTGCATTTTTAAAAAATTTATTTGCTAAACTAATACAAATAAATTTTATTTTAACCATTTTTATGTATACAATTCAGCGACATTAATTATATTCACTATGTTGTGCAACCATCACCACTATTTCCAAAAATTTTTCATCACCCCAAACAGAAACTCAGTAGCCCTTGAGCAATAACTCTCTATTCCCCTGTCCCATAGCCCCTGGTAACCACTAATAAACTTTTGTTACTATTCATTTGCCTCTACTAGCTATTTTATGTAAGTTGGATCATACAATATTTTTCCTTTCGTATCTGACTTATTTCACTTAATATAATGTTTTCAAGGTTCATACGTGTCATATCATGTATCAGAACTTCATTTCTCTTTATAGTTGAATAATATTTCATTGTATACAGTACGTTTTGTTTATCCATTCATCTGTTGATGGACACTTGCGCTGTTTCCCCCCTTTGTCTATTGTGAATAATGGTACAATGAACATTGGTGTACAAGTATCTATTTGAGTCCCTGCTTTCAGTTCTTTTGGGTGTATACCTAGGAGTAGTATTGCTGGGTCATATGGTAATTCTATTTTTAACTTTTAAGGAACCATCAACCTTTTTCTGATAATAGCCATTTTAGTGGGTATATAGTGGTATCTCATTTTGGTTTGGATTTGCATTTCTCTAATGAGTAATGACCTTGAGCACCTTTTCATGTGCTTATTGAACACATGTATATATATTATTTGGAACAACATTTATGCAAGTCCTTTACCCACTTTTTAATTGGGTTGTTTGTCTTTTTGTTGTTGAGTTGTAGGAGTTCCTTATATATTCTGGATATTAAACCCTTATCACATATATGGTTGTGAAATATTTTCTTCTTTTCTGTAGGTATCCTCACTTTCTTGATAAAAAATCTTTTGATGCACAAAAGTTTTTAATTTTGGTAAGGTCCAATTTACCATATTTTTATGCAAATAATGCACGCCTTCTATGCTTGTTTGCCGGCTGCTCCCTCCTCCCATGAGGCACCCTCACAAGCACCACCACGCAAATCCTCTTCCACATGTTGCTGTAAAAAAAATTAGCATAGCATGCTTCGGAATATTGCTCATATGGGGAGGGTGCAGCTGACAAAGAAACACAGAAGGTGTGTGTTATTTGCATAAAAATATGGTATCTATTTTTTCTTTTGTTCCTGGTGCTTTTGTGTCATATCTGCGGTAGGATTAATTAATTTTGTATGTGGCCTTTCTAGCCATGGGCTTGTAACTCCCACTCAAGTGATTGGGGAGGACTGTGTGATAGGCTAATTGTGGCCCACCAAGGGGATTGGTTAGTTTTGCCTTAAAAGAGAGCCAATTCCAGAGCAGAGAGGAGGATCCTAACACCACCAAGGAAGAACAGCCAGGAGCGGAGAGCGTGTCCTTTGGACCTGGGATCCCTGCACTGAGAAGCTCCTGGAAGCTGGAGACCGAGAGAGAGAGAGACAGCAAGTTTTAACCCTGAAGCCGGTGAGAAACGATGGCAGGAGAGACCTGGCAGCAGGAGACGGCGTAGTGGGGTTCCTGGCCCGTGGAGAGAGAAAGCTGAGTGCCTTTGGGTAGAGTCCTAGGGCCAGGGAGAGACATGCCTGGGAGCACGGTTGGGAAGAGGCTGTCCTGATGGAAGAACTGTATCCTGAGTGTTCCTGAGCCTGAATTGTAGCTGTTAGTTCCCTAATAAACCCCATAATCATGACTATGGCTGTGAATTCTGTATGGCCATTGTAATGAATTATCAAACCCAGCAGAGAAGTAGAGAGTGCTGTGCAAGGGATGATTGGTGTCAGAATTAGTAAAGACAGCAGAGAGAGGAGGCTTGTCTGTCCTCCATCTCATGGGAGTCAGCCTTGCACTGTTGATCTTGGTTCTTCTTCCTCCTTGTGGGGTTGGAGGAGGTCAGACACTGCCTCCATGCCGCTTTTACGATATTGAATAATGCATTGTCCAAAACAAGGTGTTAAAGCTTTACCCCTATGTTTTTGTCTTAGAATTTTATGGTTTTAGTTCTTATACTTAGGTAATTGATCCATTTTGAGTTAATTTTTGTATATGGTGTGAGGTATGGGCCCAACATCATTTTTTGCATGTAGAGACCCAAATGTCTCAGCACAATTTATTGATGAGATTATTCTTTCCCCATTGGATGGACTTGGCACCTTTGTTGAAAAGCAATTGGCCATAGATGTATGGGGGTATTTCTGGATTCTCAGTTGTATTCCATTGGTCTGTATGTCTGCCCTTATACCAGTACCAAACTGTTTCTAGTACTGTATCTTTTACAGTATGTTCTGAAATCTGGAAGTATGAGTCTTACTTTATTGTTCTTTTTCAATATTGTTTTGGCTATTTGGGGCCCCTTGCAATTCCATATGAATTTGAGAATTGGCTTTTCCATTTCCACAAAAAAAGCTGTTAGAATTTGGTAGGGATTGTGTTAAATGTATAGATTATTTTTGGTAATATTGTTATTGTAACAATTTTGTCTTCTAATCCATGAACACGGGATGTCTTTCCATTTATTTAGGTCTTCTTTAATTTCTTTCAGTAATTTTTTTAAATTGTACTTTAGGTGAAGGTTTACAGAACAAATAGTTTCTCATTAAACAGTCAGTACACATATTGTTTTATAACATTGGTTAACAACCCCATGACATGTCAATACTCTCCCTTCTCGACCTTGGAGGACCTTTTTTTTTTTTTTGGTGAAAATATACATAGCCAAAGTTAGACCATTTAAAAATTTCTACATGTACAATTCAGTGACATCGATTACATTCTTCCAGTTGTGCTGCTATTCTCGCTATCCTTTTCCAAATTATTCCATCACCATTATCTTCAACTCACTGTCCCGTAGGCTTCCCATCAAACCTTTCAGTAATGTTTTATAGTTTTCAGCGTACAAGTCTCTCACCTTCCTGGTTAAATCCGTTCCTAGGTATTTTATTCTATTATATGGTTTTGTAAACGGAATTGTTTTCTAAATTTCCTTTTCAGATTGTTCATTGCTACGTTTAGAAACAGAACTGATTTCTGTGTGTTGTTCTTGTACCCTGTAACTTTGCTGAATTCTTTCATTAGCTCTAATAGCTTACTTTTGATTCTTCAGAATTTTTTATATATAAGATCATGCCATCTAGGAGTAAAGATAGTTTTACTTCTTCCTTTCTCATTTGGATGCCTTTTATTTCTTTTTCTTGGCTATTTGCTCTGGCTAGAACTTCTAGTACAATGTTTAATAGCAGTGGTGAAAGTGGGCATTCTAGTCTTGTTCCTAATCTTTCGGGGAAAGCTTTCAGTCTTTCATTAAGTATGATGTTAGCTGTGTCCTTTATCATGTTGAGAAATTTCTCTTCTTTTTCTAGTTCGTTGAGTGTTTTTATCATGGAAGGGTGTTAGATTTTGTCAAATGCCTTTTCTGCATCAATTGAGATGATCATGTGGTCCTTTTCCTTTGTTCTGTTAATATAGTTTATTACATTGATTGATTTTTGTATGTTGAAGCACTCTTGTATTCCTGGGGTAATTCCCACTTGATCATTGTATGTCAGTATGCAGCTTTTAATATGCAGCTAAATTCAATTTGTTAGTATTTCCTTGAGAATTTGTTGCATCAATTTTATAAGGGACATTGGTCTGTAGTTTTCTTGTGATGTTATTGTCTGTCTTTGGTATCAAGGTAATGCTGACTTCATAAAATGAGTTAGGAAGTGTTCCCTCCTCTCCTAATTTTTGGAAGAGTTTGGGAAGGATTGGTATTAATTATTCTTTAAGTGTTTGGTAGAATTCACCATTGAATCTGTTTCTAGACTTTTCTTTGTTGGGAAGTTTTTAATTATTGATTCAATCTCTTCACTTGTTACAGGCCCATTGAGATTTTCTGTTTCTTCATGAGTCAATTTATGTATTTTTGTGCATTTCTAGGAATTTGTCCATTTTATTTAGACTATCTAATTTATTGTATTAAAATTGTTTATACAACTGTCGTATAATCCTTTTTATTTCTGTTGCATTGGTAGTAACGTCTCCACATTATTATTATTTTTGTTGTTGTTGTTGAGAATATACACAGCAGAACATACGCCAATTCAACAGTTTCTACATGTGCAATTCAGTGACATTGATTACATTCTTCGAGTTGTGCAACTATTCTCACCCTCCTTCTCTGAGTTGTTCCTCCCTCATTAACATAAACTGACTACCCCCTAGGTTCCTATCTAATCTTTTAAGTTACTGTTGTCAGTTCGATCCCATCTAGATAGACGTTGAAAGAGCACACTGCTCAAGGCAGACATTCTTTACTAGTTAAGCTAAACTATTGTTTTGTTTTAAGAAGACTTCAGGGGATATTTTTGGTTTAAGGTTTAAAGATTGTCTCAGGGCAATAGTTTCAGGAGTTCATCCACCCTCTGTGGCTTCAGAAATTCTGGATTTCATGAGAATTTGAAATTCTGTTCTGCATTTCCCACTTTTGATTCTTCTGTAGAATCTTTGATCAAAATGTTTAGTAACACCAGGGCAAAGTCATAGAAGCTTTACAGACACATACAAATGCCCTGAGAGACCGAGCTACAGGGATGAGGGCTGGTGACCATAGTCTCAGGGGACATCTAGCTCTATTGGCATAACATAGTCTATAAAGACAATGTTCTATGTCCGACTGTGATGAGTAGCGACTGGGATCTTTGAAAGCCTGCGAGCAGCCATCTGAGATACATCTACTTGGTCCCATTCCAGCTGGAGCAAAGGAGAATGAAGAAGACCAAAGACATAAGGGAAAGATGAGTCCAAAGGACTAATAGACCACAACTGCCACAACCTCCAACAGACTGAGCCCAGAACAACTAGATGGTGTACCGCTGACTACTCTGGTGGGGATCACAACAGAGGGTCCTGGACATAGCAGGAGGAAAATGTAGAACTAAATTCAAATCGCAAGAGAAAGAAAGAAAGAAAAGACTAAAAAGGAGTGAGGAAGAGGAGGTGGGAGGAAGAGCAGGAGTGAGGAGGAGGAGGTGGGAGGAAGAGGAGGAGTGATGAGGAGGTGGGAGGAAGAGGAGGAGGAGGTGGAAAGAAGAGGAGGAGTGAGAAGGAGGAGGCTTGCTGGTCTGACAGAGACTGGAGAAACTCCAAGAGTATGGCCCCTCGGACATCAATTTAACCAGTACTGAAGTCATTCCTGAGGTTCACCCTTCAGCCAAAGATTAGACAGGTCTATAGGGCCAACGATAATGTATGTGAGGATTGTGCTTCATATTTCAGTCATGTATACAGGACTAATAGGCACACCAACCCAAAAGCAAAGATGAGAAGGCAGGAAGGGACAGGAAAATTGGACGAATGGAAACAGGGAACCTGGGGTGGAGGAGAGAGTGTTGACATATCACAGGGTTGGCAACCAATGTCACAAAACAATTGGTGTATTAACTGTTTGATGAGAAACTAATTTGCCCTGTAAACCTTCACCTGAATCACGCACATGCGCGCACACACACGCACATGAAAGAATGGTTAAAAAAATGTTTAGTAGTGGTAGCCAGATACTATCCAGTTCTTCTGGCCTCATGAGAAAGGAGGCAGTTGTTCATGGAAGCAGTTAGCCACACATTCCATTTCCTCCTCCTATTCCTGACTCTCCCTCCTCTGTTATTCCAGGTGAATAGAGACCAATTGTTTTGCTTTGTATGGCTGCTTGCAAGCTTTAAAACCCAAGGCACTACACAACCAACTAAGAGGTAGAACAGTTATTAGGCCAATTAACTGGGATGTCCCAGGAAACCATGACCCTAAACCTCCAAACCAAGGGACCAAATCCCATGAGGTGTTCCGTTGTTCATCAGCAGCTACTGTTTTTTGTTTGTTTTTTGTCGTTGTTGTAAGTATATATATCACACAACTCAACTTTTTATAGCTGTACAACTTCTTGACAGCAGTTACACTAATTGGTTGTGTAACCCTACCATTAAACAATGTGATTATTCCATCACCATAAACCGAAACTCCGTTCTTCATAAGCAGTAACCCCTCTTTTTCCTTTCCCTCCCATCCCTTGTAACCACTTGTCTTTTTATATAATTGAGATCATACAGTATTTGTCCTTTTGTGATTGACTTACTTCACTTTGCATAATGTCTTCAAGCTCCATCTGTATTGTAGCATGTATCATGACTTCATTTTTCTTGCTGGCTGAGTAGTATTCTATTGTAGGTGTGTACCACATTTAGTTTATCCATTTATCCACTGATGAGTATTTATATTGTTTTCACCTTTTTGTCTATGATGAAAAGTGCTGTAATGAACATTTTTGTACAATTATCTTTTTGAGTCTGCTTTCAGGTCTTCTGGGTATATACCAAGGAGTGGAATTGTTGTGTTACGCGGTAGTTCTACTTTTAGTTTTTTGAGGAACTGTCGTACTGTTTTGCACAATGGCTGGACCATTTAGTATTCCCACCAGCAATGGATAAGGGTTCCAATTTCCCCACATCCTTTCCAACATTTGCTATTTTCTGCTTTTTTTTTTTTATCTTAGCCATCCTTAATGGGAGTGGAATGGTATCTCACTGTGGTTTTGATTTGCATTTCTCTGATGGCTAATGACATCGAGCATCTTTTTATGTGTTTGGTAGCCATTTGCGTGTCCTCTGAACACTGCGTTTACTGCATTCCCTAAGTTTTGGTATGTTGTGCTTTCATTTTAACTCATATCCTAGGTATTTTTTAATTTCCCTTGTGATTTCTTCTTTGATTCATATTGTTGTTGTTAGGTGCCGTCAAGTCTGTTCCAACTTATAGCAATCCTATGTACAACAGAACAAAACACTGTCTGGTCCTGCGCTATCGTCATGATTGTTGTTATGCTTGAGCCCTTGTTGCAGCCATTGTGTCAATCCATCTTGTTGAGCGTCTTTCTCTTTTTCCCTGACCCTCCACTTTACCAAGCTTGATGTCCTTCTCCAGGGACTGGTCCCTCCTGATAACATGTCCAAATTCTATGAGACAAAGTCTCGTCATCCTCGCTTGTAAGGAGCATTCTGGCTGTACTTCTTCCAAGACAGACTTGTTCATAATTTTGGCAGTCCATGGTATATCCAGTATTCTTCGCCAACACCACAACTCGAAGGCTTCAATTCTTCAGTCTTCCTTATTCATTGTCCAACTGAAAACACCATGGCTTGGGTCAGGCACACCTTAGTCTTCGAAGTGACATCTTTGCTTTTTAACACTTTAAAGAGGCCTTTTACAGCAGGTTTGCCCAATGCAATGCATCGTTTGATTTCTTGACTGCTGTTTCCATGAGTGTTGATTGTGGATCCAAGTAAAATGAAATCCTTGACGACTTCAATCTTTTCTCCATTTATCATGATGTTGGTTATTGGTCCAGTTGTGAGGACTTTTCTTTATGTTGAGGTGTAATCCATACTGAAGGCTGTAGTCTTTGATCTTCATCAGTAAGTGCTTC
>NW_004444169.1:1539053-1582908 GCF_000243295.1 Trichechus manatus latirostris | reverse complement strand
TTATTGGTCCAGTTGTGAGGACTTTTCTTTATGTTGAGGTGTAATCCATACTGAAGGCTGTAGTCTTTGATCTTCATCAGTAAGTGCTTCAAGTCGTCTTCACTTTCAACAAGCAAGGTTGTGTCATCTGCATAACACAGGTTATTAATGAGTCTTCCTCCAATCCTGAGCCCCATTCTTTTTCATATAGTCCAGCTTCTCGGATTATTTGTTCAGCATACAGATTGAATAAGTATGGTGAAAGGATAATATCTTCGTAGTGAATTGACCTTTTTATCATTATATATCATTATATAATGTCCTTTTTTGTCTCTTGTAACACAGTTTAACCTAAACTCTATTTTGTCTGGTAATAATGTAGCCATCCCAGCTCTCTTTTAGTTACTATTTACATGGAATGTTTTTTCCCATCCTTTCACTTTCAACTTATTCGTGTGTTTGCATCTAAAGTGGGTCTCTTGTAGACATCATGTAGTTGGGTTGTACATTTTTTTAATCCATTTTGCTAATTTTTGCCATTTGATTAGACAGTTTAAACCATTTTCATTTAAATAGTTGCTGATATTCTGCTTTTTCTATTTGTTTTCTGTGTGAGATACACACACACACACACACACACACACACACACACACACACGTACGCACGGAGCTCTGGTGGCACAGTGGTTAAGAGCTTGGCTGCTAACCCAAAAGTCAGCAGTTCAAATCCACCAGCTGCTCCTTGGAAACCCTATGGGGCAGTTCTACTCTGTCCTATAGGGTCACTATGAATGAGGATCGACTCGACGACAACGGGTTTGATTTGGTTTGATATTTACATATATTATGTTTGTCCCTTGTTTCCTTCAATATTTTGTGCTTTAGTTGATTTTTTTGTACTGAACCATTTTTATTCCTTTCTTGTTTACACTTGCATATTTTTTAAAAAATATTTTCTTTGTGGTTGCTATGGGGATTTCTTTTAACATCTTACATTTATGACAAAAGTAAAAACCCATTGCCATCAAGTCGATTTGACTCATAGTGACCCTATAGTACAGAGTAGAGCTGCCCCATAAGGTTTCCAAGGATGTAAATCTTTATGGAAGCTGACTGCCACACCTTTCTCCCATGGAGCCACTGGTGAGTTTGAACCACTGACCTTTCTGTTAGCAGCTGAGTGCTTTAACCAGTGTGCCACCAAGTCTCCTTCATTTATGACAACCGAGTTTAAATTGATACCAACTTAACTTCAATAACAGACACGAAATCTGTTGCTGTACCACTCCTCCCCCTTTTTTGTTTTTTGTTGTCACAAATTACATCTTTATACATCGTGTGCCCAATAACATAAATCTATAATTATTTCTTATGTACAGAAATACCATAAAACTGGCCTTGTATTTACCCATAAAATTTCCTTTTCTGGCAATCATTTTTTTCTTCATGCAGCTTCTAGCTACTGTGTGATGTCCTTTCATTTCAACCTAAAGGACTCGTTTTAGCATTTCTTGTAAGACTGATCTTATGGTTACGAACTCACCCAACTTTTGTTTATCTGAGAATCTCTTAATTTCACCATCATTTTTGAGGAACAGTTTTGTTGGATACAAATGTCACGGTTGACACTTTAAATATGTCTTTAAATATATTTCAGTACTTTCAATATGTCTTGTCACTGCCTTCTGGTCTCCCTGGTTTCTGAGGAGAAATTGGCATCGAATCTTATTGAGACTCCCTTGTATGTGATGATTCCCTTCTCTCTTGCTGCTTTCAAGATTCTCTCTTTATCTTTGTTTTGAGAGTTTGGTTATAAAGTGTCTCAATGTGGATATTTTGGAGTTTTTCCTACTTGGGGTTCATTGAGCTTCTTGTATGTGTTGATTCATGTCTTTTGTCAAATTTGGAACTTTTAAGCCATTATTTCTTTAGAAATTCTTTCTTCTCCTTTCTCTGCCTCTTCTCCTTCTGGGACTTGCATAATGTGTATTTTGGTTCCTTTGATGATTTCCCACAAGACCCTTAGTCTCTGTTTCCTTTTCTTAATTCTTTCTTCTTTTTGCTCCTTTGACTTGATAATTTCAGTTGTCCTGTCTTCACGTTTGCTGATTTTTTTCTTCTGCTGGATCAAATCTTCTACTGCACCCCTTAGTCAGTTTTTCATTTCAGTTATTGTACTTTTCAGCTCCAGTATTTCTATTTGGTTCCATTGTATAATTTTTATATTTATATTGGTATTCTCATTTTGTTCTTGTGTTTTTTCCCCGATTTCCTTGAGTTCTTTGTCCATGTTTTCCTTTAGCTTTTACTGTTGTTTTAATGATTTTGTCTCCTATATCCATTAAGTGGGCTTTCCCAGGGATGGTTTCAGTTTCTTTATTTTGTCCTTTTGAATGGGTCTTTCTTTCCTGTTTCTTTGTATGTCTTGTAATTTTTTCTTGAAACTGGGACATTTGACTATTTTAACATGCCAGCTCTGGAAATCAAATTCTTCCCCTTCCCCAGATTTTGCTTGCTTTTGTGTTTTGTTCGTTTTTGTTTTTAATTGTTGATGGCTGTAGTAGTCCATTTGTTTAGTGACTTCCACTAACTTTTTTCACAGTGACTGCCTTCTTGGACATTTGTGGACCCTGAAGTCCCTGTTTCTTAATTTGTATTCAGCTAGTGTCTTGATAGATTTTGTTTAATGCCAAGGGTAAAAAAAGAAGAAAATCTTTTCTGTCTTTGCAAAATAGTTCTGTACCTGGCAACAACTTCAATATTTAGCCAGGCTGGCACTGTACATAGAGATCAGCCCGAGGTGAAAGTGTAGAGTCTTCTCAGGTAATTTCTGAGCATGTGTCTTGCCCTGAGCATGTGTCTGCCTTTCTTAATTCTTTCATATGCTTTTGAAAGCCTTCATTTCCAAAAGAGACTCTCTGACCTGTCCTTCCAGTCTTTAGGCACCTATTGTATGTCTTAATGACACTCTTTAGCTTCAGCCAGCTACAGGCAATGACAGTGGTTTCCTGCTACCTCTGTGCCCTGCATAAGCTTCAGTATAGGCCAAATTGAGATGAGCACCTTCAGGTAGCCCCCAGACAAGTTAGAACAGACACACACAATAATTTGCAAATAATGTTTGCTCTGCTCCATCTAGAGCCAGAGACCAGGCTCCCTCTCTGGGAGTTCTGGCCATTTCTGCTTTAAGATTGCCATGCCAAGTCATGGAGGGTGTTGGGTATGGCATGTAGAAAACCAACGCTTTCCTACCATTTATTTGTTGCCTTTTTCTTGCTTTATCAGTTGTTTAGTTGCTGTAATTTCTTAATAGTTTCCAGAGTTCTGACAAAGTTTGTTCTTCCAGTTTTTGCTTGCTTGGAGGGTGTGGGCGGGGATGGGAGCATCAGCTGCTCGTGTTGCAGTCTTGCTCAAGACTTTCAGATTTGCATTTTAAGATCACTCTATGCTGTTACCAATAACTGTGCATAGAATAGTGTTTAAAACTTTTTTTCAAGAGTGTTGGTATTTGCCTCCTTAGTAGGTTTAAACTTGTCCCTCAGTTGCCAGTGTTGCGCTGCTGGATATTAATGTCTCAAAAGAATAATTAGCAGTAGTTTAGTGAAAAGATACTGTTTAAAAGGAGCAAGAGAGAGACATATATACCACACAGTGCATTAAAATGATTCCTTGATTTATCTTCTTGTGTAATAGAAGCAACTCTTCTTTTTAGTAGTAGTTTTACAGTTAGGACTGGAAGATGAATAGTACTGTATGCCATTGAAAACAATGGAAACTAAAGTGCATAAAACAATACTATCTTTTTTAATAAAAACATTGATGATGAAGTGTACATTTTATTTTTCTGTATCTTTGGTAGTAACATCACTAATAGGATTGATATAGACCTATAGACAATAATATAGATATTCTACCTAGTTTTGAGATAACCAAAACATCAAATGTAACAATCATGTTTTCTAAAATAGCAAATTGCATCTCTATTTTGAAATTTACTGTTACCATTGACAAGTTTTATTTTTATACTATTTACAGCCTGTATCCCAGCCAGTTGGAGTTGAACAACAGTCAACTCTTCTAAAATCGGATTTAGTTCATAGGTAAGTATCTTTAAATTAATACCATGAGAACAATGAGCATATGATTAAGTGTGTGCATTCATTAGGATCTTGGTGTGTCTTGACCACAGAAGCTTCTCTGTGTTTGTATTTGTGTGTATGTTTAATAAAAATTGTAGGTGTTATTTTTACTTTTTTATGTCAATAGTGATCATATGGATTGTGAGATTATTTTTTTTTGTTCTCTTTATGCTATTCTTTTCTAAGAAAAGCTAATACAGATTAAATAAGAAGTAAGAAATTATATAATGTAGAGTAAAATTTAAACTAATTTAAGGAAACATATTATAACTATATATATAATTGTGGTATTATTTGGTATTTATAAACTAGTATTTTTCTCTATGTTGTTCAGATTGGATAATTTCTGTTCTGTGTTCAGGTTCACTGATTCCTCTGTTTCAGTGAGTTTATTTCTTTTATTGTATTTTTTCAGTTCTGTAATTTCCACTTGGTTCTTTTTTATTTCTTCTGTTTCTTTCATGGAGATTTTCTATTTTTTTCAATTTTTTAAAGGAATTTCTAATTGCTCATTGAAACGTTTTGATTATGGCTGCTTTAATATCCTTGTAAGATAATTCCAATATCTGACTTATGTTGGTGTTGGCATCCGTTGATTGTCTTTTCTCATTTAAGTTGTGATTTTCCTGGTCTGGGATATGACAAGGGATTTTAGATTGCCTTCTGGACATTTTGGATATTATGTTAGTAGACTCTGGATCCTATTTAAATCTTGTGTTTTCGCAGGCAGTCACCTGTTTAGATACATAGATCCTGACCTACTTTTGTGGGCTCTTTTTCTAATGACAATTTTTTTCAGAGCCTTTATAGTGCACTTCCAGTCTGCTTCATTCACCTGAGACCCTGGGGCTCCCTGTGATGCTGCCTGTCGAGGGCAGAATGTACTTCTCTGGGTCTCTTTCCACTAGGTTCAGGATGGGAGATGCTTGGTCAAGGGGCAGAGACAGTACTTCCCCAGGCCTGGTCTCAGGCCCTCAGTGCTGCTGGGGTAGGGGATCCGGAGATGCTGCACCTGGATTGCCTTCTGTTGCTGGGCAGATTATCAGGAGACACCAAGCTGCAATGTTTTTCCTTAAGTCCTGGGTGTCCCTAGGCAGTCTGCTTTCATCTTTTCACCCTTCAGAGCTCTCCTGTGATTGTATACTGTATTATTTTTTTTCAGAATTTTAAGTTGTACTTAGGCAGGAGGAGCAGGGAGATATGTGTTTCTGCCGTCTTGTCCCAAACATGAAACTAGTGTTTTAAGGTAACTTTGAATGTGAATGATACAGCCCTATTAGCTAGAATTATGTTTCTTTTATATTCTGAGGAAGGTTATTTGATACTGCCATTTCTCTGCATGTTAAAAACTCCAAGGGCAGTATTAACATATCTTATTCCACTACTTGTGTTTATGCAAATCCTTTTTCACATGGACATAGAAAAAAAATTAGGAGTTATTTTTATCTCTTCTTGTCTATCTTTATGCAGATATTTCATGAGTAATTTTTAGGAGAAAGGGCTTACCTAAAAATTAATTTAAATGATACTAGTTTGGTGCTTACCAATTTTATAATTTAAATTTCAGATGTATTCTATTGGTAAAGTTTTGTATTTATTGAAGTATCTCAAGCTTATTAGAGAAAGAGCTAAAAAATACCTTTGACCCAGATAAACTAAAAGTTATTCTGTCCTTTGATAATCATATTGATTTGAACCTATGAAATATAACTAGTTAGAATTATTTTTTTAATCATATTTCTCAGTTTATTATTTTTTTAAACAAAAATGAGATTAGCATTTATCTTGCTTTTTTGTTTTATGTATCATGTTGATCTTTATAGTATATACAAATCTACTTCACTTTTTCAGCTAGCTACTATTGCTTTGTCTAGATGAACCATAATTTGTTTCATCCACCTCCAGTTAATGAACTTGGACCTGGTTACAATTTTTGCTATTGCAAATAATGTCTGCAAGCATGAACAGGATTTGTATCCCAGCTTTGCTGATCGCATGCAGAATGACCTTGAGCATGTTCTTCTTCTTTAAATCTCAGTTTTACTATCTGTAAACTGAATACTAGCAGTAGTACACTGATTTAGCGGTTATGAGCATTAAATGATGATAAAGTACTGTACACAGAACTTGGCATGCAGTAGGCCTGACTCTTATAAAAATCTTGTTTAATATGAATGTCATCTTTGTGCGTATGTCTTCATGTATTTGTATTGGTGTTTCTGTAGGATAACTTTCTAGAAATAGAGTTGATCGGTAAAGGGTATGTTAAAGTATAATAAATATACTACATTTCTGTCTAGAAAGTTGATCTAATTCACTCACCCCAAAAGTGTCTGTCCTCCCACTGGAAATATAAATATTTAAATATAATAAATATATTTTATTTACTAGGTGAAAAATTCCCTAATTCTGTTTTATCCTGCAGGCCTTTTGCTTTTCAGCATTTTATCAAGTGCTTATTGTTAGTTTGTACTTTTTCTTTAGTGAACTATGTTTACTTGGGGGGATCGTCATTTTTCTATTGATTTCTGAGTAGTTAGAATTAATTATGTTGAACTATTTTCACATCATTTATTTTCATTTCTTGTTCTGCCTCCTACACTGTTTCTATGTCTCACACTTGCTCTGTCTATCCTATGTTGAAATTGTTATATAAACGGATATATTTTAAGTTAGAATTGGCTTTTAGAAATTTTATTTGAACATATTAATGAAGGAACCTCAAAACAAAATTGATATAGAGCACCCCGTAATAAAAGGTTTCACAGAGGTACATCCCTGGCAATCCTACCACTGTGAGAAGGTATCTGCCAAATAAATGCAATAAGTATTGAGATATCCACCACTCATCTGTCAGTTTGTTGTACTCTGGTGGCTTGTGTTTTCTTATGGTGTTGGAAGCTATACCACCAGCATTTCAAATACCAGCAGGGTCACCCATGGTGGACAGGTTTCTGCGGAGTTTCCAGACTAAGAAAGATTTAGAAGATAGGCTTGGAAATCTACTTCCAAAAATTAGCCAATGAAAATCTCATGAATCACAAGAGAACATTATCTGACTTGCTTGCTTTGGAAACATCATCAGGAGGGATCAATCGCTGGAGGACATCATGTTTGGTAACCTAGAGGGACAATGAAGGTGTGGGAGACCCTCAGTGGGAAAGATTAGCACAATACAATAGCTGCAACAATGGACTCAAACAGGTTGGCAGATGTGAGAATGATGCAGGACTGGGCAATATTTTGTTCTGTTGTACATGAGGCCGGCACGAGTTGGAGTCAACTTGACAGCAGCCAACAGCATTAAGATATAATTCACATAACCTGCAATTCACCCCATTAAAGTGTACAATTCAGTGGCTTTTAGTATATTCACAGGGTTGTGCAGTCAGAACTTTTTAAAAGATATTGTCGTTGGCTGCTGTCAAGTCCATTCCCAACTCATGGTGACCCCACACACATTGAGACAAAAATGTTGCTCAGTCCTGTGCCATCTCTGTGATTGGTTGCAGATCGGACTGTTGTGATCCATAGAGTTTTCATTGGCTGATTTTTGGAAGTAGATTGCCAGGCTTTTCTTCCTAGTCCATCTTAGTCTGAAACCTCCACTGAAACCTGTTCAGTATTATAGGAACATGCAAGTCTCCACTGACAGATGGATGGTGGCTGCACATGAAGTGCATTGGCCAGGAACTGAACCTGAATCTCCTGCATGGAAGGCAAGAATTCTACCACTGAACCACCAATACATTTTCCTTGAATTTATTATTTATGATTTTATAATTATGAGTTTTCCTTAGACTTTAATACTATATCAGGATTGGAATGATTTTAGCCATTAAGGAATTTCAGATGTTAACTCTGATTTGGGGTAAATATTGGGCTTTGAGAATTACAGGATATTGTCTGCTCTGAGAAGTTGAATAGCTGTTACTTTTTTTTCATTACTAGCTTGAATCATGATGTAGCAGCTATGAAGGAAAACACTAATAGCCCTGATAACCCAAGTGGAAATGGCAAGCAAGATCGGATTAAACAGAGAAGAGCTTCTTGTCCCCGACCAGAGAAAGGGACTAAATTCCAGCTTATTGTTCTTCAGGTCAGTATGTAAATATGGTTTCATTAAGAATGCATGTAGAGGTCTGGTGGGTTGAGGAGGGGTGACGTTGCTGAGGAAGTGGATATAGAATATTGTGAACCCTCTCTAAAGTAACTTTTCCCCCAGTAAAAAAAACAAACAAAAAAAAAAACAAAACTCTTTGAGGCGGAGCCAGCATGGTGCTATATACAGCAGTACCACGCTGTCCCTCTGCAGCAAAGACTGGAAAAACCTAGTGAAACAGATACAAATGTCAATCTTGGAACCCTGAGTAGCAAATAAAGGAATAAAGAACTCTATCAAGCACCGAATGGGCTAAGAAACTAACAGAGAATGAGGAGAGGTACAGAGTAGAGACCCCCTACCAGCTAACGTAGCCAGATTCACCTTCTTGGGATATAGCCACCAAAGAACTTAGACAAGGGAGTACAGGAAGGCAAATTCATAGAGCTCCCAAAAGAAGACAGAGCACCTGGTAACCAGGGATACACACTTTCCCACCTCACACCCTTCTTCCCTGTATGAAGCCTCCGCCACTTGCCAATGGTCCACGGTTGCTTGGCTGGAGAGATACCAGCTCACTACCACCCAGATTTGCCATCTTGGGCTACAGCCGCCAAAGAACTCAGACAGGGAGTACGGAAAGGCAACTTCACGGAGCTCCCAGCAGGAGACAGAGCACACAGTAACCAGGGATACACGTTTTCCCACCCCCCATCCTTCTTCCCTCTATGTGACCTCTGCTGCTTGCCAATGGGCCACAGTTGCTGGACCGGAGAGACACTAGCTCACTGCCCCCGGGGTCTGCCCTGCCCTCACCAGCCGGCCCCTTCAGCACCATTCTTTTTGTCTGTTTGTTTTGTTTTGTATTTTTATTTGTTTGTTTTTAGATTTTGTTGTTGCTGTTGTTGCTTTTATCTCTCTCCCTTCCTCCCTTTTCTTTCTCCTGCCCAGCTAGCCCCGTGTGCCATCCCCGCCCCTTCTTGACGGGCTGTGATTTTTTAGTTTGTTTGCTTTGTTCTTTGTTTTTTCTTCTTTTCTCTTTCTTCTCTCTCTCTCCTTTCCTTCCTCCCAACCACTCAGCCTTTTGTACCACCTCTGCCCCTTCTGGAGGGGCTGTGCTGCACAACTTGGTTGGAGAGTCACCGCACATGGCCTCACCAGGTCGCTGTCTCCCTCAGTGCCATTTTATTTATTTATTATTTGTTTGGGTTTTTTGGGCTTTTTTCTGTTTTTTTTTCTTGGTTATTGTTTCTTCTCTTTCTCTCCCTTCCTTCCTTTCCTTTCACTCATCCATCTAGCCCCGTGCACCACCCCTAAATTGTTGGTGGGCAGTACTATACTGCTCAGCTGGAGAGCCTCTGGAACATGGCCCCCTGGGTCTGCGCCACCCCCACAGGCCAGCTGCCTGAGTGCCATATTTTATATTTTTCTTTACCTTTCCCCTTCTCCTTTTCCTTCTCCCTCCCACCTAGGCCTTTCATTGCCTCCACCCCTTCCTGACAGGGCGTGCTGTGCCACCTGGTGAGAGAGCTATCACCTCACTGCCACCCCAATTCTGCCCTGCTTCCAATGGCTAGTGCCCCCACCACCATGTTTTTTTTTTGTAGTTGTTTTTAATTTTTATTCTTTTTAAATTTTTTTTTGTTTCTTTCATTGTTGGTTTCTTCCCTCTCTTTCCCCTTTCCTTTCTTCTGCCCATCTAGCCCTGGGAGCCATCCACGCCGCTTCTCTGCAGGCTGAGCCACACCGCTCAGCTAGAGAACCACCAGCACATGGCCTAGCCAGGTCTGCCCCGCCCACACCAGCCAAATCCTACCACACTGCCATTTTATTTACTGTTTTAAAATTTATTTTTTTCTACTTCATTTTTGCTTTCCTTTTCACTTTTTTTACCCTTATTTATCTCTATTCTTTCTCTTCTTTCACCCACCCACTTAGCTCTCTCCTTTCCCTCCTTCCTGTCTGCACCGTGTGCCAAGTGCCACACCTCTGACCCTACCCTGCACTACCCCCAAGCCCCACCCTGTCGTCCCCAGCTTGTGCTGCAAATTAGCCATCCCTGCCCCTCCACCCCTCTTGGACCCACCCTGCTGCACCACAGCTGAGTGTCCAGCCCTGCCCTTTTGGACAAATTCGTGATTAATTATCATGCCCACAGGCAAACAAGCAACAAAACACACCCAGCCTACCTGCCTAGACATAACCAAATAAAACAAAAAGCAGGATGAAGCAATCAAATCTACAATAAATAAACGAAAAAAGTAATTCTTGAATGTCCTGGAGACAGCATACATTATCAAAACATATTAAAAAAAGGAGAGGCTGGCTCCAGAAAACAACCAAAATAAAACACCAGATGACCTTCTGCTACAGGCAAAGGCACTGGAACCACCTAATAGGGAATTCATAAGTCTAATATGCAGGATTCTCTAACAGATGAAGGAAAATGCAGACAAAAATATGGAAAAAATGAACAAAATCAGGAAAATACAGACAAAATCAGGGAAAAGACAGACAGAACAAGAAATCAGGCAAATAATACAGGAACAAAATGTCAAAATAAACAAACAACAAGCAATCATACAAAAACAGCAATTAGAAATCCAAAAGATAAACAACAAGATTTCAGAAATGGACAGTGCAGGAAGGTTTTAGGAGCAAATTTGAAACAATGAAACATAGGATCAGTGAAATTGAAGACAAATCCTTGGATACCACTTCATTTGAGGAAAAATCAGAGAAAAGAACAAAGAAAAATGATGAAACCCTGAGAACATGTGGGATACAATCAAAAGAAAAAATTTGCGAGTAATCACAGATCCAGAACAGGGGGAGAAAATGGAAAGCACAGAGAAAATCTTTGAAGACTTGCTGACAGAAAACTTCCCTAATATCATGAAAGATGGAAAGCTGACTATCCAGGAAGCTCAACGAACTCCATATAGGATAGACCCCAAAAGAAAATCACCAAGGCATATCATAATCACACTCGCTAAAGCCAAAGACAAAGAAAGAATCCTTAGAGCAGCTTGAGAAAAACGAAAAGTCACTTACAAACAGGAAACAATAAGACTAAGCTCTGATTACTCGGCAGAAAACATGCAGACAAGAAGGCAATGGGATGATGTGTGTAAAATCCTGAGGAAAAAGAACTGCTAACCAAGAATAATATATCCCGCAAAACTCTCGCTCAAATATGATGATGAAATTAGGACATTTCCAGATAAACACAAATTAAGGAAATATGTAAAAAACCAAACCAAACTTGCAAGAATTATTTAAGGGTATCCTTCAGTTAGAGAACTAACAACATCAGACAGCAACCTGAATCTACTGCATAAGACAGCATCAGCCAGATACCAACCTAGATACTGAACTCTGCAGGATAAAACGAAACTAAAAGATTTACAACAGAGAACCAGAGACGTCAATCTGTGAATGACAACAACATCAGAACAATAAAAGAGGAAATAAACGATGCAGGTATAGAACTTTTAAATGGAGAGGAACTCAAGGCATTATCAGTTAACAAAAGACTCGTTTAAATATAGGAAGGTGGGGTAAATTTCAAGGTAACAACAAAGAAAGTTAATAAACCTACTCATCAAAATAAAGAAGAAAAACATAAAGTCTTAGTAAACACAAAATTACACAAATGAAAAAACTACACAAACAAAAGGAATTCAGCACAGAAGAGTAAGAGGAACAAAGAAAACATCAGTACCACAAAAAAAGGCACTACAAATGACAGCAATAAACTCACACCTATCAATAATCATACTGAACGTAAATGGCTTAAATGCTCCCATAAAGAAACAGTGAGTGGCAGAACTGATAAAAAAACAGAACACATCAATATGCTATCTACAAGAGACACACCTTAGAAACAAAGACATAGATTTATTAAAAATAAAAGAATGGAAAAAAATGTATCAAGCAAACAGCTACCAAAAAAAGCAGGATTTGCAATACTAATATCTGATAAAATAGACTTTAAAACAAAATCCACCATAAAAGACAAAGAAGAGCATTATATAATGATTAAATGGACAATCTGTCAGGAATACATAACTATAATAAATATCTACACACACACAATGACAGTGCTCTAATATACATAAAATAAACTCTAACACCACTGAAAAGAGAAATTGATAGTTTCACAATAATAGTAGGAGATTTCAACACACCATCCTTGGTAAGGGACAGAACATCTAGAAAGAAACTCAACAAAAATACAGAAGGTCTAAAGGCCACAATCAACCAACTTGACCTCATAGACGTATATAGAACACTCCACCCAACAGCAGCAAAGTACACATTCTTTTCCAACACACGTGGAATGTTCTCCAAAACAGACCACTCCAAAACAGACCACACCACAAAGCAACTCTAAGCAAAATCCAAAACATTGAGAAAATACAAAGTATCTTCTCTGATTGCAAAGCCATTGAAGTAGAAGTTAATATCAGGAAGAGCAAGGAAAAAAATCAGTTACATGGAAACTGCGTCAAAACCACAGGGTAAGAGAAGAAATCAAAGATGGAATCAAAAAATTCCTAGAATCAAATGAGAATGAAAACACATCATACCAAAACCTCTGAGACACAGCAAAGGCAGTGATCAGAGGTCAATTTATAACAATAGATGCACACATCAAAGAAGAAGAAACGGACAAAATCAAAACATTAGCTGTACAACTAGAACAGACAGAAAGAGAACAGCAAAAGAAGCCTACAGCCACCAGAAGAAAGGAAATAATAAAGAGCAGAGCAGAAATAAATAGAGAAAAGAAAAACAATAGAAAGAATCAACAAAACCAAAAGTTGGTTTTTTGAAAGGATCAACAAAATCGACACACCACTAGCCAAACTGACAAAAGAAAAACAGGAGAGGACACAAATAACCCAAATAAGAAATGAAATAGGGGATGTTACAACAGACTCAACTGAAATAAAAAGGATCATAACAGAATAATATGAAAAACTATACTCCAACAAATTTGAAAACCTAGTGGACATGGACAAATTTCTAGAAACACACTACCTACTCAGACTAACACAAATTGAAGTTGAAAATCTGAATAGACCCATAACAAGAGAAGAGATTGAAAAGATAATTAAAAAAAAAACTCCCAACAAAAAAAGCCCTGGCCCGTTGTGGTGACCATGGTCTCCGAGAATATCTAGTTCATTTGGCATAACATAGTTTATAAAGAAAATGTTCTACATTGTACTTTGGTGAGTAGCATATGGGGTCTTAAAAGCCTGTGAGCGACCATCTGAGATAATCCACTGGTCTCACCCCTTTGGGAGAAAACTAAAGATACGAGGGAAAGATTAGTCCAAAGGACTAATGGAACTCAATTACCATGGCCTCCACCAGACTGAGCCCAGTACAACTAGATGATGCCCGGCTACCACCAATGACTGCTCTGACCAGGGTCACAAGAGAGGGTCCCAGACAGAGCTGGAGAAAAATGTAGAACAAAATTATAACTCACAAAAAAAGACCAGACTTACTGGCCTGACAGAGACTGGAGTAACCCTGAGAGTATGACCTCCAGACACCCTTTTAGCTCAGTAATGAAGTCATTTCTGAGGTTCACCCTTCAGCCAAAGATTAGACAGGCCCATAAAACAAAATGAGACTAATGGGGCACAACAACCCAAGGACAAGGACTAGAAGGCAGGAGAGGAGAGGAAAGCTGGTAATAGGGAACCCAAGTCTAGAAGGGACAGCATTGACATGTCGTGGGGTTATTAACCAATGTCATAGAACAATATGTGTACTAACTGTTTAATGAGAAGGTAGTTTGTTCTGTAAACCTTCATCTAAAGTAAAATTAAAAAAAAAAAGCCCTGGCCCAGATGGTTTCACTCTAGAATTCTACAGAACATTCAGAGAAGAGCTTAGACCAGTACTGCTCAGACTATTTCAGAACATAGAAATGGAAGGGATACTTCCAAATTCAGTCTGTGAAGCAAGCATAACCCTGATACCAAAACCAGGCAAAGACCATAAAAAAAGAAAATTACAGAGCAGTATCTCTCATGGATATAGATGCAAAAATTCTCAACAAAATTCTAGCCAATAGAATTCAGCATCACATCAAAAAAATAATACACCACGACCAAGTAGTATTCATACCAGGTATGCAAGGATGGTTCAACATTAGAAAATCAGTTAACGTAATCCATTAGAAAATCAGTTAACGTAATCTGCCACATAAATAAAAGAATCACATCATCTCAATCAGCGCAGAAAAGGCATTCAACAAAGTCCAACACCCGTTCCTGTTAAAAACTCAATAAAATAAGTATAGAAGGGAAATTCCTCAACACAATAAAAGGCTTCTGTTACAAATCCAACAGACAATATAATTCTTAATGGAAAGAGGCTGAAAACATTCCCCTTGAGAACAAGAATTTGGCAAGAATGCCCTTTATGACCACTCCTGTTTAACATTGTGCTGGAAGTCCTAGCTAAAGCAATAAGGCAAGAAAAAGAAATAAAGAGCATCCAAATTGGTAAGGAAGAAGTAAAACTGTCCCTATTTGCAGATGATATGATACTATACATAGAAAACCCAAAAAGACTGCACGAGAGGACTACTGAAATGAATAGAAAGATTCAGCAGAGTAGCAGGATCCAAGATAAACATACAAAAATTCAGTTGGATTCCTTTACACCAATAAAGAGAACTATGAAAAGGAAATCAGGAAAACAGTACCATTTATGTTGTTGTTTTTGTGTGCCATCGACTGGATTCTGACTCATAACTACCCTACAGGACAGGGTAGAACTGCCCCATACGATTTCCAAGGAGTGCCTGGTGAATTTGAACTGCCGACATTTTAGTTAGCACCCTGAGGTGTTAACCACTTCGCCACCAGGAATGAATCTAACCAGGGATGTAGAAGACCTTTACAAAGAAAACTGCAAAACACTACTCCAGGAAACCAAAAGAGACCTACATAAATGGAAAAACATACCATGCTTATGGATAGGTGGACTTAATATTGTGAACATGTCAGTTCTACCCAAAGCAATCCACAAATACAGTGCAGTCCTGATCCAAATACCAACAGCGTTCTTTAAACAGGTGGAAAAACTAATCATTAACTTTATATGGAAAGGGAAGAAGCCCCAGATAAGTAAATCACTATTGTAGATTAGTAAAGTAGGAGGACTCGCACTACCTAACCTCAGAACCTACTATATAGCTATGGTAGTCAAAACAACCTGGTACTGGTACAACAACAGACACATTGATCAATGGAACAGAATTGAGAACCCTGATGTAAATCCATTCACCTCGGGTCACCTGATCTTCAGCAAAGGCCCAAAGTCCACCAAACGGGGAAAAGACAGTCTTTTTAACAAATGGTACTGGCAAAACTGGATGTCCATCTGCAAAAAAATGAAACAGGACCCATACCTCACACCATACAAAAAAAGTAATTCACAGTGGATCAAAGACCTAAATATAAAACCAAAAACTATAAAGATTATAGAAGAAAAAATAGGGTCAATGCTAGAGACCCTAATACACGGCATTAACAAGATACAAACCATAACTAACAATACACAGACACTAGAATATAAGCTAGATAAGTGGAATCTTCTAAAAAGTAAACACTTACTCTCATCAAAAGAGTAAAAAGAGAACCTACAGACTGGGAAAAAAATTTTGGCTATGACAAATCCGACAAAGAACTAATCTCTAAAAGCTACAGGAAAATCCAACACCTCTGCAACAAAAAGGCAAACAATTCAATTAAAAAATGGGCAAAGAATATGAACAGACAATTCACCAAGGAAGACATTCAAGCTGCTAACAGATACATGAGGAAATGCTCGTGATCACTAGCCATTAGAGAAATGCAAATCAAAACTACAAGGAGATACCATCTCACCCTGACATTACCGGTACGAATCAAAAAAACAGAAAATAACAAATGTTGGAGAAGCTGCTGGGAGATTGGAACTTCTTAGCACTGCTGGTGGGAATGCAAAATGGTACAGCCATTTTGGAAAACGATATGGCGCTTCCTTAAAAAGCTAGAAATACCATACGATCCAGCAGTCCCACTCCTAGGAATGTGTCTTAGAGAAATAAGAGTCGTCACATGAATAGACATATGCACACCCATGTTCATTGTAGCATTGTTCACAATAGCAAAAAGATGGAAATAATCTAAGTGTCCATCAACAGATGAACGGATAAACAAACTACGGTACGTACACACAATCAAACACTTTGCAGTTATAAAGAACAGTGATGAATCTGCAAAGCATCTCACAACTTGAATGAATTTAGAGGGCATTATGCTGAGTGAAATAAGTCAATCACAAAAGAACAAATACTGTATGAGACCACTACTATAAAAAACTGATGAAAAGGTTTACACACAGAAAGAAACAATCTTTGATGGTTGCAAGGGCGGGGGTGGGAGAGAAAAACACTAAACAGACAACAGATAAATTGTAACTTTGATGAAGGGTAAGACTACACAGTCCTGGGAAGGCCTGCACAACTTGTCCTGGGCAAGATCATGGAAGCTGCATAGACACATCCAAACTCCCTCAGGGCCCAGATTACTGGGCTGAGATCTGTGGGGACCATGGTCTTGGGGAACATCTAGCTCAATTGGCATAACATCATTTATAAAGAAAATGTTCTACGTTCTGCTTTGTTGCGTAGCGTCTGGAGTCTTAAAAGCTTGTGAGCGGCGATCTAAGATACTCCATCTGGTCTCACACTGTCTGGAGCAAGAGAAAATGAAGAAAACCAAAGACTCAAGGGAAGGATTAGTCCAAAGGACTAATGGACCACAGCTACCACAGCCTCCACTAGACTGAGTCCAACACAACTAGATGGTGCCTCGCTACCACCACCGACTGCTTTGACAGCGATCACAATAGAGGGTCCCAGACGGAGCTGGAGAAAAATATAGAACAAAATTCTAACTCACAAAGAAAAAAAAAAAAAAAAGAGCAGACTTACTGGTCTGACAGAGACTAGAGAAACTCCAAGAGTATGGCCCCCGGACCCCCAGTAATGAAGTCACTCCTGAGGTTCACCCTTTAGCCAAAGATTAGACAGGCCCATAAAAGAAAACGAGACTATATGTACATACCAGCCCAGGGGCAAGGACGAGAAGGTAGGAAGGGACAGGAAAGCTGGTAATGGGGAACCCAAGGTCGAGAAGGGGAGAGTGTTGACATGTCATGGGGTTGACAACTAATGTCACAAAATAATATGTGTATTAATTGTTTAGTGAGAAACTAGTTTGCTCTGTAAACCTTCATGTAAAGTACAATAAAAAAATTAAAATTAAATTCCTGAAAGTATTATGTGTTAATTATTAAATTTGGAGAAATACAAGCAAGAAAATAAAAATCACTTGTAATCCCACCACTCAGAGATAGCTCCCTTAATGTTTTAGTTTATTTTCATCTCTTTTTTTTATGTATCTGTACCATTTTACATGGTTAAAATTGTAATAATTTTACTAATAATAGTAGCAAAAACTTACTGAATTCTTCTGTGCTAGGCACCCCAAATGGAGTCTCAGGGTTGTGCAAATGCTTAAGTACTCAGCTGCTAATTTAAAGGTTGGTGGTTCATATCCACCCACAGGTGTCTTTGAAGAAAGGCCTGGCCATCTGGTTCCAAAAAATCAGCTATTGAAAACACTACTCTGACAGGTTACCTTGACACACGAGTTTGGTCGCCATGTGTCGGAATTAACTCAGTGGTAACTGGGAGAGGAAAAGGCACTGAAAATGATATGCATTTAATTTTTCAGTAACCCTGTATGGTCAGTTGTAGTATACTCTTGTGTCCAAATGAGGATACTGAAGTTCAGAGAGGTAAAATAATTTGCCTAAAGTCTAGCAAATGATAGTCAGATCTGAACCCAGATCATACTTTAAAGCCCATGTGTTTAACCAATTTTGGATGGATGTTTTAACCTATTTACAATTTTATATCCTGCCTTTTTTTAAACTTTATATATGTATATATATAAAATACATTTTCCTGTGTCATAAAGTAATTTTTCAATAACTTGGTATTTTAAATAGCTGCATTAGATAGTCCCTTGTATAGAAGTATTCTGTTATTCCTCACATAGGTTCTTTCTGTCTGTCTCTTTCTGCTAATCTTTCTTTTCTTTCTAACTTTCTCACTCTCTTTCTCTCTCTGCAGCAGATATCCTTGAACACAAATCTTTGTATATGTCCCTTGATTATTATGATAGATTTCTAAGTGGAATTAGTGGGTGAGAGAATATGAAGATTTTTAAAGTTTCTAAATATATGTTGCTAAATTGTTTTCTGGAAAGGTTGGACCAGTTTATATTTCTATTATAGTGCATCTTCTTTTCCTTAAAGAGTCATTTGTGGGGCTGAGAGAATTTTGAAAATGAACGACTGAATTTAGATCTTTTCATTGCCCATAGCTATAGTTATTTTTAACTTTTTTGCCTTTCTTAAAAAGTTGTGTTCAGTTGTCTTTCCTACTAACGCAGGATCACATTCCTAACTTATTTTTTGCTAAGTAATTTGAGCCTCTTAGCTTTGTTATAGAATGACTGTTTAGGTAGTATTTCACCAAGGGAAAAACCATCTTTTTATAGTCTGAACCATTTAAACCATTTCCCCCATATATTGTAGCAGATTTGTCTAGATGTTCCCGGCACAATTTACAAGGAGAAGACAATGACTAACTTTTAAACTGGTAAAATGTTTGTGCCCAGGTGTCGACCTCTGGAGACAACATGGTGGAGTGTCAGCTAGAGACACACAATAACAAGATGGTCACCTTTAAGTTTGATGTTGATGGTGATGCTCCAGAAGATATTGCAGACTATATGGTAAGTATAATAAAACCAAAAGTGTTTCCCTTCAGCATTCTTTGCCTCTTTTTCACCCTAACTCTCCCCCTATTTATTCAGAGCCATCTTCTTTTTAGTGTTCTGTTAGTGTTTTAATTTTGTACAGATTAAAGAGGTTATGGTCAAGGGTAGCTTACTACATCTCCTCTGGCTTCAATTTATTTATCTGGAAAATATAAAGGAGGGGGGTTCATTAAGAGATGATCTAGATCAGTGGTTCTTCATTCTGGCTGCGTGTTAAAATCACCTGAAGAGCTTGTAAAAATAATTCCATTTCTTGAGCTCTCTAATTAAAGTAGAATCTATGGAGGTGGGGCCTAAGCCTCAATAGTTTGTAAAGCTCCCCGGATGAGTCTAATGTGTTACCCACTGTTCTAACATCTTGCATATAGTTGCTCAAATTATGTTCATCATTTTATTTAGTTTTCATATTTTCTTTGAATTGTTCAAACTGCCTATAGGGTTTCCAAGGCTGTAGAAGGAGACTGCCACATCTTTCTTCCGAGGAGCAGCTGGTAGATTTGAACCACAGACTTTTTGGTTACCAACTGGGTGCTTAACGACTGCACCACCAGGGCCCCTCTTTGAATTGTTAGGCTTAAGTTATTATTTTTCTCTTTTTATGTTGAGTTTGGGCTAGGATGACAGGGAGAGTGTATAATGTTTTTCTTTCTGCCAATTTTCTTTAGGTATGCATTCCTTGCCAGGCAGAATTAAACATTTTAAAAGTTAATCATTATGTCAGTTCTGCCTCATGTTTAACATAGTATTTTCTGAACTGTCTCTTCTTTCATATTTCTCATGAATGTTTAATCCTCATATAAGGTGTCCTGGACCATTTTTTATCATCTTTGGAGATGTTTCATTTTGTGATTTGTGATTTAAAAGCTTTTGAGTTTAGAGTTCCTAATTTTAAACATACACATTGCCTCACTTATGGTCTTCAGATGACAATCCATATATCTAAAACCAAACCCATTGCCGTCAAGTCAGTTTCCACTCATAGTGACCCTATAGGACAGAGAAGAACTGCCCCATAAGGGTTTCCAAGGAGCGCCTGGTGGATTCGAACTACTGACCTTTTGATTAGCAGCCATAGCTCTGGTTAGCAGCCTTAGCTCTTAACCACTACACCACCAGGGTTTCCAATCCATATATACAACACTAGATTTTTTAAAAAATACTGATTTCTATAATAGATATTGCCAATCTCACAAGTGTCAGTGATGTCAAAATAGAAACAATAATTTAATGTATTCTGTGGCATTTTATTACTTACCTCTGTTAACTCAGTTGTGGCATTTGAAGCTAAATATTCCTTTTTAATATTTTTCTTCATTGTGGTCATCATTGATATAGTATTACAATTTTGAAGAAACTAACTTCATTTTCATGAATAGAATTACTTTTTTGGCAGGTCGAAGATAACTTTGTGCTGGAAATTGAGAAAGAAAGATTTGTAGAAGAATTGAGGGCTGTCGTAGGTCAAGCCCAGGAGATCCTTCATGTCCACTCTGCTGCAGAAAGAGCCATTGGAGTTGACTCTATTACCGTGGAATCCAGCAGTAACCAAGTAACAGCAATTATTTAGTAAATAGGTCTTCTTTGATATGTATCAGGAGCTTCTTTATTTATATATTCATTTTTAATTCAGACAGGATCATCTGAACAAGTACAGATAATTTCTGCATCCACTCAAACCAGCAGTAAGTATATTTCATAAAATTTGCCATTTGACTTTTGAAGCAAGACATTTGGAAACTTTAATTTACATACCATGATTAGAACAGATATTAGCCAATAAAGGTATCTGACAAATTGTTAACGTAGGTTTTCCCACATTTTGCAAGGACCTTATAACCCAGAAATAAGAAACTATTCTCCAAATTTCCTCTAAGTGCTCATTCTTTATCTCATTAACTTATTTCTGAGCATGGTATGATACCAGAAAAGCAGTCATAGTACTTATGAGTTTTAACGGCTTGACTGTTTCAAGTTAACTGGTAAGTTATTATTTTTTTTTCTGATATGAGAGGGACAGAAACTTTCTAATTCAAATCATTATGTTCTAAGTTTGCCTCATGTTTTAACAGTCATTCATATCTTGATTTCATTTCACCAGTGATATGCTTCAACCTGCTCTCATCACTGATAAGTTTTTATAAATCAGATACTGGATAAACTTTCAGGGACTAAAATGGGGTGTTCTGTTTTCTTTCCTGACTACTTTATATCTCTGTTCTTCTCAGCTCTGGTCATGGATATATTAAGAGTATCTAGGAGGGGGAGAAGGACCATAGACAAATGAAGGCCTCTCAAGGAATTATATTGACATGAAAAGGCAAAACATAGTATCTGAGTAATGGAACCAGATACCATTACCCTGAAATTTAGTTTGACTGTGTTAGTATGCCTGGGTCCTGTATCTTATTTTTCTGGTCTGGACAAGTTTCTGGCTGACAAAATAGGGTAAAATATAAGAGAGAATTACTTATTTGAGTAAATTTACAAAGTAGGAGTAAAGACGTAGGGGTTTATTTTATTTTTTAAATTTAGCATACAACAAAATTGAGCTTTTTTTGGTGAACAGTTTTGTGAATTTTAATGCTTACACAGATTTCTGTAATTACCACCGTAATCAGGGTACAGAACAGAAGATACAGGTTTTAATGGAAAAAGTGATTTCCATTTTTTCAAAAAAGCCTTGCTTCTAATTGCTGTTGATACAGTGTTTCAGTAAAATCTAAAATCCTACTCTAAAGATATCTTTTGCTTA
This sequence comes from Trichechus manatus latirostris, assembly GCF_000243295.1. Taxonomy (NCBI): domain Eukaryota; kingdom Metazoa; phylum Chordata; class Mammalia; order Sirenia; family Trichechidae; genus Trichechus; species Trichechus manatus. Next base: position 1,561,008 of record NW_004444169.1, on the reverse strand, counting down.
GATCTTTAGACTATCTGTCAGGTTGTGAGGTCTGGTATTATAAATTACACATCCTAGTGCTGTTAGAAATAGAGACACAAGATAAAATGGGGTTTTAAACTAGTTTCCTTAGTCAGTAAGGTAAAAAAAAATGTTATTTATGTGTAAATGTGTAAATTTTTTTTCTACAGATGAGTCTGCTCCTCAATCATCCCCAGTTGGTCGGTGGCGATTCTGTATCAATCAAACAATAAGAAATCGTGAGGCTCAGTCTCCTCCTCTTCAGCATTCTCTGTCTATAGTTCCTGGGCTACATCCACTTTATAGTAAGTTTTAATTCTCTGGCAGCTTTATCCAGACTCGGAGAAATGGGAATGTAAAATATATACCATATCTTTAACTTCTTTTCCTGATGCTTTATGCTTATGAGAATTTCATGAGTATTTTTGAATTCATTAATATTAGGGTTTAACTTAAACCATTTTTAATGTAATATTTATGAAATAAAGAAAGCATTTTTTTCCTTGACAGATTGAGTTCTGTATATTTTGAGTCTTATTTACAAGAGTACTTTCACACAGGTTCTCATCTGCCTTTTGTTCTTCCTATCCCTGTTGAGTTTTGGTGCCAGTCCGTGCTTTGAACTTAACTAATACATGCTTATCCATTCTTTGTTATTACTTCAGGTCAAAGAAACACAAGTAATAAGGAAATATCACAAGACACACTGCCCACTATAGAAAATAATCCATGCCAGCGTGCACTTTTCACCTTTAAATCAGAACACAAGGATTTAGTTGATGGTAAGATTTCTGAATGTGCTAGTGTAGAAAGTGAACAGCCAGCTATACTTTATCAAGTGGAAGATGACAGGCAGATATTGGCACCAGTTACTAGTAGTTCCAATTATAGTACTTCTTCAGTTTGTGCTGTTCCAATTGAATGTGAGGGATTCACCAACCAAGCATGCATATTCCTGCCTGTATATTCGTATCATCAAGCTGCAAGTCAAGCTGATATACTTATGACCCATCCCGGAGAATCAACTCAGATTGCTGGTAACTCTCTTACAACTCCAGCATTTACATCTGATCAAAAGCCTCAATCCTTATCGGTACAGCAGCCAACTATGGATGCAGAATTTATTTCCCAAGAAGGAGAAACCACAGTGAACACTGAAGCAAGTTCTCCTAAGACAGTCATGCCCACTCAGACCTCAGGCCTTGAACCAACTACCTTTCTACCCACGACTGTCCTGGAATCAGATGGGGAAAGACCTCCAAAAATGGAGTTTGCAGACAACCGAATTAAAACTCTGGATGAAAAATTAAGAAACTTGCTCTATCAGGAGCATAGCATATCTAGCAGCTATCCTGAGAGTCAGAAGGATACCCAAAGCATAGACTCTCCATTTTCTTCCTCTGCTGAAGATACACTGTCCTGTTCAGTGCCGGAAGTCATAGCCATCAGTCACTGTGGAATTCAAGATAGTCCTGCACAATCCCCTAATTTTCAGGAGATAAGCTCTAAGATTCTGTCCAATGTGGCAGTGAGTCAGCCTGCTAACATATCAGTGTTCAAAAGGGACCTGAATGTGATAACTTCTGTACCCAGCGAATTGTGTTTGCATGTAAGTACCATTCTTTGTAACCAATTCCTTATCGTTTGCTTATGCTTTTAAAGAAACACGTTTTCTAAAATTCTGTCCTTTGAAGTACAATTGTCTATCACAAAATTCTGAGGTTACAGGTATTTAAGAAAGCCATGACTTAGCCTGCAGGTGCCCAGAACTGCTCAGTAGAGATGGCAGAACTATCTTTAGTAAGAGAGCCCTCTGGTAAATTAGCTAGGAACTTAAAAGCAATATGTGTATTTATTGTATTAATGACATGAAAGAAACTGATTTATGGATTGTTTCAGTGGGTAGGAAGAACTTTTAGATTTCCACTTCAAAATACCACTTATCAGTTTTCTTTTTTTAAAATTTAATATAAGAACAACAACAACAACAAAAATCCATTGCTATCAAGTCGTTTTCAACTTATAGCGACCCTATAGGACAGAGTAAAACTGCCCCATAGGGCTTCCATAGAGCAGCTGGTGGATCTGAACTGCCAACCTTTTGGTTAGCAGCTGAGCTCTTAACCACTGTGCCACCAAGAGCTCCATAAATTTAATACAATAACCTTTTATTTTATACCTTCTTCAAGGCAGTGGCTGAGGACATACACAAGGATAGAGAATGACATACCCTTGCTTCCAGAAGACATAGTTAAGTGGAGTAGATGATATTCAGAAATAACTACTTCGTAGCATAGGATATAAGAAATACTCAAAAAGAGGTATAAATGCACAAGAACTAGGAATTACTTCTAGTTGGATGAGAATCAGGAAACGTTATGGGCTGGGCCTACCAAATAGATTTTGATTAGACAGAAATGGAAAGTGGAACAGTATTATAGCATACTTTCATTAATTTTCAGTTTCATTAATTAAGGCATGCTAAATGTGCTTCTTTTTTAATGATATTTTATTGTGTTTTCAATGAAGGTTTACACAGCGGTTTAGGTTCCCATTCAACAATTTCTACACTAGTTGTTCAGTGACATTGGTTACATTCTTCACAGTGCGTGAACATTCTCATTATTTCCATCCTGGTTGTTCTGTTTTCCATTAAGCTAGTTTCCCTGCCCCCTTATATTCTCCTCTTTGTCTTAAAGTAATTGTTAACTGTTTGGTCTTATATAGGTGATTTTTTTAAAGGAGCTTGGTACTTACAGGTGATAATATTTATTTTGTGAGCCAGTCTATGATTTAGCTACACAGTGACCTCAGGGGTTAGTTTCAGTTCAAGGTTTAAAGAGTATCTCAGGGCAGTAGTCTCAGGGAGTTCTCCAGTCTCAACCAGTCCAGTAAGTCTGAATTTTTTTAAGAATTTGAGATTCTGTTCCACATTTTCTCCCATTCTATCAGGGTCTATCTATTGTGGCCCTTATCAGAATGGTCAGTAGTGGTAGCCAGGCACCATCTAGTTTTTCTAGTCTAAGGGTAGATGAAGCCATGGTTTGTGTAGACTGTCAGTCCTGTAGACTAGTTTCTTCTTTGAGTCTTTGGTTTCCTTCCTTCTCTTTTGTTCCAGAAGAGTAGGGACCACTAGCTATACCTTAGATGGCCACTTGTACACTTTTAAGACCCCAGACACTACTCACCAAACTAGGATGTAGAACATAAAGTTTATGAACTGTGTATTATACCAATTGACTGAGTTGTCCCACGAGACTGTGGTCATAAGCCTTCAAACCCATAAAACCAATCCCGTGAAATGTTTCGTTATGTCTAAGAAGTATGCATAACTGTACCCCCTATGTATTTTATTATATATATGAATATATATGCTTGCACAGACATACATACATATATATTTGCATATACCTATATATACACATATATATGCCTACATACATAGATATATACCCCAACCTATATTTTTTGATTGTTGTTGCTATTGTTGCAAAATTAAATATGCTATAGCAATTAATCAAAGGTCCTTTTTTCTTGTGTACATTTTAGTGACATCATTTACCTTCGTCAAGCTGTGCACCCTTCACCCTCATTTGGTGTTTCCTTTCCCATCACCAAAAATAACAAGTGTCTACTATCTAGAGAGTGACAGAGTGACTCCCTCACTTACCCCCTCCCTACCCATCCCTGGCAACCACTAATGAACATAAGTTTCTGTGTATTTATCTATTCATGGCATTTCATAAAAGTAGGAACAGATAATATTTGTTTTTTTGTGATTGGCTTATTAAGACCAACATAATGCCCTACAGTTTCATCCACATTGTAAGATGTTTCGGGAACTCATTTTTTCTTTTCTTTTTTTAATTTTCATTTTAATTTAATCTTTTTTTGTTTTAATTTATTTGAAAAATACAAAAGGAAAGTAAAAATTATCCAATTTCCTTTTTTTGCCCTTTCAAAACACAGAGGTAATCACTATTAATTTGATGCTATCGTTCTTGATTTTTCTTTAGTTTACACAGATCTAGCTACATACATAATAATCACAGCTTTTTATTCACAAAAATAGGATTGTGCTATGTGCACCTTGGTGTGCTACTTTATTTTTTCATTTAACAATATGTCATAGACATCTTTTAAAATCTTTATCACTGTATCTCTTTATTATTGTTATTATATAAGTAAGATGTGCTTGTACATAAAGTAATGTGTACCTCACCCCCTCCAGATACGGTTTTAATAAATATACACTTATATTTATATACTTATATATTTATTATTTATACATAAATATGTACATATTATATGTTTATATAGATATACCTCTTTGTTGTTCTTGTTGGGTGCTGTCGAGTTGATTCCAGCTCGTAGTGACCCCATGTGACAGAGTAGAAATGCTCCATGGGGTTTTTTTTTTTTAATTGTATTTCAGGTGAAGGCTTACAGAATCAAATAGTTTCTCATGAAACAGTAGTACACATATTGTTTTATGACATTGGTTAACAGCCCCACAACATGTCAACCCTCTCCCTTCTCAACCTTTTTTTTTTTTTTTTTCCTTTGGTGATTTTTTTGTTTCCATAGGGTTTTATAGGCTGTAATCTTTACGGAAACAGATCACTAGGTGTTTATCCCATGGAGCTGCTGGATGGGTTTGAAATGCCAGCCTTTCAGTTAGCAGCTGAGCACTTAACCACTGTTCCACCAGGGCTGTTTACAGATATGTCCTGTTATGCATTTTTATTTTTTCACTTAATATTTTATGGGTCTCTATCCATGTCAGTACACATAGTTCTGACTTACTTAACTTTTTAAGACTACTATATAATATTTCATTGAATACATATAATTTAAATATTTATTTTTTGATAAACTAGTAATTTTAAATTATAGAATTAATGTGTAAATACAAAAGCAATTCAGTCAATTCAGGAGGATAGAAAATGAAAAGTAATAGTTATGTTAACACCCCCCACACTTACCTTGTCCCAGTCCACAAGCATTGTTAAGTTCCTGGTTTTAATTCTTGTGGTCATTGTCATTAATGACTTGTAAATGATGTACTTATTCATCTATTTCTTTAATCTTAGTAATTTTAGACAATACCTACTGACTCAATGCTATGAACCTAACCCACAGCCGTCGAGTCAATTCTGACTCATAGCGACTGTATAGGACAGAGTAAAACTGCCCCGTAGGGTTTCCAAGGCTATAAATCTTTACGGAAGCAGACTGCCACAACTTTTTCCCACGGAGCAGCTTGTGGGTTCAAACTGCTGACCTTTTGGTTAGCAGCCAAGTGCTCAACCACTGTGCCACCAGGGCTCCTTAAAAAAGCAAACCCATTGCCGTCGAGTTGATTCCGACTCATAGAGACCCTGTAGGAAATTATTGTATTTTCCTTTCCACTTCTCTTCCCCTTATTCTTCCTAATTGTTATTACTTATATTACCTTTTTAACATTGGTGAAGTTTATAACATTTACATGCTGTTCTGTAACAATTGGTGCTTTGTCTATAGGTTGATTCTAAGAATTGAAAATCAATAAACAACATTAATATTATGGTCATGTCTGTTGTCCAGTGATCAGGTAATATGATTACAACCATAAAAAAATGAAATATAATTCTCTGTCATTTAAATTTTATTATTCAAGGGAGACACAAGTGTCAAGGTCAAGAAGATTATTTTGTTTGCTTCAAGTGTCCATTGCTACATCTGGACCATACTTAGCTACCACTGTTTCTGGTGTCCTAGAATTTCTTTTTTTTAATTCCTTCTTTCAATGCTTCAATGAATAATATTTTCAAATACATTGGATAAATGATTGATTTAGTGTTTTTTTGCATGTCCAAATATGTTTTAATTTTGCTTCTCACTAGATTGATTTAATTGCAGAATGGTAAAATCATAATTTTTTCCTTTCAGAATTTAGAAAACATTGTTTCATTGTCTTTTAGCCTCCAATGTTGCTGATGAGAGTGATGTCAGTTTCATTATCATTCATTTGTAGGTATCCTATTTTTACTATAGACCAGTACTGTCCAATAGTACTTTCTACGATGTGGAAATGTTCTATATCTGCGCTATCCAACAGGGCAGCCACTAACCACATGTGGCTATTAAGCGCTTGAAATGTGGCTAGTATAACTGAGGAATTGACTTTTTAATTGTTTAATTTTAATTAATTAAAATTTGAACAGCCACATGGGGTAAGTGGCTACTGTATTTAATACTGCAAGTCTAGAGGCTTTATCTTGGAGTTCTGAAATTTTTTCGGAATGTATATAGGTATGTTGTTTTTCCATTCATTCTGTACATTACTGTTTGTGGGCCCTTCGAAGATTTATGTCTTTCTTCAGCTCAAATAAACTTTATTTTTGTTTCTTTTTTGTCTTTCTTCTTTCCTTTTAGAACTTATAGGAGATATTTGGCCTCCTGTGTATATCATCCATATCTCTTAATAGTTAAACTCATTTTTAATTTCCTTTTCCTTATCTCTTTTCTTATCTCTTTTTTTATTGTGGTAAAAGACACACAACATAAAATTTACCGTTATAGCCGTTTTTAGTGTACAATTCGTTGGCATTAAGTTCATTCACGATATTGTGCATCCATCAACAGTGTCTATTTCCAGAACTTTTTTCATCACCCCAAAAAGAAACCCTATACACACTAAGCAGTCACTCCCAATTTTCCCCTTCCCGTAGCCACTGGCCACGACTAATCTGTGTTCTGTCTTCATGGATTTGCCTTTTCTGGATATTTCATATAAATGGAATCATACAATATGTGGCCTTTTGTGTCTGGCTTCTTTCACTTAGCAGAATGTGTTCAAGGTTCATCCATATTGTAGCATGTATCAGTACTTCATTCCTTTTTATGGCTGAATATTATTTCATTGTATGGATATACTGCATTTTGTAGATTGTTTCTACCTTTTGATTATTGTAAACAGTGCTGTTATGAATATTCATGTACAAGTTTTTATTTGAACACCTGCTTTCAGTCCTTTTGGGTATATACCTAGGAGTAGAATTGCTGGGTCATATGGTAATTCTACGTTAAACTTTTTGAGGAACTGCCAAACTGCTTTCTACAGAAACTGCACCATTTTATATTCCCACCAGCAATGGATGAGGGTTCCAATTTCTGCATATTCTTTACCACACTTGTTATTTTCTTTTTTAATAATATCCATCCTCGTGGGTGTGAAGTAGCATCTCATTGTAGGTTTTTTTGTTTTATTTTTTATTGTGGTAAACATATATGTAACAAAACCTTTGCCTTTTTAACACTCTTCACATGTACAATTCAGTGACATTAATTAATTATGTTCAGCCATCACCACTATCCATTTCCAGATTTTCCATCACCCTTAACAGAAGCTCAGTATCTTCTAAGCAATGAGTCCCCATTTTCCCCCTCCTCCAGCCTGTCCCTGGTAACCACTAATAAACTTTGGTCTCTATACACTTGCTTATCCTAGATATTTCATATAAGTGGGATCATACAATATTTGTCCTTTTGAGACTGACATATTTCACTCAGCATAATGTTTTCAAGGTTCATCCATGTTGTAGCATGTATCAGCAGTTCATTTATATTTATGGCAGAATAATATTCTATTTTATGTATGTAGCACATTTTGTTTATTCATCTCTTTTGATGGGCATTTAGGCTGTTGCCACATTTTGGCTATTATGAATAATGCTGCAGTGAACATTGGTATAAACATATCTGTTTGTGTTTCTGCTTTCAATTCCTTTGGGTATATACCTGGGAGTGGAATTGCTGTATCACATGGTAATTCTATGTTTAACTTTTTTGAGGAACCACCAGACTGTTTTTCACAGTGGCTGTACCATTTTAATTCCCAGCAGCAATTGATAAGGGTTCTAGTTTCTCCACATCCTCATCAATACCTATAGTTTTTCATTTTTTTAATCATAGTGATCTTAGTGGGTGTGAAGTGATATCTCATTGTGATTTCGATTTACATTTCCCTAGTGACTGATGACGTTGACCATCTTTTCATGTGCTTATTGGCCATTTGTGTATCTTCTTTATTTCTTTGGAAATATCTATCCAAGTTCTTTGCTCATGATTTTATTGGGTTGTTTGCCTTTTTGATGTTGAGTTATAGGAGTTCTTTATATATTCTGGATATTAATTAAACCTTTATTAGATATATGGTTTGCAAATATTTTCTCCCATTGTGTAGGTTTTATTTTCACTTTCTTGATAACGTCCTCTGATGAACAAATGTGTTTTTTTTGTTTGTTTGTTTGTTTTTAATGAAATCCCGTTTATTTTTTCTTTTGTTGCTCATGCTTTTGGTGTCATACCTAAGAACCCATTTTTTGAGACTAGATCCTGAAGCTTTACCCCTACATTTTCTTCTAAGAGTTTTATGGTTTTATATATATATATATATATACTGTAGCCTTCCTCTAGTAATTGTGGGAAAGCATGGGGCATGCTTCTTGGCACAGTATATTGTAACTTGTCTCTAATGCTACCTCTAGAGTAGCCTACTAGCTAATCTTCAAAGGTGGGAGGGATTCCCCTTCCTCCTGCATTTTGTCTCCTCCCTTTGTTATTGACCTTTCTTTTGGCCACAACTTTTTCCTCTCATAGCTCTTTTTTGGACACAAATGCCTCTGCTGTGTTCTGCATGGTGAGGAGGTGGGGAGGGAAGGGACATAGCTGCCTGACTGTTCCTTCTTTGGTACCCCAACCAGTTCACTCATCCATTCATCAAATATCTATCAAGCAATGCATAAGTCAAAACTCCTGCATTTATGGAGCTTACATTCTGGGGAGGGAAGATAGACCCTAAAAAAATAAACAAGTATGGTTTGCAGATTATTTAAGTAAAGGGCAAACATGGAAAGACTAGGGATTATTTATATAGGTTCATCAGAGATTTCATGTGGGGGTGGCATTCACTTGTGGAGACCTGAGTAGCCATCCAACAAGCAGTTTGAAGAACATTCTAGGCAAAATTATAGCAAGTGTTATGTCTTAGTTATCTAGTGCTGCTATAGCAAAATACCACAAGTGGATAGCTTTAACAAACAGAAATTTATTCTCTCACAGTTTAGAAGGCTAGAAGTCCAAATTCAGGGAGCCAGCTCCTGGGGAAGACTTTATCTCTCTATTGGCTTCGGGGGCAGGTCTTTGTCATCAATCTTCCCCTGGTCTAGGAGCTTCTCAGTGCAGGAACCCCAGGTCCAAAGGACACACTCCACTCCCGGCTTTTCTTGCTTGGTGGTAATGAGGTCCCTCTCCTCTCTGGTAGCTTCTCTCTTTTATAGCTCAAAAGAGATTGACTCAAGATACAACCTAATCCTCTAGATTGTGTCCTGCCTCATTAACATAACTGCCTCTAATCCTGCCTTATTAACATCATAACAACAACAACAAAAACCCAAACCCATTTCCGTTGGAGTCAGTTCCAACTCATAGCAACCCTACCAGAGTAGAACTGCCCTATAGAGTTTCTAAGGAGCGGTGGGTGGGTTTGAAGTGCTGACCTTTTGGTTAGCAGCCTAGCTCTTAACCACTGCACCACAAGGGCTCCTTACATCATAGAGTTTAGGATTTACAACACATGGGAAAATTACCTCAGATCACAAAGTGGAGGACAACCACACCATACTGGAAATCGTGGACTAGCCAAATTGACACATATTTTAGGGGAACACAATTCAATCCATAACATTCCACCCTTTGGCCCCCCAAAATTCATGTCCTTGCCACATTCACCCCATCATATCATCCCAAAAGTTTTAAATCAACTCCAAGTCCAAATTCCATCCTGGAGCAAAATTCCTCTTCATCTGTCAAGTCTAGAATACAAGTTATCTGCTTCCAAAGTACAATGGTGGAAAAGGCATAAGGTAGACCTTTCCATTACAAATGGGAGAAATTTGAGGGAAAGAAGGGATAACAGGCACCAAGCAAGTCAGCAGAACACATTACATTAGCTCTCAAGGCTTGAAAATAATTCTCTGTTCTCTGAGACCATTTAGGCAATGGCCGTGCCCTCCAGACTGTGGGTGTTGGCCACGCTTTCTGGATTCTGGGTGGAGGCCTTGACCCTGGGCTTCAGCTCCACCTTTCATGCCCATTGGGATGGCAACTCTGCTCCCTCAAATTTGGGAAGCCCCATTCTCCTAGTCTGAGTGGCAGCCCTGCCCCCTTGGCCCCGGCAGGCCCTGTTCTTCTGCCCCTTGGATATGGCAGCCTCGCCCCCTCAGCTTTGGGCAGCAGATCATGTCACATCCCACTTGCACTCGTGAAAGGCAGCCCCACACTTCAGAACCAAGTTGGTGAAGATCTGACTCTGAAATGTAGGAGGCTGTGGCCCCACCCTTTGAGACCCAGAAGGCTGTAGTTCCACCCTTTGAGATCCCAGAGCTTGTGGCCCTACCCTTTGAGACCAAGTCAGCTCTGCTTCCTATGCTCCTTGTCTCTTCAGCTTCTGCTTCCTGCTTCCTTGGTCTCTTGGCCCCTTGGGGCTCTTGGGCCTTCTCGGCATCTGCCCTGCTCAGGCAAGTGTTACAAAGCTCTTTAGCTCTACAGATAAGTGCCTGGAAGCACCCCATTCCTCCAAACTACCTTGGCCGGAAGGCACTCAACTCCCTTGCTCCTTGGGTCAGCAAGCCTAGGTCCACCTATAAGTGCCCAGAGGCACCCCACTCCACCAGGAAGCCTCCTGTCCAAAAGCACTCCGCTCTCTTGCTCCATGGATCGGCTCCTGCACCTTGTCGCGCCCGCCTTCAGGTTCTGCTGCTGCCATTTCTCTACTGTGGCTTCTTGCCATCTACGCCATCTTCAGTGTTACAGCTCTCCTCACTTCTTTATGAGCCCTTACCAGAATTGTCTTTGACATCCATAATTCTACCAACGGTCTCTTCAAGGAAATCTAGGCTTTTACTATTAGGCACTTTAAAACTCTTCTAGCCTCTACCCATTAGTCAATTCCAAAACTGCTTCCACATTGTAGGTATCTGTTAGAGCAGCACCTCACTCTCCTGCTATCAAATTCTGTCTTAGTTATCTAGTGCTGCTATAACAGAAGTACCACAAGTGGATGGCTTTAACAAACAGAAATTTATTCTCACAGTTTAAGAGGTTAGAAGACTGAATTCAGGGCGCCAGCTCCAGGGGAAGGCTTTCTGTCTCTTGTGGCTCTGGGGGAAGGTCCTTGTCATCAGTCTGCAGCACAGGGACCCAGGTCCAAAGGCTCTTTTTGCTTGGTGGTAATGAGGTTCCTCTCCTCTCTGCTCACTTCTCTCTTTTATATTTCAAAAGAGATTGACTCAAGATGCAACCTAATTCTGTAGATCGTGTCCTGCCTCACTAACATAACTGCCTCTAATCCTGCCTCATTAACATCATAGAGGTTAGGATTTACAACACATAGGAAAATCACATCAGATCACAGTATGGAGGACAACCACACAATACTGGGAATCATGGCCTAGCCAAGTTGACACACATTTTAGGGGGAACACAATTCAATCCATAACATGCTATAACCTAAACTACTACATTTTGGTTTTTCTCTTTTTGTCTCCATTAGGAGATGTCCCCCGATGCTTTACTTCCAGGGGATCCAGAGGCCTATCCTGCTGCTGTGTCAAGCGGTGGAGCCATTCATCTGCACACAGGAGGTGGATATTTTGGCCTAAGCTTTACTTGTCCTAGTCTCAAAAATCCTATTAGCAAGAAATCCTGGACTCGCAAATTAAAAAGCTGGGCATACAGGCTACGGCAGTCAACCAGCTTTTTCAAGAGATCAAAAGTCCATCAAGGTAGTGTGCTTACAGTCAGGGACATAGACTAGGTAACATCACTTTTCATTTTCTTACGTATTTTTTTTGGTTCATATGCAAATCTTGCCACTTTTCCTCATAGCCTGTGTATGTTATACATCCCATTAATGCCATTGCCATTTTATTTTTCCTTTTGTAACTAATTTGGTTTTCTAGTTATTCATTTCATGTATATACTAAGTCTTGGGATAAATCTTGCAATGCCTGATTTAGAGTGAGGGACTTATGCAATGCTGCTTAGTACATTAACACCTTTTAATTATCTAGCAGGAGTTAAACTTTTTCTACTTTTCTTCCATTTGGTAACATAAGCAAATTTAATCTTAACAATTTTCTTTTTTCTGCTTACAATTTGGCAAAACTTTCAGTGGAAACAGAAGATATGAAATCAGCAGTTGCTCCTGATCCCATTCCTTTGACACGAGAGTCCATAGCTGATACTAGGGCTTTGAGTAGATGTAAAGTGATGAGTGGATCATTTCAGCGGGGTCGGTTCCAGGTTTGTGTCTTTGGTTGATTCCTTATCTACAAGGGCATTACTAAAGGTAACAGCATTTAAGATCCTGATCCATAGATCAATACTTATTTTAAATGTAGATCATTTAATTTGTTCCCCTTGCACACATTCCCTCATATTTTGAAGACATCCAGAAAAAGTGAGTGTAAAGAAATGGGGATTTTAGTGCTGGAGGAGAGCACAGAGATGGGTCATCATTTGGGTGGGGGTTTGGTCATCTTTTTTTGTAAATCTAATTTCATGTCCTTCCAATTCTTGGCAATGTGTTGTTGTTGTTTTTTTTCGAATTGTGTAACTTTATTTGAACAGTATAAAGCCAACTTGCTTTACCCAAGGGGCCCTATTGAAAGACTTTGAATATGGAGAGTATAGGTGGGATTTTTAAGTTTTAGTATTGTTGATTCGTGTACATCACAGCAGACCATCCACTTGTCTGTGTCATATATTGATACTGAATTTCTTCATGAAGTTTCATCTTTGGCTAAGTGGAGCCAGCCACTTTTGCCTTTTTGTATCTCAGGTGATTACAGTTCCTCAGCAACAGTCGGTGAAAGTGACATCTTTTGGAATAGAGCACATACCAGCTTTCAATCAAATGACAAACCATTCTAATGAAGAAACTCTAGTATTTACTAAAACAGCAAAGTCTCAGTTGATAGAAATGGAACCTGCCGTGCATAATCCACAAACTTCATTCTCTCTTCAGAAGTTACAAGCTCTTTATGGAACCATTAAAGAAGATAAAGGAATTCCCAAACAAGGTGACTTCTTATCTTTCAGCACAGCTTGTGAGACTGGTATATCTTCTATGACTCCAGAAAAGGAATTGGAAGAACCTTCAGCCACAGGAAGTACTATGCAGTCTGGATCTGAACTGTTGCTTAAAGAGAGAGAGACACTGACTGTTGGGAAACTGCCTAGCTCTGATAGTGAACTTCCAGCCCCTCTTGCTGGCAATGAAAAGTCAGTGGCAAAGATTGGTCCTGAGAGTGATCAGTGCCATGAAGAACAAGCCTATGTTCAAACACAGAGCTCACTCTTCTATTCGCCATCTTCCCCAATGAGCAGTGATGATGAGTCAGAAATAGAGGACGAGGACTTGAAGGTGGAGCTTCAAAGATTACGAGAAAAGTAAGGACTTTTTCTTCTGTCACAAATGTGGTTGCCTTGGATTTTATAGAACTTTGTATTTAATTGGTAGGTAAATATTTAGGAATGATGACATTTTAATTATTAAAACTTTTTATGATTGGAAACTATAAAGAAGGCCAAACCAAATCAAAACCAAACTCACTGTCATCCAGTCAATTCCGACTCATAGCAACCGAATAGGACAGAGTAGAATTGACCCGTACAGTTTCCGAGGCTGTAATCTTTACGGAAGCAGCCTGCCACATCTTTCTTCCATGGAGTGACTGGTGGGTTCAAACTGCTGACCTTTCAGTTAGTCGCTGAGCAGTTTAACCACTGCACCACCAGGACTCCTCCAAAGAAAGCCAAAATGATACCTAAATGTTAAACATTTATGTATGTTAAAGTTCTTATTAAAATGTTTTCGTAATTGGAGGGCTAATTTTAATTGGTTATATGTCTGAGATTCTTGGGAGTCCCTGAGTGGTGCAAATAGTTAACATGCTCAGCTGCTAACTGAAAGGTTGGAGGTTCAAGTTCACCCACAGGCTCCTGAGAAGAAAGCCCTGGTGATTTACTTTTGAAAAGTCGGCCATTGAAAACCCTATGGAGCTAGTTCTACTCTTAACACACAGGATCCTCATGAGGTGGAGTCGACTCAACAGCATCTGGCTTAGTGATATTGTGGTAATATGTTTTATCATCTAGGAATGCTGTTTTTGTATTTTTATAAACCAGGTCATATTTTTATAAAATAAGTATTAAGTTACTGAATTCTTTCTAATTTTATTCATGTGGTTCAAAATTCAAAAGGTACAAAAGGGAAACCAGTAGAGTCTCCCTCGTATCCCTCTACCCCAGCCACCCAGTTTTTCCCCTTAGGGCAACTAATATTACCTGTTTTTTGTATATCCAGAGTTAGTCTATGTATATACAAACAAATATATATATATTTTATTCTTTTTTCACCCATAAATTATAGCATATTCTACAGACTATTCAGGTATCTTGCTTTTTTCACTTTTTCATTATATTTTGAATCTTATCTGCATCATTCTTTCTTTTTTTAACAGTTCCATAGTATTCCATTATGTGGATACCCAAAAATTATGTACAAGCCTCCTATCAATGACCCTATGCCATTACTTTGAAAAGCTGAAATCAACTTTAGCAATTTCTGATGGTATCTTATGCTTTAAAGAATTTCTACCTTGTTCTGGGACTTGAACAACTTTTAAAGCAGGCAGAATCAGGGAGCAGATAAAATATAGGTAGAGGAAAAGCTGGCTTTTAACCAGATTCTTACATGTTTGGATAATGCACCAGTTGGATGCTAAGTTTGAGTGCTTTAAAACTAAAGCAGATAAAAATCCTTTGAAATTTCTTAGAGATTTTAAGACCTCGCCCAGAGGGAAAGACAAAATGAAACTCTCATTCCAGTGAGGGATAAGTGTAATATTATTTTCTCTCCAACTTGTTTCACTTTTTTTTTTCAGAAAGTTGTAAATTTATTTCATACTGAAATGCCAAATCACCAAACCCATTGCCATCAAGTCGATTTTGACTCAGAGTGACCCTATAGGACACAGTAGAGCTGCCCCGTAGGGTTTCCAAGGAGTGGCTGGTGGATTCGAACTGCCAGCCTTTTGATTAGCAGCCGTAGCTCTTAACCACTGCGCCACTAGGGCTTCCATTTTGAAACAAAGGATCATATTTTTTAAAGACATAATGCTCTTTTAACTTGAGCCTCGAAGAAAATTGTGAGTGTATGCCTTACCATTCATCACTGGAAGATTGATTTCTTTACTTTAAAAAAGATAATGAAGATACAGATTTGACTTTTTATATATATATATATGTTAAGTACTATGCAGCATATGTACACTGATACTTTTATAATAAGAATAGTTATTACTAAAGTGTTTTAATACTTTCGATATCAATATTCCATCACTGTTTTTAATGATTCTTTTAAATCATTAAATGATTTTTTAAAATGTTCTCAAAAGACTAGGAGCTTTTGCAGATGATTATAATGACTATGAGTATTTTGTTTTGAATATGAGACATGGATTCCCATAACCTCATACTCACAGAACCCAGGACCTATGGTATCTTAAGATAAATTTTTTCTATTTTGTTTTCACTATTCTTTTGGCGTTATGATTTCTTCATAATTTTGTAAAACTCCAGGATGATGTTTCTAAAGACTATAGTCCTATAGGCTCACAATAGTGAGCTGAGTTTTTAGACCTACCTGATTTTGAATTAACTACAGTCTTTTTTAATTTTTTTACATATCTATTTTTCTAAAATTATTGTTATAAAAGTGAAACATAGGAAAAGATTCAAACAATAGAGAATAAAACAACCCAAAAATCCTCGTCCCATTTTTCATGCCCCAATCTCACTTCTCAGTGGTAACTACTGTGAACTGTTATTTGCCAATAATTTTTCTTTGCATTTACAAATACAGTTTATATTTTCAAAAAGTAGGACCATAATCTAAATGTTATTCTACAATTTTTGACTTAACATTGTTGCCCATTATATGTGTTTATTCCTATACAAATAAATCTACCTTAATTTTTAAATGGCTATATGAGTTTACCCAAGTTTATTTAATCCCTCCTTAAATGGACATTTCAGTTGTTTCCCATCTTTTACTTATGTAAACAATGCTGAAGTGTACATCCTTGTATTTTTACATACTTATGTATTTTTTAGGATAGATGCCTGAAAGTGAAATTGCTCGGTTAAAATGTGTGTACATTTTAAATTGATAGATATTGCTAAAATTGTCTTCCAATGTAACTGTACCATTTTATACACGAAAGAAAGTATATGAAAGTGCCTCTTTTCCCATCCATTAACAACATTGGACTGGTTATTATCAATACTTTTTTTCTCCAATCAGATGAATTAAAAAAGGTTTTTTTTTTTTTTTTAAAAATTATGTTCCCCCGCTTTATAGTGAGGTTGTGCATAATCTCATATTTATTGGCTATTTGTATTTCCCCATCTTTGGAATTACCTTGTCATATTCTTTGCCCTTTTTTTTTCTATAAGGTTTTTAATTTTTTGTTACTGATTTTTAGGAATTATATATTCTGAAGGTTACTTGTTTATTATATATTACAAATATTTTCTTTCTGTTTATATTTGCAATATATAATAAAAGGGTTAATATTATTAATACAATTTGACTTTAAGTTTTATTGTCTTTCACTGTATTAAAGTTTTAGAAATTTGTTCTTGTCAAATTTGTTCACCTTTTTCTTTATACCTGATTAGTTTAATGTTATGGTTAGGAAAGCATTTCCCATCTTAAAATTGTGAAAATATTCTCCTGTATTCCCACATTCTTAATCTAAATTCCTTTTTAAACTACTTGTACTGGTGTAGAGATTCTTGGCTCATCTGTATTGCGCCAGTGCCAGTAAAATGTTCTCTGCATTATTTTCATTCAGACACATTCAGGAGGTGGTAAATCTTCAAACCCAGCAGAATAAGGAGCTGCAGGAGCTCTATGAACGCCTTCGGTCAATTAAAGATAGTAAAACTCAATCATCGGAGATTCCTCTGCCACCTGCATCACCACGTCGACCGAGATCTTTCAAAAGCAAACTTCGAAGCCACCCCCAGTCCTTGACACATGTGGATAATAGCATAGTTGGTACAGGTAAATCAATCATAAAAGTGATTTAAAAAAAAAAAAAAACCTGGTCAAAGATAAGCAGAATGACAAAAAATGATAATGTAATTTTTTTAATTAAGCTAAAATGATTTAAAGAAGTGCACATTATTCTGAGGTTCTTTTCTACTTTTTTGGTGTTAAATATTCTTTCATGAAATAATGGTTATGACAGATGATAGATTTTGGGGAGCAGATGAGTATGTTTTATGTTTTCATTTGGAAAACAAACAGTGGAAAGCCTAATAACAATCCCCAACATAGCTTTTGAAATTTTATCAGTCAGTAGTAACTGCTGGTCTAGCATTTAGAGTTTGTTGATAACAAAGATAATCTTAAAAATGTATTCATGTTTTATCTGAAGTAAGAGATCTTTATTAGTAATGAGAATATTAGAAATTAGGCACTGCTTTGACTTTGAAGAAAAGATGGTTAGTCTCCACTTAACCAATAAAGAAGTTGTTAAACAGATCAGACTTCTTTGGTTACATGTGCCCTGTCAAAGTGGGGGTTGAGGGTGGATTGTAAGGATGTATGTGAAATCTCCAAGAACTTGTGGTAGGCTGAATAATGACCCTCAAATCTATACAGAACTTGTGGTAGACTGAATAATAGCCCCCCTAAAGATGTTTACATCCTCGTCCTGGAACCTGTGACTGTGTTATGTTACGTAGAAAAGGGGGATTATGGTTGCAGATGGAATTAAGGTTGCTAATCAGCTGACTTTAAAATAGGAAGATTATCCTGAATATCTGGGTAGGCCCAATTTAATCACAGGGTCCTTAAAAGTAGAATAAGTAGACAGAAGAAAGGGTAAAGGAAAAGATGTGACAAGGGAAGCAGGGTCAGGGAGATGCAAACTTGCTGGCTCTGAAGATGGAGGAAGAGGTCCATGAACCAAAGAATGCAGGCAACCTCTAGAAGCTGGAAAAGGCAAGGGAATGGATTCTCCCCTAGAGCCTCCAGAGGGAATGCAGCTCTGCAACACCTTTATTTTATCCCAGTGAGACCTGTGTTGGACTTCTAACCTACAGAACTGTAAGATAATAAATTTGTGGTGTTTTAAGCCACTAAGTTTGCGGTTAGTTGTTACAGCGGCAGTAGAAAACTAATAAAGAACTGAAGAACATGAACTGTAATTTGGATGATCCTCAAAAAATAGGACTGAAAGGTAGATTTAGATTGAAGGCAGCTTTGGGCATTTAATAGCAGAAGCACATGGACTATTAGTAAACCCATTGCCATAGAGTTGATTCTGACTCATAACGACCCTGTAGGACAGAGTAGAACTGCCCCATAGGGTTTCCAAAGCTGTAATCTTTACGGAAGCAGACTGCCACATCTTTCTCCCACGGAGCAGCTTCTAGGTTCGAACTGCCAACCTTTCGGTTAGCAGCCAAGTGCTTTAACCACTGCGCCACCAGGGCTCCTCAGCTATTAATAGCCATACTTTATTCTGTTTTGTTCTCAAATGACTTCCTCTATTTATGTATAGTTTCTGCTACCCATAATGTCAACATTCAGATAGATTTGGCTTGTTATGATCCCAAAGCATTCTCTCACTGTCAAATCCCTGCTTAAGTGGCCTTAGTCAGATTTCAGAGATAGAAAATTTGGCTGTCCCTGCTCATCTTTTTCATGCCAAGAAATGGGTCAGAGGGCATTACCTAGCCTATGGATTGGCTGTTCTCTAGTCAAGTTTCTGCCTCATTCTAATCAACCATGGCCAGAGGCACAGGATCTCATGGTAAAAACATTTCTATTACCTTTCAGAAATGCTGTGGGCAAGGCAGTTTCCTTTAGGAGAGGGTTTAGGATAGACAGAGAGTTTCATCTGTCTACCCTGCCAAAATATTACATAGTAAATTTTTTTCTAAAAAAACCCATATAGGTAAGTGGTTCGAAAACAAACAGAAACTGAAAGGAAATATTCTTTTTTTAAATTATCAAAAATTAAAGTTAACAGTCTTTTGGGTGAACAGTTCCCTGAATATATACATCTGTGTAACCACCACCACAGTCAGGATACACAACAGTTCCATCATCTCCCCAGAATTCCATTGCTATCACTTTAAAATCACACACTTCTCCCATTCCTGACAACTGATCTGTTCTCCATTATTGTAGTTTGACTTTTCAAGAATGTCATAAAAGTGAAATCATACAGCATGTAACCTTTTGAGACTGGCTTTTTTCATTTAGCACAGTATCTATGAGATTGTTCCAAGTTATTTTGTGTTACAATGTATTTTTCCTTTTTATTGCTGAGTAATATTTTATTTCATGGGTATACTACAGTTTGTTTATCCATTCACCTGTTGAAGGAAATTTGGGTTGTTTCCAGTTTTGGGTTTTTATGAATAAAGCTGCTATGGATATTCATGTACAGGTTTTTGTATGAACATATTTTCGGTTCACTTGGGAAAATATCCAAAAGTTGGATTGCTGAGTCATATGGTATGTGTATTTTAAATTTTTAAGAAACTGCCAAACAGTTTTCCAGAGCAACTGCATCATTTTGCATTCCTCCTCACAATGTATAGGACTTCAGTTTCTTCAGATCCTCTTCAGCACTTGGCATTATCAGTATTCTTTATTTCTGCCAATCTAACAGGTGTATCCCCCCACTTGTCTGTCAGTTTGTCATACTGTGGGGACTTGACTCTTGCTGTGATGCAAGAAGCTATGCCACCAGTATTCAAATACCAGCAGGGTCACCCATGGCAGACAGGTTTCAGCTGAGCTTCCAGACTAAGACAGACTAGGAAGAAGGACCTAGCAGTCTACTTCTAAAAAGAATTAGCCAGTGAAAACCTTATGAATAGCAGCAGAACACTGTCTGATATAGACGAGCCCCTCAGGTTGGAAGGAATTCAAAATATGACTGGGGAAGAGCTGCCTCCTCAAAGTAGAGTGGACTTTAATGACGTACGTGGAGTCTAGCTTTTGGGACCTTCACTTGCTGATGTGGCATGATTCAAAATGGGAAGAAACAGCTGCAAATATCCATTAATAACTGGAACGTGGAATCTACGAAGTATGAATCCAGGAAAATCAGAAATTGTCAAAAATGAAATGGAATGTGTAAACATTGATATTCTAGGCATTAGTGAGCTGAAATGGACTGCTATTGACTATTTTGAATCGGAAAATTATATGGTCTGCTATGCCGGGAATGACAACTTGAAGAGGAATGGCGTTGCATTCATCGTCAAAAAGAACATTTCAAGATCTATCCTGAAGTACAACGCTGTCAGTAACAGGATAATATCCATATGCCTACAAGGAAGACCAGTTAATATGACTATTATTCAAATCTGTGTGCCAACCACTAGGCCAAAGATGAAGAAATTGAAGATTTTTGCCAAGTTTTGCAGTCTGAAATTGATCGAACATGCAGTCAGGATGCATTGATAACTACTGGTGATTGGAATGTGAAAGTTGGAAACAAAGAAGGATCGGTAGTTGGAAAATATGGCCTTGGTGATAGCAACGATGCTTGAGATCGCATGATAGAATTTTGCAAGACCTATAACTTCTTCATCGTATATACGTTTTTTCAACAACATGAACAGCGGCTATACACGTGGACCTCGCCAGACGGAATACACAGAAATCAACTACATCTGTAGAAAGAAATGATGAAAAAGCTCAATATCATCAGATAGAACAAGGCGAGGGGTCGACTGCGGAACAGACCATCGATTGCTCATATGTAAGTTCAAGTTGAAATTGAAGAAAATTAGAACAAGTCCATGAGAGCCAAAGTACGACCTTGAGTATATCCCACCTGAATTTAGAGACCATCTCAAGAATAGATTTGATGCGTTCAACACTAATGACTGAAGACCGGACGAGTTGTGGAATAACATCAACGACATCATACGTGAAGAAAGCAAAATGTCATTAAAAGGACAGGAAAGAAAGAAAAGATCAAAATGGATGTCAGAAGAGACTCTGAAACTTGCTCTTGAACATAGAGTAGCTAAAACGAAAGGAAAAATGCGCATGTAAAAGAGCTGAACCAAAGATATCAAAGGGCAGCTCGAGAAGACAAGGTGGAGTATTATAGTGAAATGTGCAAAGACCTGGAGTTAGAAATCCAAAAGGGAAGAACATGCTTGACATCTCTCAGGCTGAAAGAACTGACAAAAAAATTCAAGCCTTGAGTTGCAATTTTGAAGGATTCCATGGGAAAAATACTGCACAATGCAGTAAGCATTGAAAGAAGATGGAAGGAATATACAGAGTCACTATACCAAAAAGAATTGGTCGACATTCACCCGTTTCAGGAGGTAGCATATGATCAGGAACCGATGGTACTGAAAGAAGTCCAAGCTGCACTCAAGGCATTGGTGAAAAACAGGGCTCCAGGAATTGATGGAACACCAACTGAGGTGTTTCAGCAAACAGGTGCAGTGCTGGAAGTGCTCACTCGTCTATGCCAAGAAATTTGGAAGACAGTTACCTGGCCAACCAATTGGAAAGAAATCCATATTTATGCCTATTCCAAAGAAAGGTGATTTAACTGAATGCGGAAATTATTGAACAATATCATTAATATCACACATTTTTGCTAAAGATCATTCAAAAGCAGTTGCAGCAGTACATCAACAGGGAACAGCCAGAAATTCAAGTCAGATTCAGAAGAGGAAGTGGAACGAGCAGTATCATTGCTGATGTCAGATGGATCCTGGCTGAAAGCAGAGAATACCAGAAAGATGTTTACCTGTGTTTTATTGACTATGCAAAGGCATTCGACTG
>NW_004444169.1:1526966-1538267 GCF_000243295.1 Trichechus manatus latirostris | reverse complement strand
ACTTTGGACATGTTATCAGGAGGGATCAGTCCCTGGAGAAGGACATCATGCTTGGTAAAGTAGAGGGTCAGTGAAAAAGAGGAAGACCCTCAATGAGATGAATTGACACAGTGGCTGCAAC
The DNA here is from genome assembly GCF_000243295.1 of Trichechus manatus latirostris. Taxonomy (NCBI): domain Eukaryota; kingdom Metazoa; phylum Chordata; class Mammalia; order Sirenia; family Trichechidae; genus Trichechus; species Trichechus manatus. Next base: position 1,538,146 of record NW_004444169.1, on the reverse strand, counting down.
AGTGGGCTCAAGCATATCTATCGATGGTGAGGATGGTGCAGGCCTGGACAGTGTTTCATTCTGTTGTACGTAAGGTCGGAACCAACTCGACGGCACCTAAAAACAATTGGTGTATAGTGATATATTATGGTGGTTTTAATTTTCATTTCCCTAATGGTTGGTGATGTTGAACATTTTTTCAGTTGCTTATTTGCCATCTACATATCCTCTTTAGATATTAAAATCTTTTGCCATTTTTTTGTATTCTGTTTTACTTTTAATCAGACTTTTTGTTTAGATAATTGTGGATTTACATGCAGTGGAGGAAATAATACAGAGAGATCTTGTGTACCCTTTATCTGGTTTCCCCCACAGTAACATTTTCTGCCATTTCTAACATTTGTTTGTTTTCTTTTGATTGAGTTTTGAGAGTTTTTATATATTTTGGATACAAATTCTTTGTCATATATGTGATTTGCAAATATTTTCTCCCATTCTGTACCTTGCCTTTTCATTCCCTTCACAGTGTCATTGTCAGAATAAAAGTTTTTAATTTTGATAAAGTATAATTTATCAAATTTTTCTTTTATGTATCATGTAATACCTAAGAATTTAGTGTAATATCTAAGAACTCTTTCCTAAAACTTTTATAGTTTTATGTTTAACATTTAGATCTAGTACTCATTTTGAGTTACTTTTTGTACAAGGTATGAAGCTTGGGTGAGGTCCTTTTTTTTTTTTTTTTAACCTATGGATGTTTAATTTTTCCATCAGTATTTATTGCAAAGAATATCCTTTCTCCACTGAATTGCTTTTGCATCTTTGTCAAAAATCAGTTGGCTATATATGTGTGGGCCTATTTCTGGACTCCTTATTCTGTTCCGTTGGTCTATGTGTCTGTCCTTTCGCCAGTACCACACTGTCTTGTTTACTGTAGCTTTATACTACCATTTTTCCACAAATAACGTGGCCCACGTAAATAATGTACCCACACATATAACATACAGAAATGATAAAATTAAGTAAAACAGTTCTGGCATAACATGCGTGTTATTTGTGTAAAATATGGTAATTCTTTAAATTGATGTTGTTAAAATCAAGCATTATGATTCCTCCAGCTTTACTCTTCTTTTCAAAATTGTTTTACCTATTGTACTTTCTTTGCCTTTTCATATAAATTATAAAATTAGCTTGCCTATATTAAAAAATCCTGCTGAGATTTCGATTGGAATTACATTAAATCTATATATCATTTTGGGGAGAATTGACATTTTTACGATGTTGAGTCTTCCAGTTAATAAACATGGGATAGCTCTCCACCTTTTTCGGTCTTCTTTGACTTCTTTTATCAGCCTTTTATAGTTTTCTACATACATATCCCGCACAGGTTTTGCTACATTTATACCCAAAGGTTTCTTCCCTTTTTGGTGGGATGAAGGGAGATACTGTATATGGTATTGATTTTTAAATTTCAGTTTCCAGTTATACATTGCTGGTATATAGAAATATGATTAACTTTTGTCTATTGGCCTTATAGGCTAATATCTTGTCACACACACTTATTTGTTCTAGGAGTTTTCTTTTAGATTCCTTGGAATATTCTGCATGGGCAATCATATCATCTATGAATAGGGACAATTGTATTTCTTCCAATCTGTATGCCTTTTATTTCCTTTTCTTGCCTTATTGCGCTGGCTAAGACTTCCAGTATGAATGTTGAATAGGATTGGTGAGATTGGGCATCCTTGTCTTATTTCCATTTTTAGGGGGCATCATCGATTGAATTGTGTCCCCCTCCAATTTGTTTCAACTTGGCAAGGCCATGATTCCCAGTATTGTGTGGTTGTCCTCCGTTTTGTGATCTGATGTAACTGTCTTAAGCGTTGTAAATCCTAATCTCTGCCTGTGGTTAATGAGGCAAGATTAGTAGTTATGTTAAAGAGAATTAGGGTGGGATGCAACACCCTTACTCAGGTCACAGCCCTGATCTGATATAAGGGGAGTTTCCCTGGGGTGTGGCCTGCATCTCACAAGAGATAGAAGGAGAGAGAATCAAACAGAGAAGAGGGACCTCTTACCACCAAGAAAGAAGATCCAGAAGTGGAGTGCGTCCTTTGGACCCAGGATCCCTACGCTGAGAACCTCCTAGAAGCGGGAAGATTGCTGCAAAGACAGATGGAGATCTCCAAGGAATACTGGGCCCACAGATGTTGAAAGAAAACAAAGACCTTCCCTCAGAGCCGACAGAGAGAGAAAGCCTTCCTCTGGAGCTGGCACCCTGAATTCGGACTTCTGGCCTCCTAAACTGTGAGAGAATACATTTCTGTTTGTTAAAGCCATCTACTTGTGACATTTCTGTTATAGTAGCACTAGATAACTAAAACAGGGGGAAAGCCTTCAGTCTTTGACCATTAAGTATGACATTAGCTGTAAGTTTCTTATAGATGCCCTTTATCAATTTGAAAAGCGTTTCTTCTATTCCTAGTTTCTGAGAGTTTTTATTGTGACTGGCTGTTGAATGTTGTCCACTGCTTTCTCTGTATCAATTAATATATTCGTGTACATTTTCTTCTTTAGATTATTCATATAGCGGATTACACGATTGATTTTTGGATATTAAACCAGTCTTGCATTTCTAGATTGAACCCCACTTTTTCATGCTTTATTATACTGCTTATATTTTCCTAGATTCAATTTATTAATATTTTGTAGAGGATTTTTGCATGTAAGTTAATGAGGAATATTTGTCTATAGTTTTCATTCTTTTTTAATTTATTTTTTACTACTGCCTTTTTCTGGTTTTAGTATAAGGGAAATACTAGCTTCATAAATGAGTTGGAAAGTGTTCCCTCCTTTTCTTTTTATTGTATTTTTTACAGTTTTATTGAGATATATTTCACATACCATAAATAAGTACAAATTCACAGAGTTGTACAACCACCATTAAAATCTCATTTTCAAAACCCTAAAAAGAAACCCTATGTACATTAGCAGTCATTCATCCCTTCTAGCTTCTCCGCCCTCCCAAGTCCAGGCAACCACATATCTACTTTCCATTTCTATAGATTTGCCTATTCTGGACATTTCATGTAAATGGAATCATACAATATGTGTTTTTCGTAACTGGCTTTTTTCACTTATAATAATGTTTTCAAGGTTCATCTATATTGTTCCATATATCAGTCCTTTTAATTTCTTCATTTTAATTGTGGAATAATACTGAATTGTGTGGATATACCACATTTTATTTATCCATTCATCAGTTGATTGACACCTGGGGCATTTCTGTTATGACTGCTGCTATAAACATTCTTATAAAAGTTTTTATGTAGACATATATTTTCATTTCTCTTCGTTGTATACGTATAAGTGGAAATACTGGGTCACATAGGGTCACCATGAGTCGTAATCAACTCAACAGCCATGGGCTTTTTTTGGTATGATAACCTATGTTTAACATTTTTTAAAATAACAGCTTTACTGAGATGTAGTTCACGTACCATAAAATTCACCCATTTAGAATGTAAAATGATACAGCCACTGTGGAAAAGTTTGGTGGTTCCTCAGAAAGTTGAACATAGAGCCTAGCAATCCCAATCCTAGAAGAAGTGAGGGCAAGAACACAGACAGAAACCTGTACACCAGTGTTCATTGCAGCACTTTTCACAATAGCAAAAATGTGGAAACAACAGAAATGTCCATCAACAGATGAATGGAAAAACAAAATGTGATATATACACACAATGGAATACTACTCAGCCATAAAGAAATGAAGTCCTGATGCATGCCACAACATGGGTGAACCTTGAAAACATCATGCTGAGCAAAAAAGTCAGTCACAAAAGGACAAATATTGTATGATCTCATTTATATGAAATAAGAAAATACATAGACAACAATGAATCCATAAAACATCTTATAACATGGAGGAATCTGGAAGACATTATACTGAGTGAATTTAGTCAGTCACAAAAAGACAAATATTGTATAAGACCACTATTATAAGAACTCAAGAAAAGGTTTAAACACAGAAGAAAACATTCTTTGATGATTATGAGGGTAGGGAGGGAGGGAGACGGGTATTCATTAGCTAGATAGTAGAGAAGAAGTATCTTAGGTAAGGGAAAGACAACACACACTACAGGGGGAGTCAGCACAACTGGACTAAACCAAAGCTAAGAAGTTTCCTGAATACAACCAAACACTTTGAGGGACAGAGTAGCAGGGGTAGGGGTCTGGGGACCATGGTTTCAGGGGATATCTAGGTGAATTGGCATAACAAAGTTTATAAAGAAAATGTTCTGCATCCCACTTTGGTGAGTGGCATCTGGGGTCTTAAAAGCTAGCGAGTGGCCATCTAAGATGCATCAATTGGTCCCAACCACCTGGAGTAAAGGAGAATAAAGAACACCAAAGACACACGGGAAGTATTAACCCAAGAGACAGAAAGGGCCACATAAACCAGAGACTTCCATCAGCCTGAGACCAGAAGATCTAGATGGTGCCCGACTACCACCAATGACCTCCCTGACAGGGAACACAACAGAGAGTCCCTGTTGGAGCAGGAGAAAAGTGGGATGCAGAACTCAAATTCTAGTTAAAAAAAACCACACTTAGTGGTTTGATTGAGACTGGAGGGACCCTGGAAGACATGGCCCCCGGACTCTCTGTTAGCTCAAAACTAAAACCATTTCCAAGGCCAACCCTTCAGACAAAGATTAGACTGGACTATGGGACATAAAATGATACTCGTGAAGAGTGTGCTTCTTCTTAGCTCAAGTAGATACATAAGACTAACTGGGCAGCTCCTGTCCAGAGGTGAGATGAGAAGGCATAGAGGGTCAGGAGCTGGTTGAATGGACATGGGAAATCCGGGGTGGAAAGGAGGAGTGTGCTGTTACAGTATAGGGGGAGCAACTAGGGTCACATAACAATGTATGTATAAATTTTTGTATGAGAGACTAACTTGAATTGTAAACTTTCACTTAAAGCACAACAATAATTTTAAAAAAAGAAAATATATAGAAACCAAAGATTATTGGTGGTTACCAAAGGTGGAAGGGAGGGGGAAAAAGGAAAGTTTTTACTTAGGGGGCATTGAGGTTATTATTAATAATGGTGGTGGAATGACGTGGAATAGGATGGTGAGAATGATTTCACAACCTGAAGAATGTAATCAGTGTTATTGAATTGTACATGTAGAAACTGTTGAGATGGCCTATGGTTTTGATATACATATTTTCACCACAATAAAATTAAAAAAGAATTCACCCATTTAAAGTGTACAATTCAGTGGGTCTTAGTATATTCCTAGAGTTGTGCAACCATCACCATAATCAATTTTAGAGCATTTTTATCACAACAAAAATATACCTTGTATCCATCAGCAGTCACTCCCCATTTACCCTGAAGCCCCGCAGTCTTTGGCAACTACTAATCAATTTTCTGTCTCTATAGATTGCCTATTCTGGACATTTTATGTAAATGGAATTTTACAACATGCGGCCTTTTGTGACTGACTTCTTTCACCTGACATAATGTTCACAAGGTTAAGCCATGTTGTGTAGCATGTATCAGTACTTTATTTATTTTTATTACCAAATAATATTCCATTGTATGAATATAACACATTTTGTTTATCCATTGATCAGTTGTTGACGTTTGGAATGTTTCTACTTTTTGCCGATTATGAATAATGCTCCTATGAATATTTGCATTCAAATTTTTGTGTGAACATGTTTTCATTTCTCTTGGGCAGGTAACCTATGGGTAGAATTGCTGGGTTATATAGTCACTCTATGTTTAACCTTTTGAGGAATTGCCGGGCTGTTTTCAAAAGCAGTGCTTTACATTTTACAATTCCACCAGCAATGTATTAAGTTTCCAATTTCTCCATGTCCTCATCAGCATTTATTATTGTCTGTCTTCTATATTTTAGCCATCATTATGGATGTGAAGTATATCTCATTGTGCTTTTGATATGCATTTCCCTAATGACTGATGTTTTGGAGCATCTTTTCATGCGCTTTTCCTAACAACTAATGACATGGAACATCTTCCCATGTGCTTATTGGTCATTTGTATACCTTCTTTGGAGAAATGTCTATTCAAATCATTTGCCCATTTTTAAGTTGAATTATTTGTCTTTGATTGTTGAGTTGCAAGTATTTATATATTATGGATGCTAGACCCTTATGCTAAGGAGCATTGGTGGTTCAGTGGTAGAATTCCCACCTTCCATGCTACAGACCCAGGTTTTATTTCTAGCCAGTACACCTCATGCACAGCCACCACTCATCTGTCGGTGGAGGCTTGTGTGTGGCTGTGATGCTGAAGAAATTTCAGCAGCGTTTCCGATGGACTAGGAAGAAAGGCCTGGTGATGTACTTCTGAAAATCAGCCAATGAAAACCCAGTGGATCACAACGGTCCGATCAGCAACCCATGATGGGGATGGCGCAGGACGGGGAAGCATTTTTATCTGTTGTGCATGGAGTCACCATGAATCAGGGACCAAGTCAATAGAAGCTAACAACAACAACAGACCTTTATTGCATATATGGTTTGCAAATATTTTCTCCCCTTCTGTGGGTGGTTGTTTCACTTTCTTGTAGTATCCTTTGAAGCATGAAAGTTTTAAATTGTGATTAATTCCAATCTATTTTTTCTTTTGTTGCATGTGCTTTAGGTATCATATCTAAAAAAAAATCATTGCCTTAAACTAGAGTCGTGAAGACTCTTATGTCTTCTTCCAAGAAGTTTCTTCTTTTATCTCTTACATTTCAGTATTTGATCCAGTTTGCATTAATTTTTGCATCTTGTGTGAGATAGGGTTGAATTTTTTTTTTTTTTTACATGTGGATATCCATTTGTGCCAGCACCATTTATTGAAAAGACTTCTTTCTCCCATTAAATTACCTGGAACCCTTCTTGGAAATCAATTGAGAATAAATATGTGGGTTTATTTCTGGGCATTCAGTTCATTTCCCTTGATCTAAATGTCCATTTTTAACCTAGTGTCAGTCTTTATTACTGTAGCTTTGTAGTAGCTTTTTAAATTGGAAAGTATGAATCCTCCAACTTTGTTCTTCTTTTCCAAAATAGTGTTGGGTATCTGAATCCTTTGAAATTCTGTATGAATTTTAGGATCAGATTGTCAATTTCTGTTAAAAAAAAAAACTAATTTTGATAGGGATTATGTTGCATTTGTAAATCAACTTGGAGAGTACTGTTATCTTTAAAATGTTGTCTTCTTATACCTGAACATGGGATGTCTGTTTAAATCTTTATTTTCTCTCAACAATGTTTTGTAGTTTTCAGTGTACAAGTCTTGCACTTCCTTTTTAAAATTTATTAGTAGATATTGTATTCCATTTGCTGCTGTTATAGATGGGATTGTTTTCTTAATTTCATTTTCAGATTGTTCATTGCTAGTGTACAGAAATGCACTTAACTTGTGTATAAAAAACTTGTTGCCGTCGAGTTAATTCCGACTCACAGTGACCCTATAGGACAGAATAGGACTGCCCCATAGGATTTCCAAAGAGCAGCTGGTGGATTCGAACTGCTGACCTTTTTGGTTAGCAGCCAAACACTTAACCACTGTGCCACCAGGGCACCTAACTTGTGTATAGTGACCTGGTATCCTGTCACATTTTTTAACTCAATTGCACCCATTCCTCACTTACTGACACAGGTTCCAAAGACCAGGCCATTATGCGAAAATCGGCATTATGGAAAAATGGAGAATGACTACATCATTACATAACTGTTAAATTACATCATTACATAACTGCCAAACCACTGAGAATCATGGCCGAGCCAAGCTGACACATAATTGTAACCATCACAGCCATCGTTACTCTTGCCTCACACCTCAACATTGGTTACTGCCTGATGTACATCATTAATGTGCAAAATAGTCAGATAGTAGATTTTTTACTATTGTTGTAAATGCAAAATGTCAGATAACGAGATAGTCGATAAGTGAGGAGTAGGTGTATTATTTCTAATAGTTTTTAAGTGGATTTTTTAGGATTTTCTATATGCAAGATCATATCATCTGCAAATAGAATTTTGCTTCTTCGTAGCTAATCTGTACACTTTTATTTATTTTTCTTGCCTAATCGCCCTGGTAGAAGTTTCGTTACAATGTTTAATAGAAGTAAAAACTGAAATCCTTGTCTTTTTCCTGATCTTATAGAGAAAGCATTCAGTCTTTCTCCATTAAATATTATGTTGGCTGTGGATTTTTCACAGGTGACCTTTATCAGTTTGTAGAACTTCTATTCCTAGTTTGTTGAGTGTTTTTATCATTAAAAGTGTTGGATTGTGAAAAATGCTTTTACTACATCTGTTCAGATGATCATGTGGTTTTTGTCTTTTATTAATATGGTGTATTACATCAATTGATTTTTGGGTGTTAAACCAACCTTAGATCTGTGGGATAAATCCCACTGGGTCATGGTATATAGTACTCTTATATGTTGCTGGATTCAGTTTGCTAGTATTTTGTTGAGAATGTTTGCTCTGTATTCCTAAGGGATATTGGTCTATAGTTTTCTCTTCTTGTGATGTCTTTGGTTTGGTTTCAAAGTTGGTAGGTGTTTCCTCCCTTCCAATTTTGTGGAAGAATTTGAGAAGGATTGGTGTTAATTCTCCTTAAATGTTTGTAGAATTCACCAGTTTAGCTACCTTAGCCTTGGTTTTATTCATTGGAAGTTTTTCAAATACTGATTCAATCTCTTTGCGTGTTATAAATCTATTAAGATTATCTCTCTTCTTGAGTCAGTTTCAGTAGTTTATGATTTTATAGAAATTTTGCCCTTTCATCGAAGCTGTCTAATTTGATGGCATACAGTTGTTCATTATATTTCCATATAATCCATTTTATTTCTGTAAGGTCAGTAGTGATGTGTCCCCTCTTTGATTCCTTATTTCAGTAATTTGAGTCTTTCCTCTTTTTTTCTTTGTCTGTCTAGCTAAAGGTTTGTCAATATTGTTGACCTTTTCAAAAATCCAACTTTTGCTTATATTCTTTTCTTTTACTTTTTTATTCTCTATTTCATTTATTTCTGCTGTAATCTCTATTAATTCCTTCCTTCAACTTACTTTAGTTTGCTCTTATTTTTCTAATTTCTTAAGGTGGAAGTTTAGGTTATTAATGTATATATTGATCTTCTACATAATATAGGTATTTATAGCTATAAAATTTCCTCTAAGCACTACTTAGCTGCACTGCATTAGTTTTGGTAATTTGTGTTTTTGTTTTCATTTGTCTCAAAGTCATAGTGTCCCACAGGTGGGACATGATTTATTTGTTTTTCTCTGTTCTTTTTTTCTTTCTGCTTAGAGTAAATTTCTTCGTTGACCTATCTTATTGTTTACTTATTTTTTTCTTTTTCCAGCTCAGATCTGTTGTTGAGCCTTTCTAGTGAATTTTTCATTTTAGTTACTCTACTTTTCAACTCCAGAATTTCTAATATTTTAATATTTCTATCTGTTAATATTCTCTATTTGGTAAGACAGTTTCTTTCATACTTTCCTTTAATCTTTAGCCATATTTTACAGTTTTAAATACTTACAGTAGTAAATTTAATGTCTTTATCTAGTAAGTTCAAAATCAGGGCCCCCTTTGATACATTTTTGTCTGTGTATGTGGCACACTCCCTTTTCTTTGCATGTCTCATAGTTTTTTGTTGAAACATGAACGTTTTAGATAAAATATTTTAAGAACTCTGGTATCAGATTCCTCCACCCTCCAAGGTTTGTTGTTGGTGGATTTTTTTTTTTTTTGTAGCATTTGTTGCTGTCTGTCTTGTTGCTACTTAGTTGTTTAGTGACTTTCCTGGACTAATTCTGTAGATTCTGTGTTGCCTGTAGTGTGTGGCCACTGAGTTTTCTGTTAGCTTTTTAAAAAAATTTTATTTTTATTTTTAAGACTAATTTCCTGGGGTTCATACCTTTGTTGGTACAATTTAGTGGTGAGCCTATGATTGGTCAGAAGATTTCATTAAAGGCCTATATGTCTTTACCAAGGGGATCTCTGTGAATAGGCATGCCTTCAAACTTCAGACAGATTACATGGCAAACTTTAATTTTACTTATTGCTTGCCCAGGTATTCAAAGCCAGCTAGGAGTGATTGACCAGTCCCTTTTCCTTTCTTAGTTCTTTCCTGAGCATGCAGACTTTTAGATCCACAGGAATATGTCAAAGATGTTCAGAGTTTTCTAAGGTCATCTAGTTCTCCCAGAATTCCCTTTTAATTCTAGGCCAGGCTTGACTTCTGGGTAACATGATGCTATAGTCAGAAGCACCACGCCATCCCTCCACAGCAAAGATCAGAAAAACTAAGTCAAACAGTCACACATAAATCCTGAAACCCTGCATGTCAACTGAATAGATAAAGAACTCAGCCAAGCACCGAATGGAATAAGAAACTGACCGAGAACAGAGAGCAAGGAGAGATACACACAGAGGTCCCGTATCAGCTACCACAGCATGGATCCACTGTCTTGGACTCCTATCGGAGATCAGCGAACAGGGGGTACGAGAAAATAGCTTTACGGAGCTTCCAGCAGGAGACAGAACAACTGGTAACCAGCGATATATGCTTTCCTACCCCCTACCCTTCTTCACCCCCACTCAGCCTCCTCTGCTTTCTGCAGCCACAGCCTCTTGGCTGGGAAGCACTAGCTTTACCCTCGTGTCTCTTGGATTCCACCCACCCACACTGGCCAGCTCCCTGAGTGCATTTTGTTGGCTATTGGTGTTGCTTTTTTCCACTTCTTTAGATTTCTTCCTTACTTCTCACCACCTCCACCTCCTTTCTCTCAAATACCTGGCTCCATGTACCATCTTTGCTTCTTCCTGAAAGGCTACAAAACACCACTCGACTGTGAAACTGCTTCCCAGCCCGTGCCGCCACGCTGGTGGGACCCCTGGGGCTTTTTTGTTTGTTTGCTTTGATTTGTTCTGTTTTGATTTGTTTGTTGTCTTTTTCTTAGTTTGGGAGCCCCATCTAGCCGGGCAGTACTGCACACCTTGGAAACTACTCCCTTACTCTGTGCAGATGCACAGGGACATCCCTGGGGGCATTTCTTTTTTCTTGCTTTTTGGTCTTGTTTTTGGGTTTTTTTGTTTCTTTGTTTTGTTTTCTTCTCTCTCTTATTCCCTTTTTGTCTTTCTTCATTTCCAGTTTC
>NW_004444169.1:1508907-1524835 GCF_000243295.1 Trichechus manatus latirostris | reverse complement strand
TCACAAAAGGACAAATATTGTATGAGACCTCTACTGTAAAAACTCATGTAGAAGTTTACACACAAAAAGAAACAATCTTTGTTGGTTACAAGGGATGGGGGAACTAAATAGACAGTAGATAACTGGTAACTTGGGTGAAGGGTAAGACAGTACACAATACTGGAGAAGCCAGCACAACTTGTACAAAGAAAGGTCATGGATGCTCCATAGACACTTCCAAACTCCTTGAGGGACTGAATTGCTGGGCAGAGGGCTGTGGGGACCATTGTCTCGGAGAACATCTAGCTCACATTTAAAGAAAATGTTCTACATTCTACCTTGCTGAGTAGTGTTCAGTGGTCTCAACCCTTCGGGAGCAAGGGAGAATGAAGAGAACAAATACAGGGAAAAGATTAGTCCAAAGGACTAATGGACCACAGCTACCACGGCCTCCACCAGACTGAGTCCAGTACAGCTAGATGGTGCCCGGCTACCACCAATGACTCCTCTGACCGGGATCACAATAGAGGGTCCTGGACAGACGTGGAAAAGGATGTAGAACAAAATTCTAACACAAAAAAAAGACCAAATTTACTGGCCTGACAGACTGGAGAAACCCTGAGAGTATGGCCCCCAGACACCCTTTTAGCTCAGTGGTGAAGTCACTCCTGAAGTTCACCGTTCAGCCGGGCATTGGACAGCCTCATAAAACGAAATGGGACTAATGAGGCACAGCAGTCCAGGGAGAAGGACTAAAAGGCAGGAGGGGACAGGAAAGTTGGTGATAGGGAACCCAAGGTTGAGAAGGGACAGTGTTGACAGTCGTGGGGTTGTTAACCATTGTCATAGGGCAATATGTGTACTGTTTAATGAGAAACTATTTGTTCTGCAAACCTTCATGTAAGGAAAAAAAAAGAATTATCTATGTGAGATCAGATTGACAACAGCATCTCAAAAGGTTTGATGGGAAGCCTAGGGGGCGGTGAGTTGAAGACAATGGTGATGGAATAATTTGGAAAAGGATAGTGAGAATAGCAGCACAACTGGAAGAATGTAATCGATGGCACTGAATTGTACATGTAGAAACTTTTGAGATGGTGTAACTTTGGCTATGTAAATTTTTACAAAAATAAAGGCCCTTCAAGGTCAAGAAGGGAAAGTGTTGACATGTCGTGGGGTACACCAATGTCATAAAACAATATGTGTACTGACTTTTTAATGAGAAACTATTTGTTCTGTAAACCTTCATCTAAAGTACAATAAAAAAAAAAGAATTCAAGAAAAAATTCTAGGCCAGGCTCTTGTTTGTTTCAGCGGAAATCACAGCCTTAGGCAGCTGAGTTGTTGTCACCATTTTTTCAGCAATGCCTTGTGAGTAGGCTCCCTATCCTCCACCCCAACCCCACCCCTGGCACTTTGCTGACCTCTGAGTGAAATCAAATAACCAGCACACTCTGAGAATAGAGATTTTTCCTGGATGCCGCAAGTTGGAACAAAATAGTGACTGTGGTCTGGGCTTGGTGCTTTCAGTGGAGCTCCAGAGGTCTGATCTCTCCATTGTGTGCAATGCTGCTGGCTTTTGGCTACCATAACACTGAGCTAGGGAGGTAGGGGGAATGGGAATTGCCACCAAGTTAAAACATCACAGACCTCACTGTACTGACTTTCTGGATGTTGATTCCCTCCCTCCTTTGTATTTTCTGAAAGAGATTGCGTTATTTCTTCTTTAAATGTTTGGAAGAATTTTCCAGTGAAACCTTCTGGGCTCAGATATTTCTTTTTCAGGAAGTTTTTAACTATAAATTCAATTTCCTTAATAATAGTTATAGAACAATACAGGTTATGTATTTCATTTTGGATGAGTTTTAGGAGTTACTGAGTGGTTATTTAGTAGTTATTGAGTCATCTAATTTGTTGAATTTTTCCTTGTGGAATTGTTCATAGTATTCCCTTACCTTTTTAAAGTCTGAGAAGTCTGTAGTAATATTACCTATTTCATTCCTGATATTTCTAATTTGGATCTTTTTGTTGTTGTTGTTGTTGTTGTTGTCAGTCTTGCTAGAGGTTTACCAATTGTATTGATCTTTTCAAGGATCCAGTTTTTGCTTTCATTTATTTTCTCTATTGTTTTCCTGTTTTAAATTTCATTGGTATCTGCTCTTATCTTTATTATTTCCTTCTTTCTGCATGTTTTTGTGCTTATTTTGGGCTTCTTTTTCTAGTTTCTTCAGGTGGAAGCTTAGATTATTGATTTGAAACCTTTCTTTTTTGTAATATAAGCTTATTAATGCTATAAATTGTCCTATGAGCACCACTTTAGCTGCATCCACTAAGTTTTTTTTTTTTAATAAACTTTATTTTTTTGGAACTATTTTTAATTTACAGAAAATTTGTGAAGATAGTACCCAAACCCGTTGCTGTCGAGTCAGTTCTGACTCACAGTGACCCTATAGGACAGAGTAGAACTGACCCATAGTGTTTCCAAGGAGCAACTGGTGGATTCAAATTGCGGACCCTTTGGTTAGCAGCCGAGCTCTTTAGCACTGCGTCACCAGGGCTCTGAAGATAGTACAGAGAGTTACATATATCCCACTTCCACTTTGATCTATGGATTATTTGGTAGTGTGTTGTTTAATTTTCAAGTGTTTGTATATTTTTTCCCATTATTTGTTTGTTTTTAATTTCATTATGGTCAGAGAACATATTTTGTATGGCTTCAGTTCTTTTCACCTTTTAAGGTTGGTTTTAAGACTCAGGATAAGGTCTGTCTTGGTTTATGTTTTATGTGTACTTGAAAAGAATGAACATTCTACTGTTGTTGGGTAGAGTGTTCTATAATGTAAGTTAGATCCAGATGGTTGATGGTGTTATTCAATTAGTCTGTATCCTTGCTGATTTGCTGTCTACTATTTTTATTAATTACTGAGAGAGGAGCGTCAAAGTCTCCAACTGTAATTGTGGATTTGTCTGTTTCTCCTTTCAATTTTGTTAGCTTTTGCCTTATGTATTTTGAAGCTGTTTTGTTAGGTGCATCATTGTTATGTCTTCACTTATCATTATTATGTCTTCTTGGTGAATTGACCCTTTTATTATTATATAATGTCCGCCTTTATCCTTGGTATCTTTGTTTGTTTTCGTGTCTACTTTTCTGATATATTCTTTTTGATTATTGTTTGTATGGTACATCTTTTTCATCCTTTTTAGATTCAGCCTACTTGTAGTATTATATTTGAAGTGTCTTGTAGACAGCATATGGTCTTTTTTTAAAGTATATTCTGACCTCTCTATCTTTCAGTTTTGTTTAAGCCATTTACATTTCATGTAATTATTGATATGTTTGCATTTTATTCTACCATTTTATATGTTTTCTGTTTGGTCTCTATTTTTCATTCCTCTGTTTCCCCTTTCCTGCTTTCATTTGGTTTATTTGAACATATTTTAGTATTCTAATTTTTCTAGTTTTTTTTATATTTTCTCATATATTTTTAATGGCCTTTAGGGATTATAGTATGCATACCTAACTTTTCAGTTTACTTAAAACCAGTATTTTACTACTTCAAGTGGAATATAGAAATCTTACATCCGTATAGGTCCCTATGCCCTCCCCTCTTTATTTTATTATTATTTCATGTATTATATCTAGATATATAGAAAACTGTATCACACAGTGTTATTTTTTGTTTCAGCAATCAAATATATTTTTTAAAAATCAGGAGGAGAAAAATATTTTATATTTACTCAGATATTTACCATTTTTGTTGTTTTTCTTCATTCCTATTTTTCCATGTTTCCTACTCATATAATTTTCCTTTTGTTTGAAGAAATCTTTTAGCAATCCTTTGGAGCATATCTGCTGGTGACACATGCTCTTAATTTTCTTGCATCTGACAAGGTCTTTTTTCACCTCATCCCTGAAAGAATACTTTTGCAGGGTATAGAATTCTGGTTTGGCAGTTCTGTCTTTCAGGATTTTAAAAATGTTATGTCACGTCCTTCTCTCTTCCGTGGTTTGTAATGAGAAATCAGCAGTCATTCAAATAATTGTTTTCCTTGATGAAATACATTGTTTTTCTCTGGTTGCTTTCAGAATTTTTTCCCTTCTCTTTAATTTTCAGCAGTTTTTATCTTTCACTTTCAGCAATTTTTATGTACGTGGGCATGAGTTTCTTTGTGTTTATTCTGTTTTGGTTTCACTAGCTTCTTGAATATTAGGTTTATGTCCTTTGCCAATTTTTCAAATATTTTTTTCCAATTACATTCTTTTTTTTCTCTCCTTCTGGGTCTCTGATGACACAAATGTTAGATCTTTTGTCATTGTCCAATAGTTCCCTTAGGTTTTTGTTCCTATTTGTTTTTCAATTTTCTCTCTTTTGTTCAAATTGATGTATCTTCCTGTTTTCCAACTCTTTTCTTCTGTCATCTCTGTTCTGCTATTGAGTCTATACAGTGAATTGTTTATTTTGGTTATTGTATATTTTGGTTTTAAATTTTCTATTATGTTCTTTATATCTTCTATTTCATTGCTAAGACTTTCTATTTTGTCATTAGTTTCAATAGTTTTCATGGTTACTTGTTTGAGAATTTTTATAGTAGCTTCTTTAATGTCTTTGCAAGATAATTCTAACATCGTGCCATCTCGTCATTAGTGTCTGTTGATTGTGTTTTCCCAAATTACTTGAGTTTTCCTGGTTCTCCGTACACTGAGCGTATTGGATTTTATCCTGAACATTTTTTAGTATTGTGTTATGAGACTCTTATGTCTCTTTTTAACATCCTGTGTAGAATACTGACCCAGTTATTTTTAGGTGCAAGTTCCAACCTGTCTTCTATGGGCTGTTGTTCCAAAGTCAGTTCCGTTTCAGAGCCTCTGCAGTGCTATTTGGATATGTCCCACATATGGACTTCCTATTGTCAGTCTGGGACCTGGGCTGTCTGTTAGTTCAGTTCTCACCATTTGTGTTATGCTGAATAGGATCAGATTCATGCATGCATAGCTCAGTGGTAAACCTAAGAGCTCTTAAACAGTGTTTCTGAGTTCCTCCTTCCCTGTAACATCCCCAATACTTTATAATTCCTTGTGACTTCTTTAATTGTTCCTCAGCCAGAAAGCTGGAATTTAGTTACTCTGCTCTATTATGTACTTCTGCCTTTGCAACTGTGTCCAGGGCCAAATTTTGGGAGGATAAAGAGAGCAGAAAACAACAATGATTGCCCTTACATTCCTAGGACCATAGCTCCACTGATCAGAGAGGAAAGGTCCGCCCCCTTAGAGTTTGACTTCTGTGAGCTTCATGAAGGCACCACAGGATTGCTTGGGGCCTGGGGTGAAGAGTACAAAGAAAAGAGTCAAAAATCAGGGGTTTCTGCACTTTATATGAATTTTGAGAATCTATTTTCCCATTTCTCAAGCCAGAAGTTGAGGGATTCCTCTGGATATCTCTCTCTTTGTGCCCACTTCTAATTTAGCTATGGGATACCAGATGGGAAAAAATTGGTAAACTCACTGCCACTTTAATGGTACTTTCAATTTTGGTCTTATTCCTTAGTCAGCCTGCTACTGTTTACCATTCAGAATTCTCAAATAGCTGCTCCGTGTATTGGCTCCAGCTTTTATGGGTGGACTAAATATGTGACAGTGTCCCTGGGTGGTGCAAATGGTTAAGAGTTCAGCTGTTAACCAAAAAGTTGGTGATGCGAGTTCATCCAGAGGCACCTCAGAAGAAAGTCCTGGTGATCTACTTCTGAAAAATCAGCCATTGAAAAACCCTGTGGAGCAATTTAACAACAAAAAGACAAATAACCTGGTAAAAAACTGGACAAAGGATGTGAACAGACACTTCACCAAAGAAGGTATTAAAGCGGCTAACAAATACATGAAAAGATGCTCATCATCATTAGCCATTAGAGAGATGCAAATCAAAACTACAATGAGATACCACCTCACCTGTACTAGAAATGGCAGTGATCAAAAAAACAGAAAATAACAAATGTTGGAGAGAACATGGGGAGACAAGAACCCTTAAATCCATTCCTGGTGGGAATGTAAAATGGCACAGCTGTTACGGAAAACAGCATGGTGATCCCTCAAAAAACTAAAAACAGATTTACCATATAACCCAACAATTCCACTCCTAGATATATACCATAGAGACCTAAAAGTAGTGACACGAAGAGACATATGTATGCATATGTTCATTGCAGCACTATTCACAATAGCTTAACTGTGAAAACAACCCAAATGCCTGTCAATAGAAGAATGGATAAACAAAATGTGGTACATGCATACAATCGGATATTACTCAGCTTTAAAGAGAAATGAAGGCCTGATACATGCTACATACAACATGGATGAAATTTGAAGATAGTGTGCTAAGTGAAATAAGTCAATCACAAAGGGACAAATGTTGTATGACCTCACTTATATGAAATGACAAAAATAGATAAATAGATGGAGACCAATGTTTATTAGGAGCCTTGGTGGAGAAATGGTTAAGAGCTCGGAGGCTAACCACAAGCAGTTTGAATCCACCAGCCGCTCCTTGGAAACCCTATGGGGCATCTCTTGGGACAGGGGAGAGAGAGAGGGAATCAGTTTCTGGGAAGTAGTGAATTTTTTTTATGGTGATGGGAAAATTGGCATTGACTATGGGTAATGGTTATACAACTTGACAAATCACTATGTGATATCAAGTTGACTAGATGATATCAAGTTGTGATAAGATGTACACCACAAAACCCTACCCAAACCCACTGCCGTCGAGTTGATTCCAACTCATAGTGATTCTATAGGACAACTGGATAACTTGCTGCAGCTTCTACATCAGCACTTACTGCTTCTCCTTGCACTTTTACATTAGGGAGACGGCTTCTTCCCTTAAGCATCATGAAGCAATCTCTTCTAGCTTCAGACTTTTCTTCTGCAGCCTCCTCACTTCTCTCAGCCTTCATAGAATTGAAGAGACTTAGGGCCTTGCTCTGGATTAGGCTTTGGCTTACAGGAATGTTGTGGCTTGTTTGATCTTCTATCCAGATCACTAAAACTTTCTCCATATCAGCAAGAGGGCTGTTTCACTTTCTTATCATTCATATGTTCACTGGAGTAGCACTTTTAATTTCCCTCAAGAACTTTTCCTTTGCATTCACAACTTGGCTAACTGTTTGGTTCAAGAGGTCTAGCTTTCGGCCTATCTCGGCTTTCGACATGCCTTCCTCACTAAGCTTAATCATTTCTAGTTTTTCATTTAAAGTGAGAGACGTATGACTCTTCCTTTCACTGGAACACTTAGAGGCCATTGTAGGGTTATTAATTGACTAATTTCAATATTGTCGTGTCTCAGAGAACAGAGAAGAAGGCGAGAGACTGGGGTATGGCTGGTCAGTGGAGCTGTCAGAACACATAACTTACCAATTAAGTTCACTGTCTTATATGGGTGTGGTTTGTGGTACCCCAAAACAATAACAATAGTAACATCAAAGATCACTGATCACAGATCACCATAACAGACATAATAATAAAGAAAATGTTTGAAATATTATCAGAATTACCAAAATGTGACACAGAGACACGAAGTGAGCACACGCTGTTGGAAAAATGGCACCGATAGACTTGTTGAACGCAGGGTTGCCATATACCTTCAATTTGTAAAAAACACGATATCTGTGAGGCACAATAAAGCAAAGCACAATAAAACGAGGTATGCCTGTTATAGGGGTTAGGAATCCAGTACATACTTGGGTGGGGGACACAATTCAATCTGTAAAACCTGCTTTCCTTCTAAGAGTCTGGAATTTTGGTATGTACTAGGCAGAAGATGCCTACATGACCAGCCATCACTAAAAACCTCAAACACTAAATCTCTGATCAGCTTCCCTGGGTGGAAACATTGTATACATGTTGCTACATTTTTCATTATTGGAGAAAGTAATGTGCTCAAGTGTTCCCCCTCACTATTGGGAGAGCACATAAAGAAGTCTGTGTATGGATTTCTGCAGACTCTGGTGTCTTTTTCCCTTACTGATCCTATCGTGTATCCTTTCACTGTAATAAACATTAGCCTATATGCTGTAAAAATGATATGCTGAGTCCCCTGGACCTTCTAGCAAGTCACTTAATGTGTGGGTAGTCTTGGGGACTCCAAAACAAAAACATGTTAAATACATTATCTTAATCCTCAAAACAACTCTGTAAGGTAGGTATATATTAGTGTCTGTTTCTTATAGGTAAGGAGACTGAAGTTAGTGAGGCTAACTTCCCTAGGATCTCAGTTACTAAGTGATGGAATCCAAATCTATCTGACTCCAAAGCGTCAGCTGTTAACTAGTATACTGTATTACATCCCCTTAGCATAAACTGTGTCTGCAGTGGGTTGAGAGGAGTATGTGGAAGATCATCAAGGGCTATGATGCTCTGAGAATGCTTCATGCAGGAAGTAGGATTTGATGTGTTCTTGAAGGATAAATGGACAGGATTAAAACTGATCAAGTGGAGTGGCAAGAGTATTGTCAATAGGTAGAACTGCATGATGCAAAGTGGAAGTGGTAAAATGCAAGATCTCTTTGGGAGAAAGAGATTATAACAGTTGGGTGAAATGGAAGGTTCCTTTTTTTTAATTTTGGCAGTTGCTACAGCTTGTCTGTGCTAGAGGTTAGTGTAAGATAATGTATATGATCTAAAATTCAGTTACATATTTAAGCTTGATAAATAAGATAGTATGTTTGCCTAAGTGAAATAAATAATGGATTTGTTCTGCAAAGATAACCATGATTTCCTAGGACTTTGCCACGTAAATTGAAAACTCACTGTTATTAGCATCAAGGAACTATTGAAGGTTTTTAATTTATTTTCAGCAGAGGACTGAAATGCTGAAAACAGTGTTTAATGGATATTTATCTGATGACAGTGTGAAGAATATATTGCCTAGAGCCGGAGAGTGAGTCAGTTTAGATTACTGCAATCATAATGGTCCATGTATGAGATGATTAAGAGCTTAGAGAATTATAGAACTCAAAAGAGACAAGAGACATTGTATAGGATGAATTGCCATTGATGTGGTTACTGTCTGGATATATGTGTATTTGTGGAGAAAACCAAAGGATCTCAGTCTGGGTGGTTTGGGGAAAATTTGCTATCTTTACCAGAAATATGATAGTTTGACTCTAGGTATATTGAGTTGAAAACTTTATTGACATTCAAGTGGAAAAGCACATTTGGGAGTTGATTGTGAGATTGAGATTGAAGAGAGAAATCAAGGTTTGAGATAAAACATGGAAACTTTTGTAGAGTGGTGAAACTATCTGAAAGTAGGCATCACCTTGGGGGAAAGGCCAAACAGGAACACCAAAGACTAAACTCTGGTTTTAATCCTCAATAAGAAATGAATATTAAAGAGCACCTTTGATGTAATTAGCTATCAGAGTGATGCAAATCAAAACCACGAGATACCATTTCACTCCCACTAGGATGGAAACCCTGGTGGCATAGTGGTTAAGAGCTACGGCTGCTAACCAAAAGGTCGGCAGTTCAAATCCACCAGGCGCTCCTTGGAAACCCTATGGGGCAGTTCAGTTCTACTCTGTCCTGTAGGGTCCTATGAGTCGGAATTGACTCCACAGCAACAGGTTTGGTTTTTATTTTTATTTTTTATTTAGGATGGCTAAGATTAAAAAAAAAAAAGTGCTGGCGAGGATGTGGAGAAATTGAAACACTTGTGCATTGCTGGTGGGAATGCAAAATGGTATAGCCATTGTGGAAAACAGTGTGGTGATTCCTCAAAAAAAAAAAACTAAAAATAGAGCTACCATATGACCCAGCAATTCCACTGCTAAGAATATACCCGGAGAACTTTAAAGTAGTGGCATAAACAGACTTGTACACTAATGTTCATTGCAGCACTATTCACAATAGCCAAAAGGTGGAAACACCCTAAATGCCCATCAACAGATGAATGGATAAACAGAATGTGGTACATACATACATACAATGGAATACTACTCAGCCAGTAGGAGAAATGAAGTTTTGATACATGCTATAATATGGATGGAGCTGGAAGACATTATACTTAGCAAAATAAATCAATCACAAAAGGATAATTATTGTGTGACCTCACTTATATAAAGACAAGAGCCGGCAAATGTATGGAGAGCAAATTTTATTAGTGGTTACCGGGGGTGGAAGGAAGGGGGAAAGGGGTGTTAACGGTGGTGGAAAAATCGCATTGATTAAGGGTAGGGTTGCACAGCCAATTAATGTAATGGCTGTCAAGAAGTTGTACACCTGTAAATAGTTAAATTGACAAAAGTTGTGTGACAGATATATTTACAACAACAACCAAAAAAAGAGCAACTGCTGTGGCTACTTATGTATAACCAAAAACTTCATGAGATTTGGTTCCTTGGTTTGGAAGTTTAGGGTCATGGTTTCATCGGATATCCCAGTTAATTGACCTAATAACGCGTTTAGTGCGTCTGTTCTAACCCCTAATTCATTGCATAGTGCCTGGGGTCTTAAAAGCTTGCAAGCAGCCATCCAAGGCACAACCATTGGTCTGTTTCACCTGGAGAAACAGAACAAGAAAGAGAGTGAGGAATAGAAAGAGGGTATGGAATGTGTGGCTAATTGCCTCCTTGAACAACTGCCTTCTTTGCCATGAGACCAGAAAAACTGGATAGTGTCCAGCTACCATTATGAAACATTTTGATCAAAGATTCTGTGGAAGCATCCTGATGAAAAGGGGCAAAATGCAGAAAAGAATTTCAAATTCTCATGGACTCCAGACTTCCTGGAGCCATAAAGGTTGGATGAACCCCTGAAATTGTTGTGCTGAGATAATGTAATCTTTAAACCTTACAGATATCCCCTGAAGTCTTACTCAAACCAAACAATAGTTTAGCTTAACTAGTAAAAAATGTCTGCCTTGAGCATTATGCTTTTTTAAGAACTATCTATATGGAATCAAATTAACAATAACAACTCAAAAGATTAGATAGGAACTTCAGGGGGCAGTGAATTTATGTTAATGGGAGGAACAACTCAGAAAAGAGGGTGAGAATGGTTGCACAACTCGAAGAATGTAATCATTGTCACTAAATGGTCCATGTAGAAACTGTTGAATTGGTGTATGTTTTGCTGTGTATATTCTCAACAACAACAACAAAATAAATTTAATTTAAAAAGTCAATTAAGAAAACCTTATTTTGGTAAAAGAATAATAATTAAAAAAACCACAATGAGATAACATTTCACTCCCACTAGGATGGCTACGATTAAAAACAAAAACAAACAACAACAGAAAAATAAATGTTGGTGAGGATATGGGGAAATTGTAACCCTTGTCCATTGCTGGTGGGAATGCAAAATGGTACAGCCATTGTGGAAAACAGTGTGGTGATTCCTCAAAAAACTAAAAATAGAGCTACCATATGATCCAGCAGTTCCACTGCTAGGAATATCCCTGAGGGACTTTAAAGCAGCAACCTAAGCAGAGACTTGTACACTAATGTTCATTGCAGCACTATTCACAGTAGCCAGAAGGTGAAAGCAACCTAAATGCCCATCAGCAGATGAATGGATAAACAAAATGTGGTACATACATACAGTGGAATACTACTTAGCCAGTAGGAGAAATGAAGTCTTGATACATGCTACAATATGGATGGAGCTAGAAGACATTATGCTGAGTGAAGTCAGTCAGTCACAAAAAGATAAATATCTCACTTATATAAAAAGACAAGAGCAGGCAAATGTATAGAGACTAAAATTTATTATTGGTTACCAGGGGTGGGAGGGAAGGGGAAAGGAGGAGTTAAGAGTAATGGAAAAATTGTATTGATTAAGGGTAGGGTTGCACAGCCAATTAATGTAATTGCTATCAATAAGTTGTATACCTGTAAAAAACTGAATTGGCGAAAGCTGTGTGATAGATACATTTATCAAAAGAAAGAGCAAATGCTGAGGCTGCTTATTTTAAAAAAGCACCTGTGAAGTTAGTAAGTAATGTTACTACTTATAAACCACATTTGTAAAATACTTTTTTTTAATGTGCATTCATAGGGCACTTTCTGGTTTGTGAACTTCAAGTGTTCTTTTATAATATGATATGTATAACTTTTAAATCAAATCACTCAATAACTGTTTCTACCATATGTAATGCGTAGTTAGGCACTGAATAACATTCAAGGAACATTTTTTTCTTTTTACATGGCACATTGTTCTTGGTAAATTTGGAGAGGTATTTTTGTGTGTTTGTGTAGAGATCTTTCTGTGGCTTATTTAGGAGTGGTCTTGCTCTAGCCCCTGTTTCATTTAAATACTTGTTTTGGTTTATTAACTGTTTCTTTCTCCACTTGTTCACTTTTGTGCTGCTTGTGCAGCAGCCATCATTGTCCATCCAACATCACTTGTTCCACCAGAGTTATACAAAAGAAGAATCCTGACATTGTATTTTCCCTTAGTTTCCATTAGGAATGCTGTACTGCATTTGTTTCCTTAATGAGTGACATTAATTAAAATGCCATAAGTAAATGACATCCAAACTTAGCTGTATGCAGCATAGTCTTTAGAAGCTGAAGGGATTTAGCACAGAAAAACTCTTAAGAGAAGTTGGTGGGCATAAATACTGGCACTATGTTTATATGTTTCTGGCTGTCTTCTCTTTCTTTTTAATCCTATCTGGGACATTAGTCCAGGAGAAGAACACAATCTATAAAGGCTTCAGCTCCAAAGTCTTCCCCAACTTTGTTGTGCTATTTTTTCCCACCTTGGGGTTAGATGAACGTGTATAGGGATAACAGGAAAGAATGATATTTTTATTATAGACTGACACTAGATTTTAAGTCTTTGAAAAGTAGCAGTTCCAACAAGATTAGTATGTCATTTTGGTACATCATTTAAAAAAAAATTGCCGTCTAGTCGATTCTGACTCATAGCAATCCTATAGGACAGAGTAGAACTGCCGCATAAGGTTTCCAAGGAACGCCTGGTGGATTTGAGCTGCCAACCTCTTGGTTAGCAGCCGAACCCTTAACCACTACACCACCAGGGTTTTCTTGCTACATCATGGTTGCCCCAAATTAGTAAACATTATTTTTATAAAACACTTGTATATATGAATATGTTCCAATTCATTAAACTCTTCTTGAGCAATTGTTGCTCATGGATTTTCATTTAACATTAATCTCCTTGAACCTAAGCTTTTAATAGTTCAGGGTTTGTAGAGAATCACAGACTATGCATAAGCAATCATTGACAATGTCATGTTCCTCCTTATTAAGCAAGCCCCTCATCCATTTCCTAGTTTATTGCATGGGTTGGCATGGTACAATGGAAAGCACACTGACCTAGCAGTCAAGATGCCTAGGTTCTAACTCCAGGACTGCTACTCGGTTTATTGTATGATGTTAATTAACTTCTGAGTCCTACTTTCCCTATCTATAAAATAGAATGATACTTGCTGTGCTTATACCACAGACTTGCTATAATTTTCAAAGAAGATAATGTTTAAGAAAGGACTTTGAAAAGTGTTAATATGCAGGCTCCTTGCATTAGCTTTTGCATTTTCTATATTTTTTCACTATTAAAAAAAGCATCATACACTATATAATGATTAAACGGTCAATACATCAGGAGCACATAACCATAATAAATATTTATGCACCCAATGACAGGGCTCCAAAACACATAAATCAAACTCTTAACAGCATTGAAAAGAGAAATAGACAGCTCCACATAATAGTAGGAGATTTCAACACACTGCTTTTGGTGAAGGACAGAACATCCAGAAAGAAGCTCAATAAAGACACAGAAGATCTAAATGCCACAGTCAACCAACTTGATCTCATAGACATATACAGAACACTCCACCCAACAGCAGCCAGGTATACTTTCTTTTCCAACGCACATGGAACATTCTCCAGAATAGACCACGTATTAGGCCGTAAACCAAGCCATAACAGAATCAAAAGCATCAAAATATTCCAAAGCATCTTTTTTAACCATAAAAGTAGAAATCAATAACATAAGAAGCAAGGAAAAAAATCAAACACATGGAAACTGAACAACACCTTGCTCAAAAACTATTGGGTTATAGAAGAAAATAAGGATGGAATAAAGAAATTCACAGACTCAAATGAGAATGAAAACACATCTTGCCAGAACCTTTGGGACACAGCAAAAGCAGTGTACAGAGGTCAATTTATAGCAATAAATGCACACATTCAAAAAGAAGAAAGGGCCAAAACCAAAACATTAACACTACAACTCCAACAAATAGAAAGACAGCAGCAAAAGAAGCCCTCAGGCACAAGAAGAAAGGAAATAATAAAAATTAGAGCAGAATTAAATGAAACAGAGAATAGAAAAACAATTGAAAGAGTTAACAAGACCAAAAGCTAGTTCTTTGAAAAGATCAACAAAATCAATAAACCACTGGCCAAACTGACAAATGAAAAACAGGAAAGGAAGCAAATAACCCGAATAAGAACTGAAATACACAATATCACAACAGACCCAACTGAAATTAAAAGAGTCATAACAGAATACTATGAAAAATTGTACTCTAGCAAATTTGAAAACCTAGAGGAAATGGACAAATTTCTAGAAACTCACTACCTACCTACACTAACATAAACAGAGGTAGAACAACTAAATAAACCTATAACAAAAGAAGAGATTGAAACAGTAATTTAAAAACTCCCAACAACAAAAAAGCCCTGGCCTGGATGGTGTCACTGGAGAATTCTACCAAACATTCAGAGGAGAGCTTACATCAGTACTACTAAAGGTATTTCAGAGCATAGAAAAGAATGGAATACTCCCAAACTCATTCTATGAAGCCAGCTTGACCCTGAAACCAAAACCAGGTAAAAATACCACAAAAAAAGAAAATTGCAGACCAATATCCCTCATGAACATAGACACAAAAATCCTCAACAAAATTCTACCCAATTGAATTCAACAACATATCAAAAAAAACAACTCACCATGACCTAGTGGAATTCATACCAGGTATGCAAGGATGGTTCAACATTAGAAAAACAATCTAATCCATCACATAAATAAAACAAAAGACAAGAATCACATGATCTTATCAATTGATGCAGAAAAGGCATTTGACAAAGTCCATCACCGATTCATGATCAAAACTCGCAGCAAAATAGAAGGGAAATTCCTCAACATAGTAAAGGGCATTTATACAAAGCTAACACCCAACATCATCCTAAATGGAGAGAGTCTGAAAGCATTCCCCTTGAGAACGGGAACGAGACAAGGATGCCCTTTATCACCACTCTTATTCAACATCATGCTGGATGTCCTAGCCAGAGCAATTAGGCTAGAAGAAGAAATAAAGGGCATCCAGATTGGTAAGGAAGAAGTAAAAGCATCTCTGTTTGCAGATGATATGATCTTTTACACAGAAAACCCCAAAGAATCCACAAGAAAACTACCGGAACTAATAGAAGATTTCAGCAAAGTATCAGGAAACAAGATAAACATACAAAAATCAGTTGGATTCCTTTACACCAACAAAGAGAACTTCGAAGAGGAAATCACCAAATCAATACCATTTACAGTGGCCCCCAAGAAGATAAAATACTTAGGAATAAACCTAACCAGAGACATAAAAGACCTATACAAAGAAAACTACAAGACACTACTGCAAGAAACCAAGAGGGACCTACGTGAGCGGAAAAACATACATTGCTCATGAACAGGAAGACTCAACATTGTGAAAATGTGAATTCTACTCAAAGCGATCTACAGATACAGTGCAATCCCGATCCAAATTCCAACACCACTTTTTAATGACATGAAGAAACAAATCACCAACTTCATATGGAAAGGGAAGAGGCCCCAGATAAGTAAAGCATTACTGAAGAAGAAGAACAAAGTGGGAGGCCTCACACTACCTGATTTTAGAACCTATTATACCGCCACGGTAGTCAAAACAGCCTG
>NW_004444169.1:1473917-1508807 GCF_000243295.1 Trichechus manatus latirostris | reverse complement strand
GATATCCATGTGCAAAAAAATGAAACAAGACCCATACCTCACACCATGCACAAAAACTAACTCAAAATGGATCAAAGACCTAAATATAAAATCTAAAACAATAAAGATCATGGAAGAAAAAATAGGGGCAACACTGGGAGCTGTAATACATGGCAGAAACAGAATACAAACCATAAGTAACGATGCACAAACACCAGAAGAGAAACTAGATAACTGGGAGCTCCTAAAATCAAAGACTTATGCTCATCAAGAGACTTCACCAAAAGAGTAAAAAGACAGCCTACAGACTGGGAAAAAATTTTTGACTATGACAAATCTGATCAGCATCTAATCTCTAAAATCTACGAGATACTGCAAAACTCAACAACAAAAAGACAAATATCCCAATTAAAAAATGGGCAAATGATATGAACAGGCACTTTACCAAAGAAGACATTCAGGAGGCTAACAGATACACAAGGAAATGCTCACCATCATTAGCCGTTAGAGAAACATAAATCAAAACGACAGTGAGATACCATCTCACCCCAACAAGGCTAGCATTAATCCAAAAAACACAAAACAATAAATGTTGGAGAGGTTGTGGAGAGACTGGAACGCAGATACACTGCAGGTGGGCATGTGTAATGGTACCACCACTTTGGAAATCGATTTGGTGCTTCCTTAGAAAGCTAGAAATAGAAGTAACATATGATCCAGCAATCCCACTCCTTGGAATATATCCTAGAGAAATAAGAGCCTTCACAGGAATAGATATATGCACACCCATGTTCATTGCAGCACTGTTCACAATAGCAAAAATATGGAAACAACCTAGGTTCCCATCAGCAGACGAATGGACAAACAAATTATGGTATATTCACACAATGGAATACTACGCAATGATAAAGAACAACGATGAATCCGCAAAACATGGATGAATCTGGAAGGTATTATGCTTGAGCGAAATTAGTCAATCGTAAAAGGACAAATATTGTATGAGACCACTATTATAAGAACTCAAGAAAAGGTTTAAAAACAGAAGAGAACATTCTTTGATGGTTACAACGGTAGGGAGGGAGGGAGAGGGGTATTCACTAACTAGACAATAGATAAGAATTATCTTAGATGAAGGGAAGGACAACACACAATACAGGGAAAGTCAGCACAACTGGACTAAAACAAAAGCTAAGAAGTTCCTGAATACAACCAAACACTTTGAGGGACAGAGTATCTGGGGTAGGGGTCTGGGGACCATGGTTTCAGGGCACATCTAGGTCAATTGGCATAACAAAGTGTTTTTTTTTTAAATTTTTTTATTGTACTTTAGATAAAGGTTTACAGAACAAATAGTTTCTCATTAAATAGTCAGTCTACATATTGTTTTATGACATTGGTTTACCCCACGACATGTCAACACTCTCCCTTCTCAACCTTGGAGGACCTTTTTTTTTTTTTTTTGGTGAAAATATACATAGCCAAAGTTACACCATTTCAAAAGTTTCTACGTGTACAATTCAGTGCCACTGATGACATTCTTCAGTTGTGCTGCTATTCTCACTATGCTTTTCCAAATTATTCCATCACCATTATCTTCAACTCACTGTCCCCTAGGCTTCCCATCAAAACTTTTGAGTTGCTGTTGTCAATTTGATCTCACATAGATTAATTCTTTTTTTTTTGTACCTTAGATGAAGGGTTTGCAGGACAAATAGTTTCTTATTAAAGAATTAGTACACATATTGCCCTATGACAATGGTTAACAACCCCACGACATGTCAACACTGCCCCTTCTCAACCTTGGGTTCCCTGTCACCAGCTTTCTTGTCCCCTCCTGCCTTCTGGTCCTTGTGCCTGGACTGCTGTGCCTCATTAGTCCCGTTTCGTTTTATGAGGTTGTCCAATCCTCGGCTGAACGGTGAACTTCGGGAGTGACTTCACCACTGAGCTAAAAGGGTGTCCAGGGGCCATACTCTCGGGGTTTCTCCAGTCTGTCAGGCCAGTAAATCTGGTCTTTTTTTGTGAGTTAGGATTTTGTTCTACATCCTTTTGCAGGTCTGTCCAGGACCCTCTATTGTGATCCCGGTCAGAGCAGTCAGTGGTGGTAGCCAGGCACCATCTAGCTGTACTGGACTCAGTCTGGTGGAGGCCATGGTAGCTGTGGTCCATTAGTCCTTTGGAGTAATCTTTTCCTTGTATTTGTTCTCTTCATTCTCCCTTGCTCCCAAAGGGTTGAGACCAGTGGAGTATCTTAGATGGCTGCTCATGGGCTTTTAAGACCCCAGACACTACTCACCAAGGTAGAATGTAGAACATTGTCTTTATAAACTGTGTTACAATTGGCATAACAAAGTTTATTAAGAAAATGTTCTGTATCCCATTTTGGTGAGTGGCGTCTGGGGTCTTAAAAGCTAGTGAGCAGCCATCTTAGATGCAACAATTGGTCCCAACCCACCTGGAGCAAAGGAGAATGAAGAACACCAAAGACACAAGGAAAATGTTAGCCCCAGAGGCAGAAAGGGTCACATAAACCAGAGACTCCATCAGTCTGAGAGCAGAAGAACTAGATGGTGCCTGGCTACTACCAATGACCACCCTGACAGAGGATATAATAGAGAGTCCCTTATGGAGGAGGAGAAAAGTGGGGTGCAGAACTCAAATTCTAGTAAAAAGACCAGACTTAATGGTCTGCCTGAGACTGGACAGACCATGGAAGACGTGGCCCCTGGAATCTCTGTTAGCCCAGAAATGAAACCATTCCAGAAGCCAACTCTTCAGATATAGATTAGACTGGACTATAAGACATAAAATGATACTTGTGAAGAGAGTGCTTCTTAGCTCAACTAGATACATGAGACTAAATGGGTAGCTCCTGTCTGAAGACCAGATCAGAAGTCAAAAAGGTACAGGAGCTGGTTGAATCGACACGAGAAATCCGGGGTGAAGAGGAGTGTGCTGTCACATTATACGGGAGGCAACTAGGGTCACATAACAATGTGTGTATAAATTTTTGTATGAGAAACTAACACTTACCCTTAAAGCACAATAAAAAATAAAAACTGTCATAACAAATGTATGATAAATTTTCACATTTTTGTTTAATTAAATCCCTGGAAATGTTATTGTGCCTAAATTTCACAACTGCATTTCCTAAAACTGATTTTAGACGTACTCTGTAAGTTTTGGGCTTATAAATCAGTCAGCGAAATTAAAACTCTATGATTTTTTTTTTTAATGAGAATGATGTAGGAAGCCTGTATAATACTAAACCATTTCATGGTTTCCCTGTTTTGTTTTGTTTTTTCATAGATCCACTGTGTGTGGAGAATAATGCAGTATCATGCCAGCAGTCTTCAGCTAGTAAAAAAGGGATGTTTACAGATGACTTTCACAAGCTGGTAGATGACTGGACCAAGGAAACAGTAGGAAATTCTCTCATTAAGCCAAGTTTAAACCAACTTAAACAGAGTCAACAGAAATTAGAAACAGACAACTGGAACAAAGCATATGAAGTAAGTTGTTTATACCTGTTCCTCATTATTTATGAGAACTAAAACCATAACAATTGATGCACTTATGCCTGTAATTGTGTGCCTCTTGTAGTTATAGTCACTATGAGAGAAGTAGTATGACTTGATAACATAGAGATTTTTATCCTTGTCTAAATTTACTATGTCTTTGAGCAAATTATGTTTTAGACCTAGGATCAGCTATTTTTTCTGGGAAAGGGCCAGGTAGTAAATATTTTAGGCTTTTCAAGCCATGTGGATGCAGCTACTCAGCTCTGCCATTGTAGTGCAAAAGCAACCATAGACAATACATAAATGAATGAGCATAGCTTTGTTCCACTAAAACTTTATTTATAAAAACAAGTGGCAGGGCTGTAGGATGCTGATCCTTGTTTTAGACTATGCTACCTGAGGGGGAAAAAGAAACAACCATCAAATATCAAAGAAGAAAGCATCTGGAGTGAGGATTAATTTAATCCTGTGATACAAGAAGAGTTTGGAGTTTGAGGAAAAGCTACCCTGTGTTGCACATCAGTATTCTTTGAGCCAATAAATTATCTTATTTGTTCAGTATGAAAAGGAATTTTAAAACTCATTAAGCTAGAATATTATAAGACATGTCTTATGTTTGTGGACTAGATTCCTAGTTAATTGCATGTGGTATTAGGTGAACATGCAATTGAAATGTAGAAAGGTGTCCACAATGCATTCTGGAGTGGGAAGAAGGCAGGTTTATAGAATAGTATATATGTTATAAGATAATTTATGTAAAATTATATACATTTTACTTGTATGCATAGAGAAATATGAAAAGCTGTGAGTAAAATGCTGGGTGGTGGAATTTGAGCCCTTTTTTTACTTTGTACTTTTCTGTGTTTGAGTTTTTAAGGTAAGTATTAGTTTTTCAAAATGCATAAACCTATTAAAATGTGAATCAGGGCCATAGAATCTGAGCTCTCATAATTGAAGGAGATATATCTGTATATGTGTGTCTGTGTTATGTGTATATTTTTTTGTGTGTATATAGTCATTGAATATAATTTGCTAAAGAAAGTCTGAAAACATATATATTGTTAATGCTGCATAACAAGTTTCAAAATCCTAGGTTTCCCAAACTAGTAAGCAGTACATCTGCTTGGGAGTTTTGTGTGTTTATCTTACTCCTGGCACCAATTTATATACAGTTTATATCACCATTGTAAAAATTGGGAGCCTTTAGAGGCAAATTTCAAGGCATAAATATATCTGTGCTGCCTTTGAGAGACTCTTTGAATACTGTGTGAATGGAAGCTTTTGTTGACCAGTAGAAGGGTGATTTACTGCAGTATAATGGGGGATGTTTGGAGGAAGAGTGAGTATAAAATGGAGTATTAATAAAAACAATGAAGGCCTTTAAAGAGACTTGGATTTCAATCTCAGCCCATTCATTTACTGGTGGTGATATGACTTTAGGCAAGTCACTTGATATCTCTGTGTCTCAGTCTCCATGTCTTTAAAACAGGGATAACACCTATAAAGTGCCTAGCACATTAAAAAAAAAAAAAATGAAATTCATTGCCGTCAAGTCGATTCTGACTCATGGCAACCCTATACAACAGAGTAGAACTGCCCCATAGGGTTTCCAAGGAGCAGCTGGTGGCCTCAAACCACCAACCTTTCCGTTAGCAGCTGAGCACTTTAACCACTGTAACACCAGGGCTCCTTTAGCACATAGTAGGCACCCTATATATGGTAATGATTACTAGTTTTGTATTTTTAGGTTCAGTTGATTGTATCTTTGTGTGACGAGCCCATCTCACTATTTAATGTTCTTGCATGTTACTGTTCTACAGCCTTACTTAGAAAATTTTATTCCTACAAATTATTTTTGAGCACCTCTTTACTGTGTGCCAAGTCCTCTGCTAGGTACTAGGTTTGATGAGCAAATACAAGTATTGTCCCTGTCCTCCTGGAGCTTATTATACTCTAGTGGGACAGTTAGATATTAACAGACTTACATAAATAAATATAAAATTACAACTGTGATAAGGGCTACAAGGCAGAGATATACGATTCCATACAGTAAGGGAAATTTGACCTAGTTAAAGGGAGGTCAAAGAAAGCTTCCCTGAGAAAGTGATGACCGAGGAGAGATCTGAAGGACAGTAGGTGTTAACTGGGTGAAAGGAGGAGGGAATATGATTCCAACCAGAAAGAACAGCATATGCAAGGGCCCTGTACAAGGACCCATGAAGGGACTGAAAGTAGGCCAGTTTGGATGAAGTCAAGAGAGCAAGGAGGAGTTGGTGCACCAAGAATCTAAGGAGGTAGGTAGAGTCTTAAAAGTAGCAATGGTTAGGAACTTTGTCTATTTTAAGAAGATGGTAGCCATTGAAGCCCTAAGGTTAGCATGATCAGATTTGCTTTTTGAAAAGATCACTCTAGCTGAAGTAAGAAGAAAGGATTAGTGGGGAGGGAGGGAGGAGGGTTGGTAGATATTGGTAGACCTGTTAAGAGTTAGTCACAGTAGTCTAGATAAGGGGAAGTGGAGATGAAGTGAACAGATTCCAAGAAATATTTAAGAGATAAAATGGACAAGATTTGGTGATGGAATGGATATATGGCAGAGGGGAGATGTCAAGGCTAGGTTTCTGGCTTGTATAACTAGATGCCATTCCAGCATACCAATCACTGAGACAGGGAACAAAGCAGATGATGTGTTTTGGTATGGGAAGTTCCCATATTTGGTTTTGGGGCATTTGAATCTGAGATGCCTTTGAAATATCCAAGATAATATTATTTATTGCAAGTCCAATTCAGTCTTTTTTAAAAATAAAAATCACATTGTTGTTGTTTTTAAAATAATGCATACTTGTTAAGGAAACTTAATCAATGCAGAAAGTACAAGAGATTTTAAAATAACACCATCAAATCCCACCACCCAGAAATAATTGTCATTAACTTTAAATAAACATCATTTCAGATATCTTTCTATGTCTGTGTATGGATGGATGGAAATACTTTTATAAAAATGCAATCATACTATATGTGCTGTTTTGAATTAGAAGTATTAAATTTAATTTTACTTTAACAGAAAGAAAACACTGATATGAAGAAGGGATTGCTGAACTTTAAGTAAATGTTTTTTCACCACAGGAGATACTCTCATTCATTCTTGAGTCAAGCTAAAACCCTTTACCCTAACTTTAAGTTGAAAATTTAATTGAAAGGGTTTCACTTTTACCATTCAGTTAAGTTTAGAAGAAGTAAGCATTTGGGACTGATACCAGCCTTCCCTTTAATTGAGATTATTTACTTCCATTAAACTTATTCCCATGAACATAAGACTTCAGTATTCTCCATACATATGCATAATCACAATACAATATGATAAAAAGAGTCAGGTAGGAATATATTTTCTCAATACTACCAAAAACATAATTATCTCTTTGTCTTGAGTTTAAATTTCCAAAAATATAACAGAAATGTCGACTTTAAGATAGTGAGTAGAAGGGGTAAAGAGTAGGGAGGTTAACATTTATTGTGTCCCTACTATATGACAGGCTCTTTCCACTATGCCACACCAAATCATGCCCCTGGGTCTCCAAAGAACTACGTAGTAAGACTGGCTATTCTTGTTTATGGTGCTGCATAAGAGAATGCCTGGGACTGGCAGAAGGAACTAAAAATAGAAGAGTAGTGCTGGCATGAGGAAAATAGGAACTGAAATGTAAATGGGGATGTAGGGTAGCAAGGGCCTTGAAGTTAGCTGGAACTGTGTTCATTTCCCTGCCTCACTACTAACTTGTTTTGTGGTGTTGGGTGAGTTACCAGTTTTGAGCTTCTGTTTGCTCATCTGAAAATCCCTACCTTGCAGAGCAGTTATGAAGGTGAAATGAGATAAAGCATGTAACTATGTTTAGCACACAGAAAGGTACTCCAAAAATGGTAGCCATTCATAGTAATAATAGAGGTTGTAAGCCAAAAAGAGTAAGAAGGATATAGATGGGTAAAAAGCATATACTAAATAAACTGATCTTTTGTTTTTATTTTTTGTTTTTGTTAGAATACTCCATCTACTATGGGCTACACATCAACATGGATTTCTTCTCTGTCCCAAATCCGTGGAGCTGTCCCAACTTCCTTACCACAAGGACTCTCACTCCCTTCATTTCCTGGGCCATTATCATCATATGGAATGCCCCATGTTTGTCAGTATAATGCTGTTGGGGGGACAGGGTATCCAGTACAGTGGGTAGGAATTTCAGGAACAACAACACAGCCTGTAGTAATTCCTACCCAATCTGTGGGACCATTTCAGCCGGGGGTGAATTTGCAGGCATTTATAGCTTCATCAGGGCAGAATCCAGCCACAGTCCCTCCTGGTCCCAAATGAATCAGAGTAGATAATGAAGAAGAGGGAGATTTTTTTCAGAATTATTTTCAGAACACCTAAGATATTAAAGTTTCTTCTTGGGTTCTGCCAGGTTTTCCCCCATTTGAGTTTACTTTCAACTGTTTCTTCTGTTCCACTGTAGTATTTGATACAGCTCATCATTCTGTAGAAATGTGCGGTTTGTACATAGAACACTGCACACAGGAATGATTGTTGACTTCAAATCCTATCCTCTTTGATACTTGATTTTTTAAAAATACTGTTCAGAATGCTTTAATAAGCTTGGTTTGAGCATTACCATTTCCAGGACAATTTCCATGCATTGCTGAGAAACCCTATTTTTTACTGCTGCTATCTGCAGCTGGACGATGCTTTTCTTTAAAGTGTATAAAGATTATTTAAATTGATTCTCCCCAAACATGGATGAAGTGAGACCCTCCAACAGCTGGAGTCTTATGAGATTCTTCACATGTTTATCTTAGGTTTACCTTTCACAGTAGGCAGAGTAACTTGCTGCAGGGAACTTTTTTGTATAAAATTATAATAACTTTGTCAACCAATAGAGAACATCAGCCCTTTTTAATGTGATTTTCTTCCTGTCATCACAGCAGTAGGAGTGAATCCTTGTTTTGGGTGAGACGGAGGGAAAGGAAAAAACAGAGAACTGTAGCAGTTCCTTGATTCTGCAGATACTTTAGCTGCTTTAAGATTTCAGTAGTAATTCAAAGCATCTCTGAGTAAAGCAGCTATCTCCTTGTTTCTCACATGCACTTTACATTGTTTTTGAGCATCTGAGAGGCATTGGTTTGGCTTACATTCTTTTTCAAGGGATATATTGCAGCTGTTATGAATCTTATTTGGGAGAAAATCCTTGTATTCCTAACAAAGAGGATTCAAGTTACAGCTCTATTGATCCACTCTTCTGAAATGAAATTTACTTGACACAGTAGCTTTTGTAGGTTTTGATTCTTATACATGAAACACTGGCTTTACAGGGTTCTAAGAGATGTGAGGTATACGCTGTCCTGCAGTGAGATAGTAGACCCTTTAAGGATACTATTTAAGTTGCCCTTAGATTTTTTGTATCACCATTTTTTTTAGTTGTTATAGTTTCTTGTTAGTATCTATAGCATCTTAGATGATTTTAGATTTTAGATGATTTTTGGCAGCCTCTTTAGAATCTGAGATCACTGTCAAGTTGCACTTTACTGGTTTTTATCCAGTTTTGGGAGGAGGAGAGGCAATGTCAAAATGTACACTTTTGGTTTTCAAGACAGTTAACTATAATAATCTTAAAAAGACTGGTCACAGGGTTACCTAATGCCCAGTCTGTGAAACCCAAATAGAATTCTTAAATGATATTTATCAACTACCAAGTATACATGTTTAACCTACCTACTTTTCACTCTGAAGATTTCAAGGTCGTTTCTAGTACACATTTATCTGATTAAGAGTTCTATCCAAATTGTCACGCAACATTTCTGCTAACAGACTTTCCTCCATAGTCCTCTCAAAATTGTATCCCATGGGCTTTCCAGATAATGAGGAAAACTTAGTGGGTGTACTTTTTTTTCCCCACACAGTTTACTTTGTGATACTCAGTACCCTTTTTCAAGAAAACATGCTTATATTGCTTACCTGAGGATCACACCCATCATGAAGATTCTGTTGCTGTCATTTGGGGCATCTAGGGCAGCATTTTGATAATTGCTGTTGATAAGAGCCACTGGTCCCTTTCATAAAACATACTCTGTTTTGAATGAGTCCAAATCTTATGTACAGATTCTTCTAATTTCTTCTACAGTATTGGTTTGCAAATTGAAGTGATTTTAGGACATTTAGTGTAGTGTTTTCCATGTGTATAAAAACAATGCTCCTAAAATCCATAATTCTTTAAAACTGCACATGTTTCATTATAAGAGTTGGCTTTGTGTAATTACATTGAGACATACAACCTATAAAGTGAAAATACTTTATTTTAAGACCCCTTCTTCTCTAGTTGCAATCTTTTTAAACAGTGTACCCAGGATGAAAAAAGCTCCATGGATGACATGCACAATTACATTTATTAATGGCTGCTCTATACCGTATGTCCTGCATTTTGCCACCACCTCTGTTTTACATATAATTCATCATTCTTGTTTGCCTGCAGACTTTTGCAGTGCCTTGTGATATTTAGAATCTTTTCAGGTTTTTGCTGGAAAGAAAAGTAGTCTTCTAAAGTTTGAAGATGGTGAATACTGTACTGCTGTCTCCATAGTGACTGCAGTAGTTGGGTTAACATATATGTTATGTATACATTATGTATATGTAATGTGTGTGTAAGTTTTAAAATACATTTAAAAAGTGAGTTTGTGCAGAAATGAAGAAAACAGTGTTATTCACATCACTGTGGGTTTTTATTTAAATTATTTTTTCCCATTAAATATTTGATTCAGATTATAGTCACTTTGACTGTAAATATTGGCTAGTTTTTTATCTAGGGGTTTTGCATTATTTCATAATTTTGCTGAATTCATATAATATTGCTGTTTTCATCCTTGCTGAGGTACGTGGGACTTTCTCGCCCCAGAAATAATTAACTCTTGAGGTAAAGCTCAGAAATTCCCTTCTTACTTAACAAAGAGCCTACTATATAAAAAGGGCCTTCTACCCATTTCCAAAAAAAACACACAAAGCTGTCTTTTTCATTCTCCTCGTAGAAGAGAAAAAGATTGTACTTAACCATCCTGCTTGTAAAGTTTATTTGGGGTGGGGGGGAGTAGTCTGTATGTCCAGCCACCATGTTTACTTCTCAAAGTGCAAGTCTAATGAATAGTACTGTATCTCTATTATGTGGCAATGTTAGCATTTCATCATGAAGTACCTGCTGCTATGTCTGTGAAGTTGGGTGTAACATCTTAAGAATATGAAACCAGTATTGGTGTAAATCTAATGAAAATAACCCTATGTATATTTGTAGCAGTCTTGAATCTCTATTTAAGGTAATTTGCTGTAATATAAAAAATATCCATTCTGTTTTTCATCCCTTCCTTGCCAGTTTTATATCAAGCATGAATTCTAATGGTTTGAGAGCAAAATTGTCTGTGAAAGTTTAAAAGGCACTTTTCTGCTGTGATTTTTAGATTGAATGTGGAGTGTTATATACAGTATGATGGGATATATCATTTTAGAACCCCAGATTTAATTCCAGTCCTATTACTTTTGTTTATCTACCTCGTTTTCAGTGCTGTTTTGGGGTGCACAAGTAAACACTGCCTGTGAAACTTGCTTTTTTTGCCTTGATTCTCAGTATTCTTTCAGATTATAAACCTGACCTGCCTCCTTGCGCTAGCCATGAGTTTGAGTTGAAAGGGACCATCTCTCTGCCACCAATCTATGTTTAATTTACATACAAGAACCGTGTGCCTCTGTGAAATAAGCTTTGGGGATTTGGGGATGGAGAGCAGAGACACAAATGTGAGCTGGTGGCGATATATGACTTAGTCACAGGAGTTAGGTAAAAAATAAATAAATGGTTAGAAAGTACCTAAATTAGACAGTCTAGTGCCTATAACTTTGCATTTTTTATTAGAGATGCATTTCTTGTCTGTGTGCCTAAAGGGCTGTGGGTTGAAATTGCTTTAACTACCACAGTGAAATATTTGACAAACCTACAACAATGGCCTGTCATTCGACAAATTAGCATACTGCTAGGTGTTTGCAGTGATATTTTGTTACCTTAAAATGTCTGTATCCTTTTAGTTGAATTGTAGTTGGTAGTAAGGGCTTTATATAACTGTTTATCCAATTTCTAAAGTTTATGGAGGCATTGACTTTCTTCTTTGATGTCCTTTATGAGTGATTAAAATGATGTATTCCTTTTTTTTCCCTGAAAACTCAGCAAATGTTTATAAACCAGATGTTCCTTATTTTACATATTTACTCTGTAACATGACAGCATATTTAAAGTTAGTAAATACTGTGTTTCAGTCATCATCCATAAGTACATTCCTGAGGTATATTTACCATCAGTTTGGGATTCAGTTATTTAATCTTCTATTCGGTTCAGAAAAACTTGAGATATTTGAGGCCGTTTTTCTAGAATAGATTGTTCATTTTTTGAATCTGTAGTTTACTGGGGACTTGATTCCTCTCCCCCCCACCCCCCGTTTAGAAGATGAATCAGAAAGGGAGAATGTGTAGAAAAGGCCATTGATTTGAGAAATGTAATTCCTAGGACAAATTTTTTTAAAAAGCCAGTCCACATTGTGAAAAGGTGACACTCAGATTGGTAAAATCCTTTGAAGTGGGATTAGTGTGAAAATTTTATGGCGCCAGATACTTTCAGGTCACCCTGGAAATAGTCTTTTTATGTGAAGGATGAACACAAACATAGGCAAGGGACCTTGCCAGACCGCAGAGGAAGGGGTTGGGGCCTGGGATAGTAACTAAATTGCACTAAAGTTATTTTCAACTGAGATAGCTGGAAGAGTATACAAACCAGCAGCTCCCATTCTGGAAGGTTTTTTTTTTTTTCTTTTTAATTAAAAAACAAAAAGGCTAAGTCAAGCAAGAAGGGAAGAGGGAAACTGGGCTCTGAGAAAAAAATGTGTCAGTGTAAAACTCCTAAATGTTTGCTTGTCATGCTTCTAGTTTTTTTGTTTGTTTGTTTTTTAAAATTGCGTTTCTTTTCCACTATAACTTAAGAATCAAGATTGAGGTTTGTGGTCCAGAGCATACCCTCAGCAGAAATAGTGACTATTTGGAAAGTGCAGTTGTTCAAGGTCTGTCATGCTCACTCACTTAAAGCTGTAGTTTTTTTATATGAATATTAGGCATATAGACCTAGTGCAGCATGGGAGCCACTCAGGAAGTTTTTGCAATTAATATAACTTTCATGCATAATTTACTATGAAAGTATGCAGATTTTCAGCCACTTCGCTACACTTAACATTTAGTTGTATATGTGAATTCTCCTTTCTTAATTGGAGAATGTAGTATATAGAATGTTGTTAAACTTATTTTTAATCCTTTCTGACATTAGTTTTTGTGTGTGAGTTTTGTTTTGGTTTTTTGTAGACTAAGTGATCTGCAGCAGTTGTCTGATTTTGGTTCTTTGAAACTGTGATTTTTATTTCATTTATACTCAACCATTGTAAGGTGTTTTTTTTTTTTTTTTTTTTTCTGTTTTGTTTTTTGTTTCCTGAAAATTTTGTTTTGAAACAAAATAAAGGCTGTGTTAAATGAGTATGTTTTCTTATTAAACTGTTTCTTGATTCATCACATGTAATTTAGCAGATTTTTAAAAATTGGTCCTGTAGATTATACTGGCTGAAAGAAACTAACCAAGCTGTGTGTTACCTCTTGATTTACAGCTCCAACAAATTTTGAGTTGAACCTCTTCTCCACGCTTGCAAGTGAGCCATAATTGTAAGAGTCACTATAATTTACCAAGTACCTACTATGTTAGCTAGGCTTTTAGCTGTGATATCTTTAATTCTCACAACAATCCTATAA
This sequence comes from Trichechus manatus latirostris, assembly GCF_000243295.1. Taxonomy (NCBI): domain Eukaryota; kingdom Metazoa; phylum Chordata; class Mammalia; order Sirenia; family Trichechidae; genus Trichechus; species Trichechus manatus. The sequence continues at coordinate 1,495,445 of NW_004444169.1, read as the reverse complement.
AATAGGTCTGTTACTATCTCCACCTGACAGGAAAAATTGGAGGATCAGAGAGATTAAAGAACTTGGTCACACACAGCTGGTAAATGATGAAGCCTGGATCCAAACCCAGGTCTCTCTGACTCCAAAGCTCATGGAAGAAACTCCAGGCCATACTGATTCTCAGATATAGTGCATGCATAATAATCCAAATACATTTCAAATAGATTTTATCTAATTATTGGGATAAGTGTGTGCATCTTTTACATACCTTTCATGAAGTTGTATCCAGTGCTTGTTTCATAATTTCAGAAGTAGAAGTATTTGTTTATGGATCCAAAATGTGCCATTTGCACAAACTCATTAAGGAGTATTACCTTTCATATTTATGGGACCCTGGTGGCGCACTGGTTAAGAACTCAGCTGCTAACCAAAGAAGGTTGGCAGTTCAAATCCACCAGCTGCTCCCTGGAAACTCTATGGGGCAGTTCTACTCTGTCCTATAGGGTTGCTGAGTCAGAACCGACTTGACAGCGCCTAACAACAACAACCTTTCATATTGACAATGTTTATGGTTCACCTTTAGACAAAAATGCATTTGGAAACCTCTCTCCCACACCTCTTGTTCACCCTACTACAGTGATTTGGGAAACTGTCAAATGGGTCAGATCAGATCAGTTGTTTATTTGATAGTTTAGATAGAAAAATCATGCATATGTTTATGTAAAGAGCCCTAGAAATATTCAAGATTAGATGAGGACTTTTTAAGCATCGTTTAAAAATCTATTATCTTGATTTATTGACCCAGTAATTCTGGGGCTTTCTATCTTAGGTGATCCCTAAAGGGAAGCAACATGGTTCATAGGGGAATAAGCATGGGTTTTTGAGTCACAGCCCTTTCTTGAACCTCCATTTTCGTATTTGTAAAACAAGGTGATTGTGAGTATTAAATGAGATATGTAAAGGCAGCTACCTTGCTCCCTGACTTGCTAATTGTGCTTATTGTTAGATATGTTTTTGGTGACTTTCACACTAAACTTGCACTTGGGAAATCTGAGGCTGGTTTGGAAATATGGATGCGTTTTGGAGTCCAGCAGACCTGGGTTTGTATTCTAGCTTCGTGAATTTGGGAAAATTGCTTAACTTCTCAGCTTTAATTTGCTTATCTGTAAAAAGGAAGTATCTGCCTCAGTGGGGTTGTTTCAAGATTGAATGAAAAAAGCATGTAAAGGGCCTACCACTGTGCCTAGTACATAGTAGATTTGCTTAAATGATAGTAGGGACTACTGAAGGGACCTTATAAATCACCACTTTAAGAGAGGAGGAAACAGCTATAGAGGTGGAAAAACTGAACCCAACCTGTGGGTCAGCATGAGGCCTGTTGGTGGAGGAGATTAGGTATTGGCCCAAAAGGTACTAGATGATGTAATAAAGTTCAGAGGTGAAAGTGTCTGAGTTGGGGGATAAGACCAATATTAAGCCATTTAAAATGTGCCATCATTAATAAGCACCACTAGGTAAAAGAATGAGAGCTTTAAACAGTAGTGAAGAAGAGTGGGATGTAGCATAGATATATGCTATACTCCGGAGTGTAGGAGCAGGACCTTAGAAAATCAAAACCAAACCCATTGCTGTCGAGTCGATTCCGACTCATAGCTACCCAGTAGGACAGAGTAGAACTTCCCTACAGGGTTTCCAAGGCTGTAACCTTTACAGAAGTAGACTGCCACATCTTTCTCCCATGGGACGACTGGTGGGTTTGAACCACCAAACTTTCGGTTACCAGCCAAGTGCTTTACCACTGCGCCATCAGGGCTCCTAGGACCTAGAGGATGGGTAAAATTTCTGTAGGAATAGATGGAGTGAAGGCTATCATAAAATTTTAGCATTGCAAAGGACTAGCTCACACGTATTTTACAAATGAGAAAATAGGCTCAGGAATTTAACCAGTGTTTATAAGCTTTCTCCATTCCAGCTCAGTGGGTCTCAGCCCTGAATACATATTAGAATTACCTGGGTAGCTATTTTGAAGAAAAAATTCCCTAGAATCTTTTTTTTAAAGCTCCCCACGTGATACTAATATGTGACTAGGGTTGAGAACCACTGTCACTGTTCCGTTTACTAATCAAGTAACCTTCCAGCTATTATCCAGTTGCTGGTTCAAGAAGCACAGGCAATATGGTGGTCTCATTAGACCTTCTGATGAATTATTTCCTATAACCCTATGAGCTTATAGCCTCTCAAACAGGCTCCAAGGATTTGGGAAATAGAGAATCCTAAGTGGGCCCCTTGCAGAAACTGAGTTAGTTCTTAGGTGGAAGATGTCATAAGATTGAGTCCCATGCAAACTCTCCATGCAGTCGCTTTATGCCTCTTTCCACCCTCCATGATAAGAGTTAACATTTATTAGGTACTTACTGTGTCAGTTATTACACTAAGTGCTCAACAATGTCACTTAATCTGCACAAGATTGTGAGCTAAGTATCATTGCTATGTCCTTTCTAAGCTCCTTGACTCTCTTAAAAACTGCTTTCTCCCCAGTGCCCAGCTTTGTTCCTGGAATGTAGTAGGTAATAAATAAGTCTGTTGACTAAATTAATGAGTTCCTATTTCACAGATACAGTAAGGGTTCAAGAGGTTAAATAACCTGTTAAAGTTACACAGCTAATAAGGAGCTGAACTGGTATTGGAACTCAGATCTTGGCTCCCAAGCATACACTTTTAACTACGTCTACTATCCCCTTCTGCTTCCAGGGCTTTTGTCTCTTATCTCTGTCCTCTCTATGGCCTTCTCTCTGCCTATGTCCAGCCTAAAGTTTGTCCTGTACTATAGATGTTAGAACTCTTGTGTGTAAATAATATAAACCCTATTTGAAAAAGCTTATGTAAGGGGTGGGGGGCTTATTATAAAAATGGGTATGTCTCACAAAACCTAGGGATAATGCAGATAGGCCTCAGAAACAAATGAACCAAGGCTTGATTGCAGCCAGGATTGTTCATCTCACCTTCTCCAGCTCAATCCCAAACTCTCTGAGAAGGTACACAAAGGATGGCTCCTGCTACAACCATGAGAATAAGGTAGAGATGATTGTAGAAAAGGGGTGTTGGGGAGACAATCCAATAGATGTTCACCTGTAGTCCTCTTGGCTGTTCCATAAACACATGCCATTTTCCCCATATCTACAATTCCAAGAAATACCCACATCTAACATAATCCATAAACCATAATCCATGCAAGTCATGTGTAACTATATCCAGAAGCAATGTCATGGCACAGACATACCCCTTCCTCCTCTAATTCAGTGACAATCTTGATCCTACAACCTGTGATAAACTAAACTGCCACCAATAGATCTAATATGCAATATTAGAGAAATAATTAGATAACTACAATCAAAATTCCCTTTTAGGAAAGGGAGGGAACACACCATTATTGACCACTTGGATATGAATAAAGGAAACAAATTACAGGCCTAGAAAAACTCATGGGAATCAATGTATTGACTCAGCTTGCTCAACCAATCTGTACTTGGGCCTAGGACATGGTCTGGAAGAGCAGTGATTCTCAAACTTTAGCTTGCATCAGAATCACCTAGAAAGCTTATTTAAACAGATTTCTGGCCCCATCTCCAGAGTTTCTGATTCAGTAGGTCTGGGGTGAGGCCGAGAATTTGCATTTTAAACCGTCCCCGGCTTATGCTTATGTGCTGGTCTGGGGACTGCAGTTTGAGAACCACTGCTCTGGCGGATCAATCATGGTCCCTGTTCACCAGGTTTGGTTTTCTAGTGATACATCTTCCTTAGAACCTTACTTGACTGCTGTTTGATTTCATTTGAGGGGACTCATTTTAAAGTGCTGATAACCAGTGCCAAGAATCTTGTCAAGTTATGCTCTTTGAATCTTAAGATCTGGTAAAGGGAATAGCCTAGGTCATCCTTTTCCAGCTTCTATTCACACCCTACCTTAGCACCCTTCTCCCTGGCATTCTGCTCAAAGTCTCTGGTTCAGAGCTTGGATAAGAAACAGTAGGCTGACTTGAAGTCTGTGCAGCCTTTCTTTTCTAATCTGTCCTGGGAATGTTACATTTGCCCCTTCTCCCTTGAATTCCAGTTGAATGTATTTACAGAGGAAGGTATCATCATACTTGGTGGGAGTTGAAGAACAAAAGTGCTTTGGAGGTATATACAGATAACCTCATTCCAACTGCCTGGATGCCAGTTTCCTAATCAGTGAAACCTTTGAAGTGAGACTGAGAGTTTCACTGCTATAAATTAACAAAGCCTATAGATATCTGGCCCTCAGCAATTGCAGATCTCTTCATACAGGCAAAAGGGCTGCTCTCTTTTGAGTCCCAAGAGAAACAGCTGCTTCACTGAAAAATAACACTGCTTTCCATCAGCCGACACGGGAGATCTCCGATCTGTCAGTTCCAGGTTTTCGGGTCTATAATTTGCCACATCCCATCTCTGCTACCAGTTCTTGCATTAGTTAACATTCTTTTGGTTGTAAGTGGTTTCTACTCAACTTATCTGAAACAAAAATAGTCATAGTAAGGATTGTCTCACAGAAACCAAGTGCAGGAATGCCTCAGGAATGATTTAGAAACTGAGACTTGAACACAGTGAAGACTCCCTGTAAAAATGGGAAGAATCAAGATCAACAGCCCAAGGCTGATTCCTATGAAGCAGAGGTCTGACATACCTCCACCCTCCAACCTTTTTTACCAATTCTGACACCAGCTGTCCCTCCCATAGCACTCTACTTCTGGGTTCAATAATTCATTGCAATGGCCACACAGAACTCACAGACCGTACTCATGGTTATGGGGTTTATTAGGGAAGTAACAGGTTACAATTCAGGATACAGTTCTTCAATCAGGACAGCTTCTTCTCAGCCATGCCCACAGTCAGGCCTCTCTCTCTGGTCCTCGGCCCCTCAACCTGGCCTCTGCCCTGCTCAGGCGAGTGTTACAAAGCTCTTTAGCTCCACCAGTAAGTGCCTGGAGGCACCCGGCTCTGCCGGTAAGCCTCGGCCTGAAGGTGCTCAGCTCTCTAGCTCCGTAGGCTGGGAAGCTCACTGCGCCGTCTCCTAAAGATCTGGTTCTGCTGCCTCTGTTGCCGCCATTTCTCTGCCACTGCTTCTTGCCACCTTGCCATCCCCAGTGTTACAGCTCTCTCTCTGCCGCCTGGGTCTAGGAGGGTCTCAGCGCAGGGATCCCAGGTGCAAAGGATGTGCTCCACTCCCGTCTCTTCTTCTTGGTGGTAGTCAGGTCCCCCTCTGCTCTGGGATTGGCTCTCTTTTAAATCTGACAGGTTGGCAAAATTGACCAATCCCTTCGTTATAGTTCCATACATCTTATTTGCATGGTTCCACCCCCACAAGGGTGCCATGCATCTTATTTGTATTATTAGCAAGCCGTCAGTCTTAGTTATCTAGTGCTGCTATAACAGAAATACCACAAGTGGATGGCTTTAACAAAGATAAATTCATTCTCTCACAGCCTGGGAGGCTAGAAGTCCAAATTCAGGGCACCAGCTTCAGGGGAAGGCTTTCTCTCTCTGTCAGCTCTGGGGGAATGTCTTGTCATCAATCTTCCCTGGTCTAGGAACTTCTCAGCAAAGGGACCCCAGATCCAAAGGATGTGCTCCCCTCCTGGTTCTTCATTCTTGGTGGCTTGAGGTCCCCCCCATCTCTCTGCTCTCTTCTCTCTTTTATATCTCAAGAGATTGACTTAAGACACAACCTAATCTTATAGATTGAGTCCTGCCTCATTAACATAACTGCCTCTAATCCTGCCTGATTAACATCCTAGAGGAAGCATTTACAACACATAGGAAAATCACATCTGTCTCAATCAGCTGTACTTATAGAAACATGACTTTTTTTTTTTGCTATAACCCTATAAATGGGAGGAGGGGGGCCAACTTCTAGAAAGGAGGCTAGGCAGACAACCATTATACTAGAAATCTTCTGTTCCTTCCTTCATCCCTTTAAGCCACTGTCCTCTCCTTTCACTCTGCCTGTTGTCAAAAGTTACATATGTACACTGCCTCACCATCTACTGATTCTTTGCCAGTCTAGCTTGTTCTATCTCCACTATTCTTTAATCCCTTATTATGAATTCTTTATGGAGCTCAAAGCTTTTTCGGCTTTTGCATCCTAACAGACTGTTCTCAGACCTCATTCATCTTGACCACTCTTGAGTTCTGCTCCTTTGAGTTCTCTGTCTGCCATTATCTCCCACCTCTCAGTAAGTTCCAAGCCAGATCTGGCTACTATCCATTGTTTCAGAACAGGATATATCTTGTTTTCCATCCTATTCTTGCTGAGAAAGCAAGCCCCAAAAGTTGGTTAGAAGAGTGGTGCTACATCAGAATGATCTGAGGAGAATGCTGAAAATAGATTTTTCAAAAGATTATGATCCTGTATTCCTGGAATTGGAGCCCTTGCAGCTATTTTGAAAAAGCACCGACAGACTGATACACAATGAGGTTCAGAAACGAAGGCCCTAACCGTAAGATCTTGTAGCTCAGTGAATACCAGAAAGGTACCACTTATAGTTTAATTGTGTTGGTGCTTATCTCCCTGACTAAAGAGATCCTGCAGGTACGGGATATTCCGTTTCACTTTGTATTTGCCTTGGCCAAATAAATGTGTTTTCCTCAAATGGGACCAACAACTCTTCTTCAAGGAATTCCATAGCTAAAAGTGGGTTGCTACAGAAATGTTTGCGGCTATTATTCTTATGTTTCATATGTATTCTTTCTCCTTCATTAACAGCTAGACATATTTTTCCCCTGTGGGGAAAATTCTCCCTCCCTGGAAATTTTAGCTTGCTTTAACTGAATTCAATCAATCCACTCTACATTTTTCATGATACATCACTCCCAAAACTCATTTTCGTGTGACCGGCAGTAAACAGCTTGAAGCAACTCGGGATGCACGTAGTTGGAGTGCAAATCCTAAACACACATTACCACGCCCCGCCCCTTATGACTGTCTGTGCGCAAGGGCTGACGGGTGGTAGACAGGTGGTCCTGGACTGCATCCCGTGGTCGTTGAGGAAAAGACTACAACTCCCAGCGGGCACCTCCGCCCCGCCCGGCTTATCCTCCACCGGCTAGAAAGCAATATATATGGCTCCTGGAAGTGGAAGGAAGAGGTTTCGCCCTCCCTTTAAAATGGTGAAGAGGAGGGGCCGGCGAGAAGGAGAAAGAGATATGCCTTCTTTCTCCCATACCCTCCTGAGTCCGGCCTGCATCACCTCTCCTCATCCAAATCCAGTCTGGCCTCCTTCCCTCCCCCACCTCATTCCCTTGCTTGCGACCCCCCGCCCCTCGCCCTCCGTGTAGCGCGCCTGCCCGCAGCTTCGTTCCCAGAACGCCGCTGAGCCTGCCAACGACCCTGTCTTCTGCCCACCGACGAAACATGGGCGTCCAGGGCTTCCAAGAGTTCCTGGAGAAGAGGTGTCCCGGGGCCGTGGTGGCCGTGGACCTCCTCCCATACTCGTGCGCACGGTCTCGCGCCAGCAGCACATCCAGCTGCCACCGATAGCAGCCCTAGCGCCCGGGGTTCCACGCGTTGCCGCTGCCAGAGGCTCCGCATCTCAGCAACCGCCGCTCCCGCCCGCTGCCTTGGGTGCCTACTCCGGGGGCACGGGGCCAGCTCGGCACCATCATCCGGCTCACCTCCACCGCCACGGTCAAGCGCAGTCCGGGCTGCACCCGCTGCCCCTTCGCTGCCCGGAGCCCGGGTGCTGGTGGACGTGGGTTCGGCACTGCTGCGGCTCTACGGCGGCTACCAGACAGATTGGGTGTGTGGCGGCCAATGGAACGCCATGCTGTGCTACTTGTCAGCAGTGTGCCAGGCTTGTGCATATCCTGGCGGCGACGGCCTGGAGCTAGCGGTCATGTTCCCTGGGGCCCTGAGTAAGGACCGGCTGGCCTAGTGGGGCCGTCAGTGCCAGGCCGAGCGGCAGACAGTGCAACTGATTGTGGGACATGTGGGCGACAAGGGCACCCCTCCACCACAGGCCTGGTTCTTAGCACCGGTCTGCCTGAGCCACTGCGTGAGGCTAGCTTTCAAGCGCTTCCGGGTCAAGGTGAGGGAGGGACCGGATCTTAGCATATCCCACACCTATAATCCCTCCCAGCTAAACATCTAACCACTCACCAGCTTACTGCCTTCCGTCTACCCTACGCACTCACCCACCCAGTCAGCTAACCCACCTGCGTAACTAACCGCTAGCATTTTGGAGCCCTCGTGACGCGGTGGTTAAGAGCTAAGGCTGCTAACCAAAAGGTCAGCAGTTGGAATGCACCAGCTGCTCTTTGGAAACCCTATGGGGCAGTTTTACTCTCTCCTGTAGGGTCACTATGAGTCAGAATGAACTAGAGGGCAATTGGCTTTTATCCACCCCTGCATACTATCCCTTCCTATTTGCTCACCTACCTAACCACATTTCTATCCATGCCATCCTAATAGATCCCTTTACCTTCGCTTATCCAATTGGCCCATTCCTAGATTTTAGCAGAATTTAGTCAGAATTTTCTCTGTACCCCTCCCCTACACACACACCTATCCCCTGCTGTCTTCTGCCTTAAGCCAAAATGCCTTTTTCCAGATTTTTCCAGTTGGCGTCTCTCTTTTGTATGCAACTTTCCAACCTCGAAGCAAATCAATTAAACAGATGTAAATTGAGCACCTTTTTTTACAGCTTTTTTCTCCCTGTCCAGACCTAGTGCTTCTTACCCATCTGTCCATTCAACTTTCTTTTTCCTAATATGCTTCTACTTCCTCCTGCTTTAGCCTAAGCAAGCAAAAACTACACTGCTTCACTCACAGTTCAACAAGTATTAACCCACTGAGAGGGGTTTGAAAGACATGTGAGACATGGTTGGAAAATCAAATATATAAACACATGAAACATTTATTTAATGGTATAAGTGTGTATGTGATTATGCTTTATGGTACAGACAGTAAGTACAGTACTTATTGAGGCTGGGGAGGTAACTATGGGCTAAAAGGATGGGTTGGATTTGAATGGGTCACAGGTTTGGGAGGAGGTTGCTTTAAATGGGAGAAAGAAAATGAGCAGAAACAAAAAAGGAATGTAAGGCCCCATGGGCAGTTAAGTCCAATCTCTGCGTTCAGTCGGGTCATTGCAAATAAGGCCTGGGTAACAGCTTGGCAGCATCCACAGTTCTTGACACCACTGCTATTGCTCTGTTGCTTTCCCACACTCTTAGGTTTCAAGTTTCTATGTGTAGGGAATAGCAAGGCTTGAGAAGTAAAGGAGATGGGCAGGAAGAAGAAAAGGAATAGTACAGGGTTGGATAGGATGAAACCTCAAACCCATAAGGCTCTTGGGGGTGCTCACAGGTAGAAGACAGGACAGGGAATTGTAGGAATCACAAACTAAAAGAATAATACAGGGTGGAGTAATGAGGAGGAAAAATCTCAACTGAGAGACAAAGGCCTGCATAGAGAAGCTTGCAGTGGCCCTAGAACTTGTGGCTAGAGTCCAGTCATGCTTGACTCCTTGTGCCCAGCATCAAATCAGCACCTAGGCTGGGTAAATTATAGCTGTTTTTAATAATAAAAAAAATCAATCATAAAATATCTCAAATATACAAAGTAGAAAAATAATATAACACATTTTAATAATATTTATGATCCATTTGCTTACTCTCCTGACTGAACATTTTTTAGTAGATTCTTCATTTATGGCCATTCTTTTCACATTGTTTTCACTGCCACCACCCAAGCTGTAAGGACTTTTAATCTCATGTGTGTCAGATTCCATTGTATGCACTTTTTTTTTAAGTATCTCATTTGATTTCACAGTAACCTGTGAAGCAGTATTACTGTCCTCTTCTAAATGAGGAAACTGAGGCACAGGAGATTTAGAAATTTGCCCAAAGTCACCCAGCAATAAGTGGTAGAGCTGCAATTCTGGGATTCGTGTCCAAGAAGTCTGGCTCCAAATCTCATACTCTTAACAAGAGTGCTCTAAAATGAACCTTTCTAAAGTGCTGCTGTGGTTAGATCGTTCCCATACTGGACTAAACTTTTTCCTGGCTCCCACCTAAATACAAGTTCAGGATATTCATTGATTCATTTTCATTATTCATTTCTTGGATGCTTGCTATAGGCTAGGTACCATGAGGATTCAGAGGTAAATAAGGGGATCCCTACACTCAGGAACTCAGGGTTTAGTGAAAGACCAAAAACAAAGTTGCAGATACTGTGCACTAATTGCCGTAATCCACTAACACCAGTTACTGTTGAGTCGATTCCAATCATGGTGACCGTCCCCCATGTGTGTCAAAGTAGAAATGTGCTCCATAGAGTTTTCAGTGGCTGATTTTTTTGGAAGTAGATTGCCAGGCCTTTCTTCCAAGGTGACTGAGTGGACTCCAACTTCCAACCTCTCAGCAGCCAAGTGCATTAACCGTTGCTCTACCCAGGGACAGTTGCCATAATAGCAGTATGTAAATGATGAAAAATGTGACCCCTATAGGAGGCATAGCTCAGACAGCGTGGAGGTCTAAAATGGCCAGTTGTAAGCTCTGAATAGATTTTGGTTGGTAGTTGTCAGGAGACTGGAGAAGTTGCAGAAGAGATGGACACTGAGTTTGGGCTTGTGGTTTCCAAACGTTTTTGTTCATGCACATTATTTGTCAAAAAATTTTGAACAAGCAACCCTGATATAGGTATATGGGCCTACTAAAATTCTTGTCACACTTCATCACGCAATGTCTCATTTTAAAATTCCAGCAGTTCATCAAAAAATAGGATGGATTGACCCAATGGGTGGATACGTGATAAAGCAAGTATAGTAAAAATGGTAGAATCTCGGTAGTGGATATTCAGATGTTCACTGTGAAAAATATTTCAACTTTGCCATATGTTTGAAGTTTTTCATAGTAAAATGTTTGGGGCGGGGGGAGAAATCCCAGAAGTCCTCTTAAGTCCTTAGAACCACTCTTTTGGAAATATGTAAATCTTATTCCCCATGCTAGATTATAAACAAACTCTTTGATCTTTTCATATTCTCCATAATGTCTGCATATTTTGCATGCAGGATACATTTTTTCCCTGAATGACTAGGGTGGTGATCCTAAGAGAATTAATTGTAGGGGTGTCTTTTAAAAATTAAAGTTTGACTCTTAATATAGGGGATTTAACACCAGATCCAAAATTGCATGTGTAAAGTGTTTGTAGATATAAATGCATGGCGTTCTCTCTCCTGATTCTGGTTAGAATCAGTTTTTGGTTGTTGGAGTGATGGAGAACTTCCTGGATTGTAGCACAGACTTCAAAAGTATTGGTTAATAACTGTATTGCAGATTGGTGGGAAGGCACAATTGGGCCTGTGCATACCTTGCTTATTGAGTAGTCTGGCCCTAGGTAGAGGGATTAATAATAGATAAATTGCAAGATTGTCTGTTTATCTTTACACACTTTAGAACTTCTCATGAGAAGATTCAATGTATATTGTGGGGATTGATTTTGTCATTTGGTTGATTTCATTTATATGCTCTAGAGACCTTTGTAAATGCTAATCACCAATAGCAGGGAAATTAAGTAAACCTACAAATTTCTAGCCTGGTCTCTTCTGAAGGGTCTCAGAAGTAGAGCAACCTAAAGCAGTTTTAGAATATGGTTCAGGAGATGATGTGGGGTCATTAAGAGGATGAAAGCTTTATTTAAATGGTTAGTGTGAATTAGAAAAACAGATAATTAGCCTACCCAAAGCAATTTACAAATACAATGCAATCGCAACCCAAATACCAACAACATTCTTTAAAGGGATGGAAAAACTATTCATTAACTTTATATGGAAAGGGAAGAGGCCCCAGATAGCTGAAGCACTATTGAAGAAGAGTAAAGTAGGAGAACTCGCACTACCTGACCTCAGAACCTGCTATACAGCTACAGTAGTCAAAACAGTCTGGTACTGGTACAATGACAGATACGTTGACCAATGGAATAGAATCGAGAACCCAGATGTAAGTCTATCCACCTACAGTCACCTGATCTTTGACAAGGGACCAAAGTCCATCAAATGGGGGAAAGACAGTCTTTTTAACAAATGGTGCTGGCAAAATTGGATGTCCATCTGCAAAAAAATGAAACAGGACCCATACCTCACACCATACACAAAAACTAATTCAAAATGGATCACAGACCTAAATATAAAGCCCAAAACTATAAAGATCATAGAAGAAAAAATAGGATCAATGCTAGAGGCCTTAATACACGGCATTAACAGGATACAAACCATAACTAACAACACACAAACTCAAGAAGATAAGCTAGATACGTGGGATCTTCTAAAAATTAAACAGTTATGCTCATCAAAAGGCTTCACCAAAAGAGTAAAAAGAGAATCCACAGACTGGGAAAAAAATTGGCTATTACAAATCCATCGAAGGTCTAATCTCTAAAATCTACAGGAAAATCCCACACCTCTACAACAAAAAGACAAATAATCTTATTAAAAAATGGGCAAAGGAAATGAACAGACATTTCACCAAAGCAGACATTCAAGCAGCTAACAGACACATGAGGAAATGCTCGTGATCACTAGCCATCAGAGAAATGCAAATCAAAACCACAATGAGATACCATCTCACCCCAGCCTTACTGGCAGGAATCAAAAAAACAGGAAATAACAAATGTTGGAGATGTTGCAAGGAGATTGGATCTCCTATGTACTGCTGGTGGGAATGCAAAGTGGTACAATCATTTTGGAAAACGATATGGCACTTCCTTAGAAAGCTAGAAATAGAAATACCATATGATCCAGCAATCCCACTCCTAGGAATATATCCTAGAGAAATAAGTCGTCACACCAATAGACATATGCACACTCATGTTCATTGCAGCATTGTTCACAATAGCAAAAAGTTGGAAACAACCTAGATGCCCATCAACAGATGAATGGATAAACAAACTATGGTACATACACACAATGGAGTTCTACGCAGGATAAAGAGCAACGATGAATCTGGGAAGCATCTCACACATGGATGAATCTGGAGGGCATTACGCTGAGTGAAATAAGTCAATCACAAAAGGACAAATATGAGACCACTACTGTTAAAATTCATGAAAAGTTTTATACACAAAAAGAAGCAATATTTGATGGTTACAAGGGAGGGGAGGGGTGGGGATGGAAAAACACTAAATAGACAATAGATAAGTGGTAACTTTGGTGAAGAGTAAGACAGTACGCAGTACTGGGGAAACCAGCACTACTTGTCCAAGGCAAGGTCATGTGAGCTCCACAGACACATCCAAACTCCCTGAGGGACTGAAATACTGGGCTGAGGGCTGTGGGGACCATGGTCTTGGGGAACATCTAGCTCAATTGGCATAACATAGTTTATAAAGAAAATGTTCTACATTCTACTTTGGTGAGTAGTGTCTGGGGGTCTTAAAAGCCTGTAAGTAGCCATCTAAGATACTCCACTGGTCTTACCCCTTCGGGAGCAAGGGAGAATGAAGAAAACAAGATACAAGGGAAAGATTAGTCCAAAGGACTAAACGACCACATCTACCATCGTCTCCACCAGACTGAGTCCAGTACAACTAGATGGTGCCTGGCTACCACCACTGACTGTTCTGACAGGGATCACAATAGAGGGTCCCAGACAGAGCTGGAGAAAAATGTAGAACAAAATTCTAACTCACAAGAAAAGACCAGACTTACTGGCCTGACAGAGACTGGAGAAACCCCAAGAGTATGGCCCCCGGACGCCCTTTTAGCTCAGTAATGAAGTCACTCCTGAGGTTCACCCTTCAGCCAAACATTAGACAGCCTCATAAAACAAAATGAGACTATAGGGGCACACCAGCTCAGGGGCAAGGACTAGAAGGCAGGAGGGGACAGGAAAGCTGGTAATAGGGAACCCAAGGTTGAGAAGGGAGAGTGTTGACATGTCGTGGGGTTGTCAACCAGTGTCATAAAACAGTATGTGTACTAACTGTTTAAAGAGAAACTAGTTTGTTCTGTAAACCTTCATCTAAAGTACAAAAAAAAGATAATGAGCACATCAAATCCATCATTTCAAAGCTACATTTTTTTTAGAATGGGACCAATTAAAGAAAAGTGAATTGATTTAAAGAAAAAATATTAAGTTACAGCACTTGGATATGGCAGAAACTATATTGGTGGTACATAATAACCAAGCTGCGTGACCAAGAGCTTATGTCATTTTGTGCTTGGTTCTCTAGAGTACATTATAGCAAAGGCTGCTTTGCCTTTTGATTGTTTACTAATCTGCAGTCACAGACACATCTGACTTTTCTAGATGCTATAGTAATAGCAAAAATCATAGTAGTAATTACTGTCACTTAGTGAGAAACACCAACTTGTATATAACTTAAAAATTTAATATAACTGTAAAAATTTAATCTTCACAAACTTGCAAGATTATCCCCATTTAACAGTTGAGCAACTGAGGTGCAGAGAGGTGCAATGATTTTTCTTTGATCTGTGAACTAGAAAGTGATGTGGTAGATAAAAATCCTTGTTCTAGTTCTGCATTGTTCAGTCTCTTTCCACAATCCCACCACACTGTGTCTTTCTTTTTGTACATTCTTGTGTAAGATTGTACATTCTTATTAGCTAGATAATATGCATAGATACACAAAGACAAACAATAAATAGATCTATGGAGCACTTAGTTTGTGCCAGCATTGCTAAATGTATATTACTGCCAGTACAGTACAATGTGTAAGCTAACTGCCAAGTGAGTTAGGCATACCGTGATGGTATAGGAATTCAAAAGAAGCAATCCCCTTCTTTTCTGCATTTTCAGTTTGTCCCCCTCTGGTTTCTTTCACTTACAGCATACGCAAATAATCTTTATAATCCCTTTACAGTATTACCCTTATCTTCTTTCTTTTTCACCATTATTCTTGAAAAAGAAGAATGTATTAATTCCCATTACCTCGCCTATTGCTAGTTTGCATCTGTTGTCACCACTCTGAAGCTGCTGCATCCATTCCCATTCTTACCCTTTTTTTTTGGTCCTCTTTGAGATAGTGGGCATCATTGAGCCATCATTTCCTTGAATTTCCTTCCTTGGATTCCATGATCCTACTCACTTCTGATTCTTCTTATAAATCTCTGGCTGTTTCTCCTTCTTTCTTAAGTTGTTCCTCCTCCTCTGCCCACTCCTTTAAGTATTGTTGCTTTCAAGTCTTCTGTCCTAGTCATATTCTTCTACATTCATTTCCTGAGCAATCTCATCTATTATTATAACTTTAAGTATTAACTGTATTCTGAGGATTCCTATAGCTCTGTCTCTACCCCCAGTTTTTGTCTTGAGCTTTAGACACATCTTTTCAGCTCTCTACTCATCAGTGTGTTATAGGTTTCTTAAACTAAAAAATATCCAAAGTAGAACTCATTATCTTTCCCTAAATCTTGTTTTACTTCTGATATTCCCTTTTCCTATAAATGGTATATTTCATCCATTTCAAGCCAGGAACTGTGGTATCCTTGATTTTTCACTCTCCTGTCACTTCCCATATCCAATTGGTCATCAAATGCTGTTAACTCTGCCTCAGAAATGTCTCCTGAATCCAGTGACTTCTGTCCCCACTCCCACTGCCTTAGTTCAGGCCTTCTTCATTTCCTATCTGAACCATGAAAACAGCCTCAACTTGTTCCTTTACCATAACACTTTGGATTATAGTCCGTCTGCCACATTGCTGCCAGAGAAACCATCCTGAAAACCAAAGGTGACTCTGTTGTGTACTCAAAGATATCCACTGGCTTCTTTTTGCCCGTCAGACCAAGTGCAAGCTTCTCAGCATGGCATACAGTGCCTTCTATAGTCTGATCCCAAACTCTCTGCAGCCTTACCTGGTAATCACCTCCACCCACACTTGTTCCAACTTCTGGAATGTTCCAACCATTCTGAACGTTTTTTTTTTTTTTTAGTTTCTTAGATATACCATAATCCTTTCATATAGTGGAGCCCTGGTGGTGCAGTGGTTAAGAGCTCTGCTGCTAACCAAAAGGTCAGCAGTTTGAATCTACCAGCCGCTCCTTGGAAGCCCTATGGGGCAGTTCTACTCTGTCTGATTGGGTCGCTAGGAGTCAGAATTGACTCGACGGCAATGGGTTTGGTGGTTTCACATAGTGCTTTTCTTACGTTACCCTCACCCTTGCATGGTAAATTCCTACTTATTCCTGCTGAAAAGTTATCACTAGTAAAGCTTTCCCAGGCTGTCTCCTGCAGCTAAAATGAATGACTCCTTTTTGTATGTTACCAGAGTGCAGTGCTCTTTTCTAATCTCTCTCTCATAGTATTTTTTATTTTATTTATTATTATTTTTTAATTGTGCTTTAGGTGAAAGTTTACAGAGCAAATTAGTTTCTCATTAAACAATACACAAATTGTTTTGTGACATTGGTTGCCAACCCCAGGACATGTCAACAATCTCCCCTTCTCGACCTTGGATTCCCCATTTCCGTTCGTCCAGCTTTCCTGTCCCCTCCTGCCTTCTTGTTCTTGCCCCTGGGCTACTGTGCCTGTTTACTCTTGTATACATGGTTGAACTACGTGTGTTCTCATAGTATTTTCACATCATATTATAATTCTGTTTTAACTGAGTTCCAGGAGGGTAGGAATTTGCCACAGGCCTTGGCATATTATATACAATAATGGTTGTTGGGAGAGGGAGAGAGAGAGAGATTGGTTGATTGATTGACTGCCTTTAAAGCTGCTTTAAAGGTCAGATAAGGAAGAATTTAGAATCAGTGTTTTATAATGTTATGTGTTAATTCCATGTAAATTACCTCAGATTGCACTGAATTGCCAATTCTTACATAGAAGTAAGTTTTGTAACTGCTTAGCAATGCATCTATAGAATACATCATTTTTTAGTGGTAGTATAATAGCTACCATGGTCTAGGTACCTTCCATATATTCATTATCTCATCCCACCTATCCTTCAGGATAGGTGTTAATCTCCATCTTTTACAACTAAAATAAAACAGGCTCAGCATAGTCACTGGTCCAAGGTTGTACTACTAGAATGTGGTTTGATGAAGCTCTGAACCAAAATATATTTGACACCAAAATCCTCCATCTTTAACATATCACAAAACAGTATAGTTGTATTTTTTATAGTTGCATTTTAATAACTTTTTCCATATCACTTTTACTTATATTCAGTATATGTAACATAATGGCTAAGAGAACAGACCTGGGAGCCAGACTGCCGGGGTTTAAGTACCTGTTCTTCTACATACTAGTTATGGCAAGTTATTTATCCTCTCTGTGCCTCAGCTTCCTCATCTGTGAGGTGTGGATAGTAATAATACATCACAGACTTTGTTGTGAGCATTAAATAATTTAATATGAGTAAAGTACTTAGAACATTATATGTATGTTGTTGTTGTGTACCGTCAAGTCGATTCCAACACATAGTGACCCTATAATTCAGAATAGAACTGCTCCATGGGTTTCCAAGGCTGTAATCTTTTTGTGTGTGTGTGTTTGGTTGTTGTTGAGAATATAGACAGCAAAACATACACCAATTCAGCATTTCTACATGTACAATTCAGTGACATTGATTTTATTCTTCAAGTTGTGCAACCATTCTCACCCTCATTTTCAGAGTTGTTCCTCCCCCATTAACATAAACTTACGCCCCCAAGGTTCCTATCTAATCTTTGGAGTTGTTGTCACTTTAATCCCATGGAGATAGTTCTTAAAAGAGCATAATGCCAAGGCAGACATTTTTTTTTACTAGTTAAGCTAAACTATTGTTTGGTTTTAAGAAGACTTCAGAGGATATTTAGTTTAAAGTTTTAAAGATTATCTCAGGCTAATAGTTTCAGGGGTTCATCCAGCCCCCTTGGCCCCAGAAAGTCTGGATTCCAGGGATCCATGAGAATTTTAAATTCTGTTCTGCATTTTCCCCTTTGTCGGGATTCTTCTATAGAATCTTTGATCAAAATGTTTAGCAATGGTAGCCAGGCACCGTCCAATTCTGGTCTCATGGCAAAGGAGGCAGTTGTTCATAGAGACGATTATCCACACATTCCGTTTCCTCCTCCTATTCCTGACTCTCCTTCCTCTGTTGCTCTTGGCAAATAGAGACCAATGGTCATCCTTTGGATGGCCACTTGCAAGCTTTTAAGACCCCAGGCACTACACGATGAACTAGAAGGTAGAACAGAAACATGTCCCAGGAAACCATGACTCTAAACCTCCAAACCAAGGAACTAAATCCCATGAGGAGGAGCCTCAGCAGCTACTCTTTTTTTTTGTAAATATACCTATCACACAACTTTTGTTTGCCATTTCAACTTTTTACAGGTGTACAACTTATTGACAGCAATTACAGTAATTGGCTGTGCAACCCTACCTTTAATCAATATGATTTTTCTATCACCATTAACCACCTCCCCCCCTTTGTCCTCCCTCTTGCCCCAGTAACCACTAATAAACTTTGGTCTCTATACATTTGCTAGGCTGTAATCTTTATGGGAGCTGATCGCCAGGTCTTTTCTCCCATTGAGCCGCTGGTGGCTTTGAATGGCTGACCTTTTGGTTAGTAACTGAGCACTTAACTATTGTGACACCGGGACTCCTTAGTACATTATATGGCACATAGTACATGCCATATAAGTGCTAGCTATTACTACTTTGACCAAAATATCTTGTGTGCCAAGTGGGTTGGACATTGCTAACTTCATTATCATGCTTTAAGCTTAGCATGGCATGGCATACAGGGTCCTTCATGATCTGCCTACCATTCTCTAGCCTCACTTCACCCATTTTTTCTTATCAGGACAAAAATGCATTTTGGTTCAATTAACATTTTTGAGCAGCTGTGTTAAGTACTGTGAACAAAGGAATTCATACATTCAACATATATTTCTTGGGAATCTATTATGTGCCAGGCACAATTCAAGATTGTGAGGATATAGCAGGAACAAAATAAAACAGACATATTTCTGATCTCATGAAGCTTATATTCTAGTAGGGATGACAGACAATAAACAAGATAAACAGACAAAATATATAGTATATTAGGTGGCATAGTGGAGTCCCTGGGTGGTGCAAACACTTAAGTGCTTGGCTACTAACAAAAAGATGGGTGGTTGGAATCCACCCAGAGGCACCTTGGAAGAAAGACCTGGCAATTTACTTCTGAAACATCACAGCTGTTGAAAACTCTATGGAACACAGTTTTATTATGAAACACATAAGGTCGCCATGAGTTGGAATTGAGTCGATGGCAACTGGTTTAGGTTTTTTGTTTTTTTGTTTTTTTTTTTTAGGTAATGTAAGAAGTGCTGTGGACAAAAGTGAAGCAAGGAAATGAGATAAGGAGTGAAGAAGTGTTGAGGTCAGGGGTACAAAATGTGGTTCTCTTTTCTTCCAGGTGCTCATAGTCTATTAGGGGAGAAAAATAAGTAGGAAAATCCTTACAGTATTAGCCCCAAGGAATATTTCTCTAGCCATTGTCATAGGTGCAGGGACATAGCCAGTAGTAAGTGGCAGAACCAAGATGTGCATACCAAACACCAAAGCCCATGCCCTTTCATCTATAAACCAAACTGTTACCATTGAATCAATTCTGATTCATAGCGACCCTATAGGACAGAGTAGAACTGCCCCGTAGGATTTCCAAGGAGCAGCTGGTGAACTTGAACTGCCAACCTTTTAGTTAGCATCTGAGCTCTTAACCACTGTGCCACCTGGCTCCCTTTCATCTGTACCACATGCGAAATTACAAAGGGATGGCATAGTGGCAGCCCATAGGCCACACATTGCCTATGGCCCATGAATGTATTTTGTTTAATTTTTTAATTTGAATTTGTTGCCAATACTAAAAAAATTGTGAAATGTTTCAAAAAATCTGTGGCTTTCCAACTTGACCTCATAGACATATATAGAATACTCTGCCCAATAGATGCAAAGTACACATTCTTTTCCAACACACATGGAACGTTCTCCACAACTGACCACATCTTAGGCCACAGAACAACCCTCAACAAAATCCAAAACACTGAGATAATACAAAGTATCTTCTCTGACCACAATGCCATCAAGGTAGACATTAACAACAGGAAAAGCAAGGAAAGAGTATCAGTTACATGGAAACTAAATAACACCCTGCTTAAAAACCAGGGGTAATAGAAACAATCAGAGGTAGAAAAAAAATTGCTAGAATCAGATAATGAAAACACATCATAGCAAAAACTTTGGGACACAGCAAAGGCAGTCCTCAGAGGATAATTTATAGCAATAGATGCACACATCAAAAAAGAAGAAAGGGACAAAATCAAAACATTAGCTACACAACTCGAACAAATAGAGACCAGCAAAAAAAGCCCACAGCCACCAGGAGGAAGGAAATAATAAAGATCAGAGGAGAAATAAATGAAACAGAGAATAGAAAAACAATGAAAAGAATCAACAAAACCAAAAATTGGTTCTTTGAAAGGATAACAAAATCGACAAACCACTGGCCAAACTGACAAAAGAAAAGCAGGAGAGGATGCAAATAAACCCATATAAGAAATGAAATGGGCGAAATTACAACAGACTCAACTGAAATAAAAAGGATCATAATAGAGGTTTATGAAAAACTATACTCCAACAAATTTGAAAACCTAGAGGAAATGGATAAATTTCTAGAAACACACTACCAACCCAAACTAACACAAAATGATGTTGAAAATCTGAACAGACCCAAAACAAGAGAAGAGATCGAAAAGGTAATAAAAAAAAAAAAAACTCCCAACAAAAAAAGCCCTGGCCCAGAGGGCTTCACTGGAGAATTCTACCAAACATTCAGAGAAGAGCTTACACCAGTACTACTCAAACTATTTCAGAACATAGAAAAGGAAGTGACACTTCCAAATTCATTCTGTGAAGCCAGCATAAACCTGATACCAAAACCAGGCAAAGACACCACAAAAAAAGAAAATTACAGACCAGTATCTCTCATGAGTATAGATGCACAAATTCTCAGCAAAATTCTAGTCAATAGAATTCAGCACCATATCAAAAACATAATACACCACGACCAAGTAGGATTCATACCAGGTATGCAAGGATGATTCAGCATTAGCAAATCAATCAATGTAATCCACCACATAAATAAAAGGAAAGAAAATAATCACATGATCATCTCAATCAATGCAGAAAAGGCATTTGACATAGACCAACACCCATTCCTGATAAAAACTCTCGGTAAAATAGGAGGGAAGTTTCTCTGCATAATAAAGGACATCTCTGCAAAACCAATGGTCAACATCATTCTTAATGGAGAGAGGCTGAAAACATTCCTCTTGAGAACAGGAACAAAACAAGAATGCCCTTTATTACCACTCCTATTTAACATTGTGCTGGAAGTCTTAGCTAAAACAATAAGGCAAGAAAAAGAAATAAAGGGCATCCAAATTGATAACAAAGAAGTAAAACTGTCCCTTTTGCAGATGATATGATACTATAATAGAAAACCCAAAAGACTCCATGAGAAAATTACTGGAACTAATAGAAAGA
>NW_004444169.1:1414484-1473817 GCF_000243295.1 Trichechus manatus latirostris | reverse complement strand
AAAACCACAATGAGATACCATCTCACCCCAGCATTACTGGCACGAATCAAAAACACTGGAAATAACAAATGTTGGAGAGGCTGCAGGGAGATTGGAACTCTTATGCACTGCTGGTGGGAATGCAAAATAATAAAACCATTTTGGAAAATGATATGGTGCTTCCTTAGAGAGCAAGAAATAGAAATACCATATGATCCAGCAATCCCACTTCTAGGAATATATCCTAGAGAAATAAGAGTCATCACACGAATAGACATATGCACACCCATGTTCATTGTAGCACAGTTCAAAATAGCAAAAAGATGGAAACAACCTAGATGCCCATCAACAGATGAATGAATAAACAAACTATGGTACATACACACAATGGAGTACCATGCAATGATAAAGAACAATGGTGAACCTTCGAAGTATGTCAACATGGATGAAGCTGGAGGGCATTAACCCTATTAACCCATTGCCGTGGAGTCAATTCCGACTCATAGGGCATTATGCTGAGTGAAATAAGTCAGTCACAAAAGGACAAATATTGTATGAGACCACTACTGTAAAAATTCATGAAAAGATTTACACACAAAAAGAAACAATCTTTGATGGTTACGAGGGAGGGGAGGGGTGGGGATGGAAAAACACTAAGTAGACAATAGATAAGTTGTAACTTTGGTGAAGGGTAAGACAGTACACAATACTGGAGAAGCGAGCACACCTTGTCCAAGGCAAAGTCATGGAAGGTCCATAGACACATCCAAACTCCCTGAGAGACCGAATTGCTGGGCTGAAGGCTGTGGGGACCGTGGTCTCAGGGAACATCTGGCTCAAATGGCATAACATAGTTTATAAAGAATATGTTCTACATTCTCCTTTGGTGAGCAGCGTCTGGGGTCTTAAAAGTGTCCATCTAAGATACTTCACTGGTCTCACCCCTTCAGGAGCAAGGGAGAATGAAGAAAACTAAAGATACAAGAGAAAGATTAGTCCAAACAACTAATGAACCACATCTACCATGGCCTCCATCAGACTGAGTCCAATACAACTAGATGGTGCCTGGCTACCACAATTGACTGCTCTGACAGGGATCTCAATAGAGGGTCCCAGACAGAGCTGGAGAAAAATGTAGAACAAAATTCTAACTCACAAAAAAAGACCAGACTTACTGGCCTGTCAGAGACTGGAGAAACCCCAAGAGTATGGCCCCCAGACACCCTTTTAGCTCAGTAATGAAGTCACTCCCCAGGTTCACCCTTCAGCCAAAGATTAGACAGGCCCATAAAACAAAACGAGACTAAGTGGCACAACAGCCCAGGGACAAGGACTAGCAGGCAAGAGGGGACAGGAAAGCTGGTAATAGGGAACCCAAGGTCGAGAAGGGAAAGTGTTGACATGTCGTGGGGTTGTTAACCAATGTCATAAAACAATATGTGTACTAACTGTTTAATGAGAAACTAGTTTGTTCTGTAAACCTTCATCTAAAGTACATTTAAAGAAAAAAGTTTACTAATATATCTAAAAAAAAATCTCTGGCTTTCCAGCTACTCTTGAAATATCAGATCCTCTGGAAACACTAGTTGGCTTCTTTAGATGAGCCACATGGTCTTCATTTATCAAAGTCTCCACGATTCTATGGTGTCTCCCTGACGCAGTGACCAAGTACCACTTGCCATTTGTGATAGACATCTTCTATAATGGCTTCCAATGACCTCCATCTCCTGGTATTCATACCTTGCATAATCACCACCCCCCCAACCCCCTGCCTTGTGTGGGGGTTGGACCTAGTGACTTGCTTCTAATGAACAAACAGAATATAACAAAAACAATAGGATGTCCCTTCAAGACTCGGTTATAAAAAAACAGCAACTTCCATCTTGTTTGCACTCTCTCTCTCTGGCTTTTTTTGCTTGCTTGCTCTGATGAAGCCAACTGCCATATTGTGAGCTACCCTGTGAAGAGGCCTATGTGACCAGGAAATGAGGGCAGCCTCCAAAACAGCCTCTGAGGAACTCAGGCCCTCAGTTCAGCAGCCCACAATGAACTGAATCCTGCCAACAGCAGGATGTGAGTGAGCTTGGAAATGGATCTTTCCCCAATCCAGCCTTGAGATGACTGAAGCCCCTGGCTGACAATTGGATTGCAGCCTGTGAGACCTCAAGCCAGAGGGCACAGCTAAGCCACACACACAGAAACTATAAGATAATAAATATTGTTTTAAGCCACTGAGTTTTGGGGGTAATTTGTTACACAAAAAAAGATAACTAATGCACCATTGATTGTTGTGCTTGTACTTTTTTTAGTTTTGAGGAACATGAGATATTTATTGTACCGACATCTATGAAAAGTGAAAACAAAAATTATCTATGTAAGGTCACATATTTAAAGGAAAATGGGAGAGAGCCTATTTCTTTGTAAAAGTGATGAATACATCTATATATTTAAATAAAATGTGTCTGTTGAAAGGCTACAGTTTAAGACACCATTTTAAAATAAACCATTGTAAGAAATATGGCCAGTATAAAAAAAGATGACTATTAAAACTAAAAGAACTCTAAAAAGGGCTTGGAATGTCAACAGGCTGTGTTTTTGAATACAGATAGAATAAGTGACATTGCCATGAAATACAATTATATATAGATGAAAAAATGCCAGGGTTTGAAAACCCTTATAGATGGTAGTTTTATAAAAGAGTGTTGAATACAGCAGAAATTATGTTATAAACAAGTATTTGTTGCTCAAGGTGTTAAAGATATATGGCTGAACATTTTTGTGATAAATTAGGTCAAGAGGTTAAATTATTTGTGAAGTTTTATATTGCAGCTGATTGTAACAGATACAAACACCACCCACATAGCTATATACTTAGCTATATGCCTAGCCAGTGGTTCTCAAAGCATGGCCCCTGACCAGCAAGCAGCACCAGCACTACCCGGAAAATTGTTAGAAATGCAAATTCTTGAGCTCTACCCCAGACTTACTGAATCAGAAACTCTGGAGGTGGGGCTTGTCAATCTGTTTAAACAAGCCCTCCAGTAGATTCCTACACATGCTAAAGTTTGAGAACCAGCGCGCCTAGATATAATTCGTATGTTAAGAATTTCGATGTAACCTAAATATTTTGGATTTGGCGCCTGTGACAAATACATCAGGAAATACCTGATTTTTGTGGAGAAAAGTCTTGAAATTTTTAATATAATTGGTCAAATTAGTAAATATAACTACAGGTAGTGTTTCTGCAATGGGTAGTGTTACTGTTGGACTTAGGAGCCTTCAATTTGAAGCAGAAATACTTTAAAAGGACTTAAATCTGTTCATTATGTCACTCCTCAAGATTCCCTTTGTGCTAAAAAGTTCAAAATGAATCATGTCAGGAACTAGTAATTGTGGTTTGCACCAAACACAGTTGAATACTTTGATGAGTTGTTACATGTATATAGTGGAAGTCTGCTCTATTCTATGGCGGTTGATTGGCTTAGTTGAGGCAAGGTGCTGAAGATATCGAAAAAAAAAAATTGACTTGGTTGTCATGCAAAGAGGATTCCTACTTCAGGGCACCAGCAAAAGACTGAATAAAATACTTGACCTGTTTGGTTGGTATTACAACTCATCTAAACACTTTGAATAAGAGTGTTGTTCAGAAGTACTTTTACAAATGTGTGGTTGCATTTGCACATTCCTAGCAAGATTATGTCTTTGGGAAACTCATTGGGCAAGAGAAACTGGCTTGTATACTGACTTTCCTTTGCTGAAATTGGTTTTCAAGAAATTAAACTGATAACCTGAATTACATTCCCAAAATTGTGGCATTGTCTATCGAGTTCCAGAAATGATTTTCTGGCATTACATTTTATGAAAATGAGCTAATATTGTCTACTTAGCCTTTCTCAATTAATGTTCATGATGTGAAAGAAGAACTACAAAGGAGATATAGAATTACAGTGCTGTGGTTCTGAAAATGAAGCATGAGGTCGTTGAAATACCAAAATTCTACAAATATATTGGGAGTAGCCACCCTAAATATAAAAACCACTATGTCTGTGTTTTAAAATGCATACATTTCTAAACAGCTGTTTTCCATTATGAAATTAAAATTATGAAAAATAAAATTAATCACTTGCAGTTAAAGGATTCAAAGCTAAAGTCTGCAACACAAAAATATAAGGCCTGACATTGACCTCTTGGTACACAAGAAAGGTATCAGGCCTCCAGTTCCAAATCAAAGGAGTAATAAATACCAAAATTTTTTTAAAAATGTAATGATGAAAATTTTCTGGTTTTTAACTTGTGTTTTTTATTTTGAATTTCAAATGTAAAATCCAGTATATTGCATGTTTATATTATTAATGCCCCAGCATAGTTTAGTAAAAAAGAAAAGATTTGATCAAATTTCTGGCAGTTGATTTTTCTTTACTCAGCCTCCTTCATTCTTTTATGTTATCTGCCCAACCCCGGTAGGCATTTGCAGCCCCTGGCTCAAGGGCTCTTAGAAACTTCTCACCATCAGTGTCCTCTCTGCAGTTCCTGTCTCCCTTTCTGAGGTAACCCAGAAACTCCCTTGGATTCTTGTTTTCCTTTTATTCCCGAGGATACCTTTCATCAGGTTACTGGACTTTTCAATCCTGAAGATTTACTTTGGGCATAACAAGTGCTTATTATGGTATCTACTTGTCTCAAATGATTTCTGAGTCCCTGCAAGACAGTAGTACATACCATAGACTTCATCTCTGCGGAACAATGATTTTTTTCATAACCACTTCTTCAGAGCCCATGATCCAGGTATTTTATATAATTTCTAAATCTTACAATAGAGTAGGAATTAGCAACATCTCCCTTTTACAGATGAAGCTAAGTGACTTGCCCATGACTTGTTCCCGCAGCTATTCTGAAACTTGAATTTGAGCATAGGTTCATTGGATGCCACAGCTCCTGCTGTATTCACAGATTATAAAAATTATTCTGAAAGCATAGTCTCCAGTCCACTGATGAGCTACAACTGAAAAAATAAATCTAAGTCTTCCATTTGGTTTTGGTTCTTACAAGTGACAGGCAATTTTACTTGCAGAAATGGGGTGGCTCCTAGTAGCCTAAGAAAATAATTAAAGTTACTAAAATTGAGTGTTCGTAAATTAAAATTATCACTTTATTAATGCTTATTGAACACTAGATCTGTATTCTACCACCTAATGATTGATTGACATTTCATTGCAAAGACTAGCATGCATATGCATGTAGATAATTGGAATTCCTACAGTTGAGAGGGAAAGCTACTTTATCAATGTTTCCTTAAATTGGCTATGGTTTTCAGTTGCTGCTGTTCTTACTTTTTAATTATACATTACTCCTTAGCTTCATGATTATCAATTTAGTCTCTTAGTGGTTGTTGAACTCCAGAGTGTAGTGATGCATATTTACATCAACAGTAGGTTTTGGTCTGTAATTTTCAGTAATTAGACTTCAGGTCACATAGATGTTGAAGTTGAAATATAAATCATCCATATTTCTAGTGCTAAGCATACTTACACACAATCTACCCTCCTCCCTCGAGTTTTCTTGTAAGGTGGTTTCCTTGTCACTTCTGATTTCTTTTTGCTTTGGAATTGAGAACAGGTGGAGAAGGTAGGCCACAGAGCCCTACCTGAGTCAGACACCAGTTTGGTGTGTTTAAGGTGATGAATGGGAGTGAGGCTAATATCCCAACAAAGAGGAATTCGGGAAAAGCTGGAGGAAGTCAAGTATTGCAGAGATCAGAAAGCAGTATTGTCTCTGGTTTGATGTTACTTTAAAATAACAAGCGTTTATTAAGCTTTTTATATGCTCCAGGCAGGGTGCTAGAGGCACAAATGGCTATAATGTAGTCACAACCACTAATGTGCACACAATCTAGTTATTCTTCATGGCCCTGTGCTTATTGTATTACTTTATGAATTGATCTGAAGTTAATGTATGCCCAGTTTTTCCAGTTGCCTTTATTTGAGAAGCAACGTATTTGGTGGAAAGAGCATTATTTTGGAGTCAGACCTGATGGGGCTTAAATCCAGGTTCTGCCATATTACTAGCTGTGTGATTTGGGGCAATTTTTTAGATTTTCTAAGCTTCAATTTTCTCCTTTGTAAAAGAAAAGTGGGGAAAGAGGGTAATGATACAATACCCACTTGACAGGCTTAGAAGGATAAACGAGATATGTCTTAAATTGCCTAGCCCAGTGTCTGTCTATGTTAGCTCCATGAGGGCAGGGATTTTTGTCTCCTGTTCACTCCTATATCCTCACACATAGATCCACCACCACCAGTTGCTGTCGTGTCGATTCTGACTCATGGCAACCACGTGTGTGTGTCAGAGTAGAACTGCTCTCCACAGGATTTTCAATGGCTGATTTTTTGGAAGTAGATCCCCAGGCTTTTCTTCTAAGGAGCTTCTGGGTGGACTCGAACCGCCAACATTTCCGTTAGCAACTGAGCGTGTTAACTGTTTGCACCACCCAGGGACTCCACATCTAGATCAGCGCTTGGCATATATCAGTGCCTGGGTCAAAAATTATTGATTGAATGTTGAAACAGCTCATTGGTTGCCTACTGTTATGTGCACTGCAGATACAACGGTGAACAAAACAGAAAACAATCCCAGCCCTCTTGAAGTTTACATTCTAGTGAGCTTTTAGTAATACTTGTAGTTATTTTCAGTAGCAAACATTCTTCAAGTAAAATATTTCTGAAAAAGACAAAATATAAAATAGATAAAATGGGGAATGTGAGCTCAAGTTGAAGAGAAAATAGGGGCACTTGTCCTTTTTGGTTATTTGGTTCAATTCTCCAACCACTCAAATCCTGTTTTCAGGAGGCAGTTTGAAAACCACTGCTTGTAGTTGGAAATGAGACATTAAACTTTTCTTGGAGAGCTGTTTTGCCGTAGACCTACTGATTCAGACTTTCCAGGGAGGGGCCTGGGAATATGACGTTTAAGGAGCATATCAGGTGATTCTTCTGATGAGGCACTGGCCCATTAAAAAAAACAGGAGCCTCGGGGAAAAAGATACTTCCCCGTGCTTCCACCTGCATAAAAATTTTGTGGAATAGCAATTACTTCCAGGGAATGGGAGTAAAAGGACTATTACTTTTCAGTACACCCTCCTGTGTTGTTTAATTTTTTTATGCTGAGTATGTTCTGCTTTTATTCAGTCATAACATCGTTTGAATAAGGATTGCATTTCATGGTATAAATATGCAAAAGCTACAAAAGGATATGCTGTTGTTGTGTGCCATCAAGTCGGTTCCAACTTACAGTGACCCTATATGACAGAAAACAAAAATCCTCACAACTGGACCAATCAACATCATGATAAACAGAGTCAATATTGAAGTTGTCAAGGATTTCATTTTACTTGCATCCACAATCAACATCCATGGAAGCAGCAGTCAAGAAATCGAACAATGTATTGCATTGGGCAAATCTGCCGCAAAACACCTCTTTAAAGTGTTCAAAAGCAAAGATGGCACTTGCGTCTCACCCAAGCCATGGCCTTTTCAATCGCCTCATATGCATGCAAAAGCTGGACAATGAATAAGGAAGACCAAAGAAGAGTTGATGCCTTTGAATTATGGTGTTGGTGAAGAATATCGAATATACCATGGACTGCCTGAAAAACAAACAAATATGTCTTGGAAGGAATACAGCCAGAATGCTTCTTAGAAGCAAGGATGGTAAGACTTTGTCTTACATACTTTGGACATGTTTTCAGGAGGGATCAGTCCCTGGAGAAGGACATCATGCTGTGTAAAGTAGACGGTCAGCGGAAAAGAGGATGACCTTCAATGAGATGAATTGACACAGTGGCTGCAACCATGGCCTGAAACATAACAACGATTGCGAGAATGGTGCAGGACTGGGCAGTGTTTTGTTCAGTTGTACATGAGGTCACTATGAGTAGGAACCTACCTGACAGTACCTAACAACAATATGTGACAGAGTAGAACTGCCCCACAGAGTTTCCTAGGCTGTTATCTGTACAGGAGCAGACTGCCAGATCTTTCCTCCCACAGAGCTGTTGGTGGGTTCGAACTGTGAACCTTTTGGCTAGTAGCTGAGCGCTTTAACCATTGTGCCACCAGGGCTCCTTGCAAAAGGATATATGCTTTCAAAAACAACAACCAACTCCCTTCTTACCCCTGTCCCTAGCCACTAGACTATCCTCCCCAGAGGCAACCAGTATTATCACTTTGTTGAGTATTCTTCCACAGATACCGTGCATATAAAAGGAAATAAATGGCTGGTGGATTTGAACTGCTGACCTTTTGGTTAGCAGCCAAGTTCTTAACCACTGCGCCACCAGGGCTCCATAACTATACATATAATTACCTATAATATATATACACACACACAGATATATACATTTTTTAAAACACAGTGGCAGCATAATGTTCTGCATCTTGCTTTTATTATTTAATGTGTCTTGGTGGTTTTTCCATGTGAGTATGTAAAGTTTTGTCGTTATCTTTTTATGGTTCCATACTATTCCATTGATGTAACTAGTCCTTTATTGATGGGCAGTTAATTAAGTTGTTTTCAGCCTTTAGCTATTACAAATAACTGCAGTGAGTACCTTATACACTTGCAATGCAGTTGCTTATACTTGCATTGTTGTTCCAAGTGCTTTACCTATCTCTAAGACATATTCATAGAAGCGGAATTGCTGGGTCAAAGGGTCAGTGCACTTGTAATTTTGAAAAATCAT
This sequence comes from Trichechus manatus latirostris, assembly GCF_000243295.1. Taxonomy (NCBI): domain Eukaryota; kingdom Metazoa; phylum Chordata; class Mammalia; order Sirenia; family Trichechidae; genus Trichechus; species Trichechus manatus. The sequence goes on along the minus strand of NW_004444169.1, from coordinate 1,465,101 downwards.
ACCAAATTGCACTTTTTAGAGATTGTACCATTTACATCTCAATATTTGGGAGTGCCTGTTTGCGTTGTCAATACAACATTTGCCAGTCTTATAGGTGAAATACTGTATTCAGTATTGTTTTAATTTTTGCTTCTCTTACCATGAATGAGTTTGAGCATCTTTTCATATGCTTCAGATCCATTTGTGTTGCCTTTTTTTGTGAAATGTTCTGTTAGGTTTAGACTTCTTTTCCCCTTCTCTGTTAGAGAAATTAGCCATCTTCGGTATGAGTTGCAATTTTTTTTGTTTGCCCTTTGTTTTCTGAGTTTGCTTTTCCCAAGCAGAACTGTTTGATTTTTATATAGTCAGGAGGATCGATCTTTTTCTTTAGTATTACTGGGTTTTCTCTTATACTTAAGCTTTATACTTATACTTAACCTTATAAATTTCCCCTGTGGTTGTCTTTTATTTTTATGATTTTCCTGGTTAAGTGAGGTACGGATCGATCTTTTTTTCCCCTCAAATGACTATCCAGTTATCCCAACACCATTTGTTCAGTAATCAATATCACTTTTGTGATTTAAAAAAATGAGATTTTTTTTTCAACAAATAAATGGCATTTAAATAAAAGGAGGGGAAGCAGCTACAGATTAAAAGAGACTTAGGAGATAAAGCAACCAAATGCAGCAGGTGGACCCTATTTGGATTCTGATTTGAACAAACCAACCATCAGAAATCTTTTGAAAATGGAATTGTTGTTGGCTGCCATGAGTTGACCCCGACCCATGGCGAACCCATGCACAATGGAATGAAATGCTTGTGATTCATAGGGTTTTCATTGGCTGATTTTTCGTAGTAGATTGCCAGGCCTTTTTTCCTAGCCTGTCTTAGTCTGGAAACTCTGCTAAAACCTGTTTAGCATCATAGCAACACGCAAACCTCCACTGACAGATGGGTGGTGGCTTCACATGAGGTATATTGCCCAGGAATCAAACCCGCTCTCCTGCATGGAAGACAAGATTTCTACCACTGAACCACCACTGCTTCTCAGGAAAACAGAATAAGAACTAGATATTAAGAAATTATTGTTAATTTTGTTGGGTGTAATAATGGTATTGTGGTATTTTTTTTAAGACCTTATCTGTTAGAGATAAATCATGACATATTTATGGGTGAAGCAATTTATTCTAAAATATTCCAGAAAAAAAGGGGGTAAAGTAGATGAAATAAGGATGAGTTAATGTTGATAATAGTTGAAACTGGATCATGGTGTAATGGGTTCATTATACTATTCTCTTTACCTTTGTATGTTTAAAATTTTCCATAATAAAAAAATTTTAAAGGGGGTGTTAGGAAGCAAGTGCTTTGTGGTCAGACCTAAGTTTGAACCATAGCTCCACTTTTTAAAAATTTAGATATAATTCATGTGCCATAAAATTCACCTTTTTGAAATGTACGATTCAGTGATTTTTTGTATATTCACTGAGTTGTGCAACTATCATTACTAATTCCAGAACATTTTCATCACCCCAAATGGAAATCTTGCACCAGGCAGCCCTCATCCCCCCTCTCTCCCTAGCCCTTGGCAACCACTAACCTACCTTTTGTCTCTGGATTTGCCTGTTCTAGACATTTCATATTAATGGGATCATACAATATGTGGTTTCTTATGTCTGGCTTCTTCACTTAGTGTGTTTTCAAGGTTCATTCATGTTGTAGCATGTATCAGCACTCATGCCTTATTATGGCTGAATAATATTCTGTTGTGTGGATATACCACAGTTTGTTTATCCATTCATTTGTTGATGGACATTTGGGTTGTTTCTACTTTTTGCCTATTGTTAATAATGCTGTTACAAACATTCATTTACAAGTTTTTTTGTGAACGTGGCTTTTCAGTTCTCTTGTGTATATACCTAGGAGTGGAATTGCTGAATCATATGGCAACTCTATGTTTAACCACTTGAGGACCTGCCAGACTATTTTTCCAAAGCAGCTGCACTATTTTATATTCCCATCAGCAATGTATGAGGGTTCCAATTTCTCCATATCCTCATCAACACTTGTTATTTTCCTTTTTTCTTAAAATAATTATAGTCATCCTAATGGATGTGATGTAGTATCTCATTGTAGGTTTGATTGCATTTCCCTAATGACTAATGACATTGAGCATCTTTTCTTGTTCTTATTGGCTAGCTCCACTTTTTAGCTGTGTGACTTTGGTCAAGTTCACTAACCTCTCTGAGCTTCATTGTTCCGTCATCTGTAAAATACACATAATAATGCCTCATGATGTTATTGCAAGGGTTAGTGGACATTAGGTGAGCTTGGAACAGTGTCTGGTACATAGTAGGTACTCAATTGACGCCTAATATTTCTTTGCTACTTAAGCTATATATAGCCTGCAATCCAAGCAGACTTATCCCAATGATTTTGGCTCATCTGCTCTAGAGGTTATATTCTGAGATGATAGCGTCCTCTCATTTGTCAGGCCTACTTTTCTTTGTTTGCAACCTCAGTAGACATTTCTCTACCATTCTGTACCAGTCAGCCCCTGCTCTGTGCCTTTCCTAGTGCTTGTTAGGACCATGGAGGATACACACAAGAGTAAAATAGAGTTCATGATCTTAAAAAACTTAGAGATGATGATATAGTTAAGTTAGTTCTGTGACTCTGTCAACTGTCTCAGTGCTTACAAGAGTTAAGAGGAGGTAACCTAGGGATCTAATAGAAATGACACAAACAGACACGCACACCTAATGTTCATCACAGCACTATTCACAATAGCAAAAAGTTGGAAATGACCTAAGTGCCCATCAATGGATGAATGGATAAGTAAAATGTGGTACATACATACAATGAAATACTACTCAGCGATAAAGCAAAATGAGTTCCTGAAACATCTTGGAACATTGGTAAACCTGGAGGACATTATGTTCAGTGAAATAAGTCAATCACAAAAGAACAAATATTGTTATGTTCTCATTTTTATGAAATGACATGAACAAGTAAATATACAGAAACTAATGTTCATTAGTGGTCACCAGGGATGGGAGGGTGGGGAGAGGGGGCTTCATTCTCTAGATAGTAGACACTTGTTATTTTTGGTAATGGGAAAGGTAACACCGAATAAGGGTGAAGTGTACACAGCTTGACAAAGGTAAACAACGTGACAAAAATGTACATAAGAAAAAAGGACCTGTTGGTAATTGCTATGGCATATATAATTTTGAAACAACAGCAAAAACAACCAAAAAATATATGTGTGGGTAAATATATATATATATATATATATATATATATATGAAGCCCTAGTGGTGTAGTGGTTAAGAGCTTGGCTGCTAACCAAAAGACTGGCAGTTCAAATCCACCAGCCACTTCTTGGAAACCCTATGGGGCAGTGCTACTCTGTCTATAGGGTCGCTGTGAGTTGGGATCGACTTGACGATAATGAGTTTGGGTTTTGTTTTTATGCATCTATGTGAATGTATGCACATATATATACAAAATAAAGCACAGAGGGGGCACAGTTACAGATACTTCTTAGACATAACCAAACACATTGCAGGATTGGTTTTCTGGGTTTGAAGGATTAGGACCATAGTCTCATGGGACATCTTGTTCAATTGGCATGATATAGTTCATAAAGTTATGTTCTACATCCTAGTTTGGTGAGTAGTGTCTGGGGTCTTAAAAGCTTGCCAGCTGTCATCTAAGATACAACTCTTGGTCTCTACTTGTCTGCAGCAAAAGAGAAAGAAGAAAACCAAAGACTCAAATAAGAAACTAGTCTACAAGACAAATAGTCTACCCTGAGAACAGAATTAGATGGTGCCTGGTTACCACTACCGACCAACTGGCCATTCTAATCAGAACCACAATAAATGAACCTAGATAGAATGGGAGAAAAATGTGGAACAGAACCTCAAATTCCTAAAAAAACACACAAAAACAAACACAGACTTATTGAACTGGCTGAGACTGAAGGACTCCCCGAGACTGTTGCCCTGAGATACTCTTTAAATCTTGAACTGAAACTAACCCCTGAGGTTACTTCGTAGCTAAGTAACAGATTAGCTCAAAACATAATATTATCCGTAAGTACTGTGCTTCTTTAAAAGATCACCTATATGAGACCAAAAAGTCAACAAATACTTTAAAACAAAGATGAGAATGTAAGGGGGCAGGGAAACTAGATTAATGCAAACAGAACAAGAAGAATGAGAATGTTCACGAATTGTGAAGAATGTAACCAATGTCACTGAACAATTCGTGTAGAAATTGTTGAATGGGAACTTAAACTGCTGTGTAAACCTTAACAGAAAACACAATAAAATATTAGTTTAAAAAAAAGAGTTAACAGGAGGAAGACCATCAAAGAATTTATCTAAGAGGCGGTAGGCCTGTGGAAAGTATTTGGACCACTGGTAAAGAGAGGCAGTAAGGTATTCTAGGCAGGAAACCAAATGATCAGACAAGGAAACAGGAGTAATCTTGGAGATAGGTAGTTAAGAAACTACCCTGATAGAAGTGGGGTGTTGGGGAATTGTGATAGAGATTAGTGAAATTCTTATTATATTGTTTTCTAGTACCTACCCCAGAATATACAGAGTCTCTGGGTGGTGTAAATGGTTAAGTGCTGGAATACGAACCAAAAGTTGGTGGTTCAAATCTATCCAGAGGTATCTTGGAAGATAGGCCTGGGGCAATCTGCTTACAAAAGGTCACGGCCTTGAAAACCCTATGGAGCAATTCTACTCTGTACATATGGGGTCGTCATGAGTCGGAATCAACTCATCGACAACTAACAACAACCCCAGAATACATAGTGAAAGAAGGTCTGTCTGGAATTGTGAGATCTTTAATGTAATCTTGGTTCTGCTGCAAATTAGCCAGGTAACCATGTCAAGACATTTATCCTCTCTAGGTCCTGGATGCCTAAGTAGTAAAATTAGTAACTTAGATTAGTTCAGTGGTTTTTAATTGGGGGTGTGTATCAGAATTTACTGGAAGATATTTTGAAATATAGGTGTTTGGATCACACTCAGGAAATTGTTTCAGCAGATCTGAGGTTAGACTCAGGTTTGTAAAATTTGAAAAAGTTCTATAGGTGATCATGATTTACACTCCCAGTGTTATAAGAGCCATCAGATTAGCTGAGAATCACTAGCCCTTGGCTTTCTGAAGTTAAAATAACTTGCATGGTGGATAATCAGCTTCAAACCAGCTAATGGTAATGTTGTATAATGGAAAGAACATGACTTTGGTGTCGGTCTGACCCAGGTTTTGCTTCCCAGCTCTATGGCTCTCAGCATGGCACCTCACTTCTCTGAGATTCGGTTTCCTCATGTTGGGTTGTGAAGATGAGAGAGAACTATCACACTTAGCACTATGCCTGGTACAAAGTACATAGATGCTAAACCAGTGGTTACCATCATCACCATGATTTACCCTTACACATCTGGAGTTAATCATAACTCTAGGCATAAGAATGTTGTAGTATGGAGAAAGGATTTTTGGTTTCCTTTCCTTTCCTGGCTATCAAACAAATACAGACCTTGCTGTTCTATTTGCTTACGTAGTCCCCCTCCTCTTGTATGTCCTAATGTGTGAAATGACTATCTGCTGTTACTAGACACTCTTTCCATAGCTCTAGGAGAAAAGCCTAATGCATGAAAACACCTGTCAGACTCCAGAAAACTACCATTCATTTACAACTTAAATGAAAAAATAGGTCAGTTCAATTTAACAAAATTGTCAGGGTCCATGGGCTCTAGAGCCCAAATCTGGGCTTTGCTTATTCTATCTAGCCATGTGACCTTGGGGATAATAATGTAAAATGGGGATAATGATAATAGTAATGGCCTCATAAGATTGTTGTAAATATTGAATGAGTTAATGCACATAAAGTACTTGGAACATTGCTTAGCACATAGTATGTATAGCCATTATTGTTAATATTACTATGTGCCAGGTCTTATGTTTTATAATTTTCCAAATATACAGCAAAGTTGAAAGGATTTTGCAGTGAAGACCCTATATCCACCACCTGTATTCTGCACTTAACATTTTACTATACTTGCTTTATCTTATATGTATCCATCCATCAATTTATCTTTTTAACATGTATTTCAAAGTAAATTGCAGAGAGTGGATGCCAGGAATACTGATGTAAATAAACAGATGCTTCAGTCTGGTGGAGCCAGTATATGGATAACTTCAGTATGCTTTAAGTGCAGCAACAGAGGCATGCACAGAAGGGCACTTAACAGTCTGCCACCAGGAAGAAGTCTGGTACAATGGAAAGGGTGCATTCTGGAGTCAGATCAACCTGGGTTTGAATCTTGTCTACCACTTGCTCACTATGCCACTTTGGGAACAGTCAGACTCTCTTAGTTTCCCCATTTCTAAAATGGGATGACCTCTGCCCGTTGGAAATACCCGATTTGTGTGCACTGTGATCTAAAGTGTTCCTAAGGTGGGGGAGGAGGGGGAGGACAACAAAGGGCTTTTTAAAAAGAGTCAAACAGACTCAGATTGTAGCTATAAATTATTTTAAACTTTCTGTGTCTGTTTCCACATATAAGTTTTCTTTTCCTTATCTACCTCGCCAAGACTGTTCTGAGGATGAATTAATATAAAGTAAGGAACCCTGGTAGCACAGTGGTTAAGTGCTCGGCTGGTAACGGAAAGGTTGGTGGTTCTCGAAACCACCAGGTTCTCCGTGAGAGAAAGATATGGCAGTCTGCTTCCGTAAAGATTTACAGCCTTGGAAACCCTATAGGGAAGTTCTACTCTGTCCTACAGGGTCACTATGAGTTGGAATCGACTCGAAGGCAATGAGTTTGTTTTTTTGGGGTTTTATGGAGCACATATATATAAGGTACAGAGCATATGGCAGGTGCTTAACAGAAAATAGTAGCTTTATTTCTAACAAAGGCTTCTTCTATTATTGTTTGAAGTAAAAACTTATGTAAGTAATATATACCACGTTAATTTCCGGATTCTAATTTTGAAGACCCTCCAGTCACAATTTTGTAAAAAGAACCAAAGACAGCATTTGAACCAACACACATGTATAATTCTGCCTGCATTTACAGAGATAATCAAGCTCTAGGCTGGGAAAGGCTTTTTTTTAAAAAAGGAAGAATATTCTGTTTTGCCATAATCTTAAATTTCAACAAACTATAAAATTTAGTTACTAACCCTCCTGACTTTTAACCAAAGACAGGTCAGCTTCTGTTGCATGATATGTTCTTCTCTTCTTCCCCCCTAGGTCTTTCAGAGCCTTGAGGACCACCATTTGGAAGTGGTGGGTTTTTTCAGGGAAAATGACTTCCATGGCCTTCTTGCCCGTGACTCCGAGTATGCTCTCTATGATACTCCCTCTTACTACAGTTCCCATGCTCTGAATCTGAGCTGGAACTGGAAGAACCTCACTACCAACCAGTTCCTGATGCAGGAGGTGGCCAAGCAGCTAGCGCTGAAGCAAATGAATTTTCCCATATTTGCTGCGCTGCTAGGTAGGTAGTCCAAGAAGAGACTCTAGTGATTGGTAAAAATTCCTCTTCCAGTGTTAAGAGATGAAAAAACAGGGTGATTTAGCCTATCAGTATTTGATTTGTCTTCTTTTTTTTAAATAGTACTTTATTGTGTTCTTGGTGAAGGTTTACACAGCAGTTTAGGTTCCCATTCAACAATTTCTACACAAATTGTTCAGTGACATTGGTTACATACTTCACAATTCGTGAACATTCTCATCATTTCCATTCTGGTTGTTCTGTTTGCATTAATCTAGGTTCTCTGCCCCCTTACATTCTCATCTTTGTTTTAAAGTAATTGTTGACCATTTGCTCTCATATAGGTGATCTTTTAAAGGAGCACAGTACTTACGGGTCATATTCATTATTTTTTAAGCCAATCTGTTACTTAACGACGAGTTGACCTCAGGGGTTAGTTTTGGTTCAAGATTTAAAGAGTATCTCTGGACAATTGTCTTGGAGAGTCCTTCAGTCTCAACCAGTCCAGTAAGTCTGGGTTTGTTGTTTTTGTTTTTTGTAGGGTTTTGTTTTTATAAATTTGAGGTTCTATTCCACATTTTTCTCCCATTCTATCTGGGTCCATCTATTGTGGTTCTTATTAGAACAGTCAGTCACTAGTGATAGCTGGGCCCCATCTAGTTCTGGTCTCAGAGTAGATGAGACCATGGTTCGTGTAGACTATTTGTTCTGTAAACTAGTTTCTTCTTTGAATCTTTGGTTTCCTTCTTTCTCTTTTGCTCTGGACAGGTAGAGACCAATAGTTGTATCTTAGATGACCACTGACAAGCTTTTTAGGCCCTAGACACTATTCACCAAACTAGGATGTAGAACACAACTTTATGAACCATATTATACCAATTGAACAAGATATCCCACAAGACTATGATCTTTATCCTTCAAACCCAGAAAACTAATCCTGCAAGGTGTTTGGTTATAGCTAAGAAGTATCCGTAACTCTGCCCCCTATGTGCTTTATTATATATATGAATATATGTGTATATAGTCACATAGATGTATATACATATAAATATGTATACAGCTATATATACACACATATACATCAAATCCACTGCCTTCGGATCGATTCCAACTCACAGCAGCCTTATAGGACAGAGTAGAATTACCCCATAGAATTTCCAACGCTGAAGATCTTTACGGAAGCAGACTGCCATATCTTCCTCTTGCGGAGTGGCTGGTGGGTTCCAACCGTCAACTTTTTGATTAGCAGCTGAGCACTTTAACCACTGTGCCACCAGGGTTCCTTACACATATACATAGCTATACACATATATGCCTACATACATATCTACCTGCACATATATCTTTTGGTTGTTGTTTCAATATTATATATGCCATAACAATTACTAACAGGTCCTTTGTTCTTATGTATACTTTAGTGACATCATTTACCTTCGTCAAGCTGTCTATACTTCACCCTCATTTGGTGTTACCCCTCCCATCACCAAAAATAACAAGTGTCTAATATCTAGAGGATGAATCCCCCTCTCTCTGCCCCCCATCCCTGGTAACCACTAATGAAAATGTTTCTGTGTATTTACCTGTTCATATCATTTCTTAAAAATGAGAACATACAATTTTTTTGTGTGATTGTCTTATTTTGGTCAACACAATGTCCTCCAGGTTCGTCAATGTTCCAAGATGCTTCAGGAACACATTTTCCTTTATCGCTGAGTAGTATTTCATTGTATGTATGTACCACATTTTACTTATCCATTCATCCATTGATGGACACTTAGGTTGTTTCCATCTTTTTGCTATTGTGAATAGTGCTGCGATGAACATAGGTGTGCATATGTATGTTCCTGTCACTTCTATTAGATCCCTAGGGTGTATACCTAGAAGTGGAATTGCTGGTTCGTATGGCAACTGTACCTCTAGTTTTTTGAGGAACTGCCTCTTTTCCACAACGGCTGTGTTGCCAAACCCAGGAAGGTGGGTTTTGTCCGGCATGCTCAGACCTGCCAATAATCTGGACACTGGCCTTTGAGAAAGAGAAAGAGAAATAACTTTATTGCAATGCGCAGAGCAAGGAGCTGGGAGGAAGTTCCTCAAATCCAACTCCCCAAGCTGTAAGGAAGCAGAGCTTATATATGATTTGGGCAGCAAGATGGCAGCTGTGCAGGCATATTATTGTTTTTAGGTGCCGTCAAGTCGGTTCCAACTCATAGCGATCCTATGCACCACAGAATGAAACACTGCCCGGTCCTGCGCCATGCTCACAATCATTGTTATGCTTGAGCCCATTGTTGCAGCCACTGTGTCAATCCATCTCGTTGAGGGTCTTTCTCTTTTTCACTGACCCTCTACTTTACCAAGCATGATTTCCTTCTCCAGGGACTGATCCCTCATGACAACATGTCCAAAGTATGTAAGATGCACTCTCGCCATCCTTCCTTCTAAGGAGCATTCTGGTTGTACTTCTTCCAGAGAGCAGGTGTACTGGGGAGGGAAAATTCTAGAAGGAAGATGTTGCAGGAATTATATTGGCCAGGAAACAGGAGGTGATGAGGTTCTTTTCAGACCTCTCACTTCAGAATGGGATCTGGGTGATGATTTTCCTAATGATTCATTCCACCTGTTGCTGCCTCTGCTGTTGAAGTCACTTAATGGTCACAGCTGGCCCTTCTGTGCATGCGGGGCAGGCCAAATCTGGCTTAAGGACTAATAGAAATTTACTGGCATTTGTAGGGTCAGGTTACAGTCCCCCCTTGAGTTGTAGCAATTCTTTAATCTTAAGGGATAAGGGTCAGGGTCGGTAACTCATCTGGCTACTTCCTGCTGACATGGGGTGAAGTTTTAGGGGCCTAGGTTGAATTTTAACAGGCAAGGAATGATTAGCTCCTGGGGGTAGCAGGCAAAGAAGACTTGGGAGGTAGAAAACGAGAACTATCATAGTGAAAATAACTACTAGCAAAAGAAGGCACGTATGGGTTATTTATCTGTAGGTTGAGGCGGTTTCTTAAAGAGTAGTCTTAAGTCTTCTAGTGGCTAGCATTCCCGCTCTGGTTCAGGGGGTTGGCTGTCTTTGTAGTCTCATGAATAGTCTGCACTTTGGTGACCCGTGCCTGTAGGGGAAGCCTTTAAAGGTGCATCTGGATCTGTGGGCTTGTATTTCACCTTGGTGTACTGGATTCAAGGCTTGACTCCAGCTACCTTCACCGAGGAGTGGGTGACTAGAAGAACTTCATAAGGACTGGTCCACTTGGGTTGGAGCTGGCTGCAAGGATGACGGTCGTTCCACTTCTTTATGAGATGAAGAGGGGTACCTGTGGGAAAGAGCATATGACTACAAGCATAATGGTTAATAGCTTTCAGAGTTACATACAGGGACCTAAGATACCTGGAAACACTAAGTTCCTGGACTGCTTGAGGATCATCTGAAGCACTACATCCCCAGGCTGCCTTAAGGAAAGGTCTCCCATACAGCATTTCATAGGGGCTTAATTGGAGCCTGCTTCTAGGGGCCACTCAGACTCTTAACAGGGCAATGTGTAGCAGTTTGATCCAGGGTAGTTTAGTCTCTTGCCAGAACTTAGCTAATGTCTTCTTTAAGGTGTGCTTCATCTTCGGTTTTTCTAGCTGACTGTGGTCTCCAGGGAGCATGTAGCTTTCACCGAATTCCTAAATGTCCTGAGAACTCTTGGGTGACTTTGGATACAAAGGCTCCTCCGTTATCACTTTGAATTGCCAAATTCAGGAATAATTTCATTGAGGAGAGATTTGCTTACCTTGGATGCCTTTTCTGTTCGGCAGGGGAAGGCTTTTACCCATCCAGTAAAGATATCTACAAACACTAAGTTGATTAGGCCCCTCAATCAGTTTGGCTCGCCAGTGAAACATAGCATCCCGACCATAATGTGTGCTCTCATGAGCTGCCTTTATTATCAGTGCATCAGGTGTTCTGGTATTAACACCTGTCCTTGGGAACTGTACAACTACCCGTCTTCTACTCTGTTATTAAGGTAGCAGACAAATGGCAGGGGTTTTGTTCTAGTGGCTTGTTTGGCTGCCTGATCCTTTAATTATGTGAGACTTTCCCTTCTGGTGCACGGGGCAGTGTATAACTGCCACCTCTGTTGACCATAGTACATTAGGCTTTCTTTTCTCCAGTCCCACCAGCCGAGATGTTCTTTGCTGGCACGGGCCTGCCAGGGTTTGGGGTGCACCCGTGTCCACTAAAAAATTCAGTAAGTTGTCCACCCACAGTCATTGTAACCTAGGGGCCCTCATGGGAGATGGGGATTGGCTGAGTGGGCTGCAGGGGAGCCCCTGGGCCCCATCAGTCCAAGTCATTGGCTGACAGCTGTGCGGGAGCTGTGTTATGGGTTTCTTCTTGGGCTCTTGCTCGCACTGGGTTGGCCGCGAGCGGCGCTCCCATTTCCAGTGTCCCTCTTGTTTGCAGTAAGTACACTGTCTGGAGCCTAGCTTTAGGGGGCCTTGGGTTGGCCACCGGCCCTTTTGGGGCCCACGAGGACTTACCCTGCATGAGGTCTGCCTGGGTGGTGGGTTACCTCTAAGAGCTGCTGCCAGGAGTGTGGCCTGTTTCATTTTTTGATTTTCCTTTTTTTCTTGTACCTAGTCCTGATTATTAAGACCTTAAAGACAATCTCAACAAGTTGTGAAGTATTCATTCCTAGACCTCCTTCTAACTTTTGAAGTTTCCGCTGATGTCGGGGGTGCCCTGGCTGATGAAAGTCATATTGATTAACCTAGCATTCTCTAGGTCTTCAGGGTTTAAATCAATATGCTTCGTACACCAGTTCTAGGAAGCTGGAGGGATTTTCCTTGGGGCCTTGTTGTACATCCTGAACTTTCCTAAGGCTCTTCTGTTTTGGGGTCCCCTGCTATAAACCAATTATCAAACAGTTTTTATAGTATTCTAGCTGTCCTGTCCCCAGCCAATCATTTGGGTCCCAGTGTGGATCTACGGCAGGTACAGCTTGGGCTGCTGGGAGTCTTAATACCATTCTGAGGGAGGTTATGCAACCTATCGGCCTCTTGGCGTGTCTTTTCTAAGAAGACGATCCTCTGTTCCTCTGGAGTTAAAAGAATATTTAGGAATGACTGACAGCCCAATTAGGGTGATGCATGGCAAAGATGGACACAAAGCTTCTGTGGGTCATCTCTATATGCTGGGAGATTGTTCTTCCAATTATACAGGTCAGAGGTGGAGAATGGTGTATAGACCCAGATAAACTCTCTAGGCTGGTCGTTGTGATCCAGTCTTACAGGCATTTGTCTTAGCAGAAATTGCCCTGAGGAGACTTGGGTGGATCCTAGGCCAAATTGCACCCCACTACGGGTGTAAGCTGAGGAGACTATTCCCAGGGCAGGACCAGAAGTTTCTGACCCATTAGAGGGCTCCACCAAAGCGGTAGCAGTTGCCACCATGGTAGTGGGCACAAGGGCCTCCTGCACCAGACTGGGGCCATTGGGGCTGAAGGGGCCAGTACTGAGCCAGGAACCGGGCCTATACCTCCGGGTGGAAGGGATACGGATAAATGCACATCTGGGTGGGGCTCTGGTTTTTTACCTAAGCCCCAACTCTATACACAGGGCTACTGGCTTGAAACAAAAAGCCTGTGTTTCTCCCGGGCAAATCCTAGTTCCCCTTTTAGCATATCTAATTAAGTATTGGCTGAAGGCGGAATTATATGCTCTCTGTAATCCATAATACCCAATATTCATTTCTATCATACATTTTGATCTGAAACATTCAATATCCGTAATACATTCAGATAAACAGATGATCCTAAACACATAACCCTTTTAAAATATTCCAGTTTAGTCTTCTCTATGCCTTAACTATCTTCCCATTCATATGCATATGGCCTTGAGCCTCTGGCTGGGTGGAACCAGAAGACCCTGGCCCCCTATCAATCATCCTGCTTATCTGGCCTGGTTTTGGCCCCAAGCCTCTCCAGGTGGGGCTTTTCTCCCCTTCCTTTTTCTCCTTCACCATTAGCTTGTACTGTTTTTGTAGGTTTTTATTTTGCCAGAGAGACATAAAGGTTTGTACATAGGGTATTCCATCCCATTTTCCCTCTCTTTTGCAAAACAAGATGGTACTGGGGCCAGGCAGTGTTACAAAAGAAAATAAGGTTCTCTTTTTTCATAGGCTCATAACTAAAGGAGGACCAATTTTTAAGTATGCAACCTAAGTGGGAACATTTGGGGACACTAGCTTGATTTCCCATATTTCACTCACACACACTCACTCAGGACCAGAACCAAAACCTGGACCGTGGTCAGCCAGAAACTAGGGTACCCGTTCTCTACCATCAGCTAGGGGGAGTGACAGGGTAAGTAACGAGGATGTCTTAGCAGGGCTTCAATCCCCCTTAATGGGGATGTCTTAGTCCTACTTTCAATCCTCCAGATACCTTCCCTCTTCCAATCCCAAGCATTTACACTTAAAAAGAGAAATTATGAGGGTATTTACCTAGTGGATGTCCATACCTGAGTTAGTTTCTAATTCTCAAAGTAAAAGCGCCTTGGGCCAGTTGCCGCTTCAGTGCTGGTTAGGAGACCCACCTGATCCTCCAGAACAAGAGACTTGATGCACACTGAGGGTTAGTGGAGGTTCCGCTTGTAGTCGAGGGAGTGCCGGGCTCTGGACAGAGGGTCTGTGTGACCCTCTGGCCCCACATTGGATGCCAAAATTGTTGCTGAACCCAGGAAAGTGGGTTCTGTCTGGCTCACTCAGACCTTGCAAATAATCTGGACACCAGCCTTTGAGAAAAGAGAAAGTAACTTTATTGCAATGTGCAGAGCAAGGAGCTGGGAGGAAGTCCCTCAGATCCGACTCCCCGAGCTATGGGGAAGCAGGGCTTATATATGATTTGGGCAGCAAGATGGCAGCCATGCAGGCGTACTGGGGAGGGAAAATTCTAGAAGGAAGACATTGCAGGAATTATGGTGGCCAGGAAACAGGAGGTGACGTGGTTCTTGTTGGACCTCTCACTTTGGAATGGAATCCGGGTGATGATTTTCCTTCTGATTTGTTCCACCTGTTGCTGCGTCCTCTGTTGACTTCAACTAATGGTCACAGCAGGCCCAAATCTGGCTTGGGCTCGTTTAAGGCAATCTTTTCTGACTAATGGAAATTTACTGGCATTTGTAGGTTCAGGTTACAGCTGTACCATTTTGCATTTTCACCAACAATGAATGAGTGTTAGTTTCTCCGCATCCCCTCCAATACTTATTTTTCATGTTTTTTTTTTTTTTAATCTTAGCCATCCTAGTGGGAGTGAAATGGTATCTCATTGTGGTTTTGACTTGCATTTCTCTGATAGCTAATGACGTTGAGCATCTTTTCATGTTCTGTTGGTCATTTGAATATCCTCTTTGTTGAAGTGTCTGTTCATGTCCTTTGCCCAGTTTTTGTTTGGGTTGTTTTTCTTTTTGTTGTTAAGTTGTAGACGTGTTTTATATAATTTAGATATTATCAGTTATATCATTCCCAAAGATTTTTTCCCAGTTTGTAGGTTGTTTCTTTGCTGTTTTGATAAAGTCTTTTGTTGAACATATGTATTTAACTTTTATGAGGTCCGAGTTATCTATTTTGTTTTCTGTTGCTCCTGCATTCGTTGTTGTGTTTGACAATCAATCACTGAAAAAAATTAGTTCCTGAAGCTTTGCTCCTATATTTTCTTCCAAGAACTTTATGGTTTTACATTTAGCGTTTAGGTTCTTGATCTATTTTTAATTAGTTTTTGTGTATGGTGTGAGGTATGGATCTTGTTTTATTTTTCTGTATGTGGAAATTCACTTTTGCTAGCACCATTTGTTAAAGACACTGTTCCTTTCCCATTTAATGGATTTGGCACCCTTGTCAAAAATCAATTGATCGTAGATGTTCGGATTTCTTTCTGAATTTTCAGTTCTATTCCATTGATCTATGTGTCTATCATTAGACCAGTACTAGGCTGTTTTCATTACTGTAGCTGTGTAATATGTTTGGAAGTCAGGAAGTGTGAGGCCTCCTACTTTGTTCTTATTCAACATTGCTTGACTATTCAGGGTCTTTTGTCTTTCATATAAAATTGAGGATTAGTTTTTCCATTTATGTAAAGAATACTATTGGACTTTTGATCAGGATTGCATTGTATCTGTAGATCGCTTTGGGTATTTTGACATCTTTACTAAATTAAGACTTTTTAATCCTTTTTCTTGGAATGTCTTTCCATCTATTTACTGTATTTTTGCACAAATAACATGCACCTTCTACATTTGTTTGCCACCCGCTCCCTCCCCCTGTGAGGTATTTTCGCAAGCCCTGCTATGCCAATTTTTTTTACATGTAAAAAAATCAGCATAGCATGCTTACAAAAATACCTTGGGGAAAGAACAATATTGTTCAGTGACATCAGTTACATTTTCCACGTTGTGTCAACATTCTCCATATTTCAGTTCTGGTTGTTCAGCTTCCATTAATCCAGCTTCCCTGTCCTCCCTGCCCTTCTCGTCTATGCTTAAGGGTAAATGTTGACCATTTTGTCTCATATAGATTTTTTTTAAAGGAGCACAGAACTCACAGATGATATTGTTTATTTTATAAGCCAATCTGTTATTTAACTGAAAGGTGACCTCTGGGGGAAGTTTCAGGTCAAAGTTTAAAGGGTATCTCAGGGTGATATCCTTGGGGGTTCCTCTTGTCTCTATGGGTCCAGTAAGTCTGGCATTTTTTAAATTTTTAGTAATAATTAGAGTTTTGCACTACAATTTTCTCTCATTCTGTCCAGGGCCATGTATTGTGTCCCTGGGCAGAACAGTCGATAGTGGTGGCCGGGCACCATCTAATTCTTCTGGTCTCTAGATAGACGAGGCCATATTTCTTGTAGGCAATTAGTCCTGTAGACTAGATTCTTCCTTAAGTCTTTGGTTTGCTTTTTCTTTTTTTTCTCCAGACGAGTAGAGACCAATAGTTGTATCTTAGATGGCCATTTGCAAGCTTTTAAGACCCCAGACACTACTTACCATACTAGCATGTAGAACATAAACTTTATAGACTATGTTGTGCCAATTAATTGAGTTGTCCCACAAGGCTATGGTCCTAAGCCTTCAAACCCAGTAAACCAACCATGCCAGGTGTTTGGTAATGTCTGGGAGGTAACCATGACTGTGTCGCCTATGTGCTTTATTATATGTATGAATATATGTGCAGCACACACAAACATGTATATATCTATGCCTACAGATATACCTATATATGGACATGTATATACACACATATACCTTGCCGTACACATATATGCATATATATTTACCTATGTAACAACTCACATATTTTGGGGTTGTTACTGCTGCAGTTGCCAAATTTTATGTTATAGCACTTACCAATAACGTCCTTTGATCTCGTGTATTTCTTATTGTTATCATTTACCTTGGATAAGTTGTGTACACTTTACCCACATTTGGTATTGCCTTTCCCATGACCAAAAATACCAAGTGTCTACTGTCTAGAGAGTGATTTCCCCTCCCTCGCCCTCCTATCCCTGGTAACCACCAAAGCACATTGATTTCTGTATGTGTACTTATTTTAGTCTTTTTATAAAAGTGGTATCATATAATATTTGTCCTTTTATGCTTGACTTATTTCACTCAGCATAATGTCCTCCAGATTCATCCATGTGATAAGATGTTTTACGGACTCATCCTTATTCTTTACAGCTGTGTACTATTACATTACATGTATATACTACATTTTGTTTATCCATTCATCCATTGATGGGCACTTAGGTTGTTTCCATCTCTTTGCTATTGCAAGTAATGCTGTAATGAACATAGGTATGCATATGTCTATTCATGACACTACTATTAGATCTCTAGGGTATATACCTAGGAGTGGGATTGCTGAATCATAAGGTACTTCTATTTTTAGCTTTTTAAGGAAGTGCTGTACCATTTTCCGTAGTGGTTGTACAATTTTACAATCCCATCAGCAGTAGATTAGGGTTCCAATGGCCTCACATCCTCGCCAGCGTTTGTTGTTTTCTTTTCTTTTTAATCAGTGCCATTTTTGCAGGGGTGAAATGTTACCTCATAGTAGTTTTGATTTGCTAACTGAAAGGTCGGCGCTTCAAACCCACCAGCCACTCCATGGGAGAAAGATGTGGCAGTCTGCTTCTGTAAAGATTTACAGCCTTAGAAACCCTGTGGGGCAGTTCTGCTCTGTCCTATAGGGTCGCTATGAGTTGGAATCGACTCGATGGCAGTGGCCTTGATTCTAGGAATAGCGAGCATCTTTTCATGTGTTGGTTGGCCATTTGAATGTCTTCTTTGGTGAAGTGTTTGTTCATGTCCTTTGCCCATTTTTTAATTGCATTGTTTGTCTTTTTGTTGTTGAAGTTTTCTATATATTTTAGAGATTAGACTCTTATCAGTTATATTGTTCCCAAAGATTTTTTCCCAATCTGTAGGTTCTCTTTTTACTCTTTTGATAAAGTCTTTTAAAGGGCATAATTTTAGGAGGTCACAGTCATCTAATTTATTTTCCATTGTTTGTGAATTTTTAGTTGCCTTTGAAAGGCTATTTATGCAAAAATTACATCCCCTAGTTTTGGCCTTTTTGTTATCTTCCAGGAACTTTATCATTTTAGCTTTAACAGTTAGGTCTTTGATCCATTTTGAGTTAGTTTTTTGTGCATGGTGTGAGGCGTGAATCCTATTTGATTTTTCTGCAAATGGATATCCAGTTTTGCTAGCACCATTTGTTAGAAACTGTTTCTTCCCCATTGAATGGACTTTGACGCTTTGTAAAAGATAAGCTGCCCACAGATGCATGGATTTACTTCTGGGTTCTCAATTCTATTCCATTGATTTATGTGTCTGTCATTGAACCAGAAGCAGGCTGTTTTGATTACTGTGGCTGTACAGCATGTTTTGAAATTGGAAAGTGTGAGGCTTCCTACTTTGTTCTTCTATATTGCTTTGGCTATTTGGGGCCTCTTTCTTTTCCATATAAAATTGGTGATATCTTCTTCCATTTCAGTAAACAATGTTGTTGGAATTTGGATCAGGATTGCATTATATCCACAGATTGCTTTGGGTAGTATTGACAATTTTAACAATGTGAAGTCTTCTGATCCATGAGCATGGAATGTTTGTCCATTTATGTAGGTTTCTTTTAGTTCCTTGCAGTACTGTTTTATAGTTTTCATTGTATAGGTCTTTTACATCCCTGGTTATGTTTATTCCTAGATATTTTATCATTTTGGAGGCTATTGTAAATGATATTGTTTCCTTGATTTCCTTTCAGAGTTCTCCTTGTTAGTATAAAGGAACCCAACTGATTTTTGTGTGTTTATTTTGTACCCTGCTACTTTGCTGAATCCTTCTATTAGATCCAGTAGTTTTATTTTGGAATTTCTGAGATTCTCTATGTATAGGATCATGTTGTCTACAAATAAAGATAGTTTTACTTCTTCCTTTCCAATCTGTTTGCCCTTTATTTCCTTATTGCTCTGGCTAGAACTTCCAGTACAATATTGAATAACAGTGGTGATAGTGGGCATCTTTATCTCATTCCCATTCTCAAGAGGAAGGCTCTCAGTCTTTCTCTATTGAGAATAACGTTGCCTGTTGATTTTGTATATATGCCCTTAATTGTTGAGGAATTTCCCTTCTATTCCTATTTTGCTGAGAGTTTTTATCAGGAAAGTGTATTGGATTATATCAAATGCCCTTTCTGCATCAATTGAGATGATCATGTGACTCTTTTCTTTTGTTTTATTTATGCAGTGTATTATATTAATTGATTTTCTAATGTTAAATGACCCTTGCATTCCGGTATGAATCTCACTTGTTCAAGATGTATGATTTTTTTTTTTGATATGCTGTTATATTTTGTTGGCTAGAAGTTTGTTGAGAATTTTTGCATATATATTCATAAGAGAGATTGGACTGTAATTTTCTTCCTTTATGGTGTATTTACCTGGCTTTTGTATCAGGGTGATGCTAGCTTCATAGAACGAGTTGAGGAGAATTCCTTCCTTTTCTCTGTTTTGGAAGAGTGTGAGTAGAATTGATGTCAATTCTTCTCTGAATGTTTGGTAGAATTCTGCAGTGAAGCCATCTGAGCCAGGGCTTTTTTTATGTTAGGAGTTTTTTTATGACATCTTCAATATCTTCTTTTGTTATGAGTTTGTTTAGATTTTTTACCTTTACTTGTGTTAGTTTAGCTACATAGTGTGTTTCTAGAAATTTAGCCATTTCTTTTTTTTTATTTGTGCTTTAGGTGAAAGTTTACAGCTCAAGTTAATTTCTCATATAAACATTTATACATATATTGTTTTGTGACATTAGTTGCAATCCCCACAATGTGACAGCACACTCCCCCTTTCCACCTCGGATTTCCTGTGTCCATTCAACCAGTTCCTGTCCCTTTCTACCTTCTCTTCCTGCCTCCGGACAGGAGCCACCCATTTGGTCTCATGTATCTGATTGAACTAAGAAGCACGCTCCTCATGTGTATTATTTTTTGTTTTATAGTTCTGTCTAATCTTTGTCTGGTTTCAGTTCTGGGTTAACAGAACATCCGGGGGCCATAGTTTCAGGGGTTCCTCCAGTCTCTGTCAGACCATTAAGTCTGATTTTTTTACATGAATTTGAGTTCTGCTCCACACTTTTATCCCATTCTGTCAGGGACTCTGTTGTGTTCCTTGTTAGGGCGGTCATTGGTGGTAGCTAGGTACCATCTAGTTCTGGTCTCAGGCTGGTGGAGTCTGGTTCATGTGGTCCTTTAGTCTCTTGGGCTAATATTTTCCTTGTGTCTTTGGTTTTCTACAGTCTCCTTTGCTCCAAGTGGGATGGAACCAATAGATACAATTTAGATGGCCACTCACAAGCTTTTAAGACCCCAGATACCACTTACCAAACTGGAATGCAGAACATTTTCTTAATAAACTGTTATGACAGTTGACCTAGCTGTCCCCTGAAACTATGGTCCCCAAGCCCCAGCCCCAGCTACTCTGTCCCTCAAAGTGTTTGGATGTGTCCAGAAAACTTCTTAGCTTTTGCTTTGGTCCAGTTGTGCTGACTTCCTCTGTATTGTGTGTTGTCCTTCCCTTAACCGAAGTTGATCCTTGTCTACTATCTAGTTAGTAAATTCCCTTTCCCCATCCCTCCCCACCCTAGTAACCATCAAAGAATGCTTTTTTCTGTGTTTAAACCTTTTCTTAAGTTCTTATAATAGTGGTCTCATACAATATTTGTCCTTTTGTGACTGACTAATTTCACTCAGCATAATACCTTTCAGATTCATCCATGTCATGAAATGTTTCGCAGATTCATCATTGTTCTTTATCATTGAGTAGTATTCCATTGTGTGTGTGTACCATAATTTGTTTATCCATTCATCTGTTGATGGGCACCTAGGTTGTTTCTGTCATTTTACTATTGTCAACAATGCTGCAATGAACGTGAGTGTGCATATGTCTATTTATGTGATGGCTTTTTATTTCTCTAGGATATATTCCTAGTAGTGAGATTGCTGGGTGGTATGGTATTTCTATTTCTTGCTTTTTAAGGAAGCGCCAAATCGTTTTCCAAAGTGCTTGTACAATTTTACATTCCTACCTGCAGTGCATAAGTGTTCCAGTCTCTCTCCACAACCTCTCCAACTTTTATTATTTTGTGTCTTTTGGATTAGTGCCAGCCTCGTTGGGGTGAGATGGTATCTCATTGCGGTTTTGATTTGCATTTCTCTAGTGGCTAGTGATCGCGAGTATTTCCTCATGTGTATGTGAGCCTCCTGAATGTTTTCTTTGCTGAACTATCTGCTCATATCCTTTGCCCTTTTTTAATAGTATTATTTGTCTTTTCGTTATTGTGATGTTGCAGTATGTTGTGGATTTTAGAGATTAGACCCTTATCGGACCTGTTGTAGCCAAAAAAATTTTCCCAGTCTGTGGATTCTTTTTACCCTTTTAGTGAAGTCTTTTGATGAGCATAAGTGTTTGATTTTTAGGAGCTCCCAGTTATCTAGTTTCTCTTCTGGTGTTTGTGCATTGTTAGTTATTGTTAGTTATGGTTTGCATACTATTTATGCCATGTATGAGGGCTCCTTCCTAGCATTTTCCCTTTTTTTTTTTTTTTTTTTTTGCTTTCATGATCTTTATCATTTTAGATTTTATATTTAGGTCTTTGATCCATTTTGAGTTATTTTTTGTGTATGTTGTAAGGTATGGGTCCTGTTTCATTTTTTTGCAGATGGATATCCAGTTGTGCCAGCACCATTTGTTAAAGAGACTGTCTTTCCCCCTTTAATGGACTTTGGGCCTTTGTCAAATATCAGCTGCTCATAGGTGGATGGATTTATGTCTGGGTTCTCAATTCTGCTCCATTGGTCTGTGTGTCTCTTGTTGTACCAATACTAGGCTGTTTTGACTACCATGGCGGTATAATAGGTTCTAAAATCAGGTAGCATGAGGCCTCCCACTTTGTTCTTCCTCAGTAATGTTTACTTATCTGGGGCCTCTTCCCTTTCAATATGAAGTTGGTGGTTTGCTTATCCATCTCATTAAAAAATGTCATTGGAATTTGGATCAGGATTATATTTTATCTGTAGGTTGCTTTGGGTAGAAATGACATTTTCAAAATGTTGAGTCTTCCTATCTATGAACATGGTATCTTTTTCCTCTTATGTAGATCTCTTTTGGTTTCTGGCAGTAGTGTTTTGTACTTTTCTTTGTATAGGTCCTTTACATGTCTGGTTAGATTTATTCCTAAGTACTTTATCTTCTTGGCAGCTATTGTAAATGGTATTGATTTGATTATTTCCAAGTTCTCTTAAGTGACGTAGAGGAATCCAACTGATTTTTGTATGTTTATCTTGTATCCTGATACTTTAGCTGAAATCTTCTCTTAGTTCCAGTAGTTTTCTTGTGGATTCTTTGGGGTTTTCTTTGTATAAGATTATATCATCTGCAAACAGGGATACTTTTGCTTCTTCCTTACCAATTTTAATGCTCTTTATTTCTTTTTCTTGTCTTATTGCTCTGGCTAGGACCTCTAGCACAGTGTTGAATAAGAAGGGTGATAAAGGGAATCCTTGTCCGCTTCCTGTTCTCAAGTGGAATGCTTTCAGTCTCTCTCCTTTTAGAATGATACTAAATGTTAGCTTTGTATAAATGCCCTTTATTATGCCCAGGAATTTCCCTTGTATTCCTATTTTGTTGAGAGTTTTTATCATGAATGGGTGTTGGACTTTGTCAAATGCCTTTTCTGCATCAATTGATAAGATCATGTGGATTTTATCCTTTGTTTTATTTGTGTGATGGATTACATTGATTGTTTTTCTAATGTTGAACCATCCCTGCATACCTGGTATGAATCCCACTTCATCATGATGAATTATTTTTTTGATATGCTGTTGAATTCTATTGGTTAAAATTTTGTTGAGGATTTTGCATCTATGTTCATGAGGGATATTTGTCTGTAATTTTCTTTTTTTGATGTGTCTCTACCTGGCTTTGATATCAGGGTTATACTGGCTTCAGAGAATATGTTCAGGAGTGTTCCTTCTTTTTCTATGCTTTGAAATACCTTTAGTAGTACTGGTGTTAACTCTTCTCTGAAAGTTTGGTAGAATTCTCCAGTGAAGCGCCTGGGCCAGGGCTTTTTTTGTTGTTGTTGGAGTTTTTTCATTACCTCTTCAATCTCTTCTTTTGTTATGAGTTTATTTAGTTTTTCTACCTCGGTTTGTGTTAGTTTAGGTAGGTAGTGTGTTTCTAGAAATTTGTCCATTTCCTCTAGATTTTCAAATTTCTTGGAGTACAATTTTTCATAGTATTCTGTTATGATCCTTTTTATATCAGTTTGGTCTGTTGTGATATCACTCATTTCTTGTTTGGGTTATTTGCTTCCTCTTCTGTTTATCTTTTTTCAGTTTGGCCAATGGTTTATCGATTTTGTTGATCTTTTCAAAGAACTAACTTTTGGTCTTGTTTACTCTTTCCGTTGTTTTTCTATTCTCTATTCCATTTATTTCTGCTCTAATCTTTATTATTTCCTTTCTTTTGGTGCCTGAGGGCTTCTTTTGCTGCACTCTATTTGTTTGAGTTTTAGAGTTAATGTTTTGATTTTGATGCTTTCTTCTTTTTGGATGTGTGCATTTATTGCTATAAATTGACCTCTAAACACTGCTTTTGCTGAGTCCCAAAGGTTCTGGTAAAATGTATTTTCATTCTCATTTGATTCTATGAATTTGTTTATTCTGTCCTTGATTTCTTCTATAACCCAGTAGTTCTGAGCAAAATATTGTTCACTTTCCATGCATTTGATTTTTTTCTTTGTTCTTTCTGTTATTGATTTCTACTTTTATGGCATTATGGTCAGAAAAGATGCTTTGTAATATTTTGATATTTTTGATTCTGTTAAGGCTTGCTTTGTGGCCTAATACGTGGTCTATTCTGGAGACTGTTCCATGTGCGTTGGAAAAGAATATATACTTGGCTACTCTTGGGTGGAGTGTTCTGTATATGCCTATGAGGTCAAGTTGGTTGATTGTGGCACTTAGATCTTCCGTATCTTTATTGAATTTCTTTCTAGATGTTCTTCCTTCACCAAAAGTGGTGTGTTGAAGTCTCCTACTATTATTGTGGAGCTGTCTATTTCTCTTTTCAGTGTTGTTAGAGTTTATTTTATGTATTTTGGAGCCCTGTCATTGGGGGTGTGTATATTTATTATGGTTATGTCCTCCTGGTGTACTGACCCTTTAATAAGTATATAGTGTCCTTCCTTATCCTTTTTGGTGGATTTTTCTTTAAAGTCTATTTTGTTAGAGGTTAATATTGCCACTCCTGCTCTTTTTTGGCTGTTGTTTGCTTGATATATTTTTTTCCATCCTTTGAGGTTTTGTTTGTGTCTTTGTGTCTAAGGTGTGTCCTTTCTAGGCAGCATATAGATGCATCATGTTGTTTTTATCCATTCTGGCACTCTCTGTCTGTTTATTGGTGCATTTAGTCCATTTACATTCAGTGAAATTATTTACAGGTATGAGTTTACTACTGTCGTTTTGATGTATTTTTTTTTTTTTGTAGTATTGGCATTTTCTTTGTTCCACTTAATTTTCCATGCTATGTTGTTTTTCTTTATGTATTTTCTTTTAATCTTCTTCATTATTGTTGATTTTGTGTTTGCTGAGTCTTTATGTTTTTCTTCTTTTTTTTTTTTTTTTTTTTTTTACCTGTATTTTTCTAAGTTTAAACTGATCTTTTATTTCTTGATATTGCCTTAACTTCCTCTCCATATGGAACTTCTATGACTACACTGTTTATTCCCTCTTTTTTTGTTGACGTTGTCATCATTTACATATTGACTTCTCTGGTTCCCTATTTTCAGTCTTTTAGCTTTGACTTGTTTTTGTGACTTCTCTATCTGGGTTGATAACTGGTTGATCTTTCCTATGTTCTAGTCTTGGATTGTTGTCTGATATTGTTGGTTCTCTAGCCAGAAGACTCCCTTTAATATTTCTCATAATTTTGGTTTGGTTTCTACAAATTGCTTTAATTTCTGTTTATCTGGAAATGACTAAATTTCACCATCATATTTGAGAGATAGTTTTGCTGGATATATAATTCTTGGCTGGCAATTTTTTCCTTCAGGGTTATATATGTATGTCATCCCATTGCCTTTTTGCCTGCATGGTTTCTGCTGAGTAGTCTGAGCTTAGTCTTACTGATTCTCCTTTGTAGGTGACTTTTCATTCATCCCTAGTCACTCTCAAGTTTCTGTATTTCTCTTTAATTTTGGTAAGTTTGATTATGATATGTCTTGGTGACTTTCTTTTGGGGTCTACCCTGTATGGGGTTCGTTGAGCTTCTCGGATAGCTATTGTCTTGTCTTTCATGATGTCAGGGAAGTTTTCTGCCAGCAAATCTTTA
The DNA here is from genome assembly GCF_000243295.1 of Trichechus manatus latirostris. Taxonomy (NCBI): domain Eukaryota; kingdom Metazoa; phylum Chordata; class Mammalia; order Sirenia; family Trichechidae; genus Trichechus; species Trichechus manatus. The sequence continues at coordinate 1,439,675 of NW_004444169.1, read as the reverse complement.
AGAAGCCTCTCTGTATTTTCTGTTATCTCCCCTTGTTCTGGTACTCCGAGCACTTGTAGGGTTTTCCTCTTGATAGTGTCCCACATAATTCTTAGGCTTTCTTCATTTTTTAAAATTCTTTTTCTGGTTTTTCCTCAAATAAATTGATGTCAAGGGATTTATATTCAATCTCACTAATTCTGACTTCCATTGCCTCAATTCTGCTCTTATAACCTTCTGTTGAGTTGTCTAATTCTGAAATTTTATTGTTAATCTTCTGGATTTCTAGTTGCTGTCTCTGTGTGGTTTCTAGCAGCCTGTTAAATTTGTTGTTTTGTTCTTGTATTGTTTTGCTGAATTCCTCTATTGCTTTGTCTGTGCGTTCTTGGCTTGGTCTGAGTTTTGCCTGATCTCTTGGAGAGCTCTGTATATTAGTCTTTTTAATTCTACCTCTGGTAATTCCATGACCTTATCCTCCACTGGACGGTTTCCTGGTTCTTTATTTTGGCCGCTTGCTGGAGAAATCTTGACCTGCTTCTTTGTGTGATTTGATATTGACTGTTGTCTCCAAGGCATCAATAAGTTATTATATTTACTTACTGTATGCTCATTTACTGTATCCTAACTTTTTGTTTTGTTTTGTTTTGATATGCCCAAGTATGCTGGGCATGTGAGCTGCTTTGGTTATTGGTGTCTTTTAAGGTTTCAGGTCCTGTTTCAAGGTGGTTAGAGCAACTACTAGATGTGTGAGCCCGGGAGTCTGTTCACTTTTCTTGTGCAAGTGCGGCACAAGTGTCCGTGTTGTTGGTCACCGAGTGTGTGGTACAGACTCTCACCTACAGTCCTAGATGGGCAGGACTGCACAGGGGTATTCGGAGCAGGCACAGGTATCTGGCTGCAGTAGGGGGCTATGTGCAGAGCAAGGCAGGGGGCTGATGGCTGCCCCTGGGTGCCTGAGTGAAGGACTTGTCCCTGTCCCCTAGTGTGCATATTGAGAGGTGGAATTGCAGCTGGACCTTGGACACCTGGTGCTGTTGGCTGTAGGGACTGGGAGACACCACTTATTCTCAGACCCTTGTTGTGGGTGGCTAGATGGAGTAGGTGGTACCACTAGCCCTCAGGCTCCAGATATGGGTGGGTGAGGTCCCTGCTTAATGGGCAGGGTGGTGTCAAATGTCACGAATCTGCAGCCTCCCCTTGGCTGCTGAAGTTGAAAATGGGCTTCAGGTGTATGCCTTGCTGTTTTATGCTAATGAGGGCATGCAGTGTTGAATTGGCCCACATACATCTGTGCAAGGGTGAAGGGCACTGCAAGTCTGTGGACACCTTATGCTAGTGGTTCGATGAAACAACAGGGCCTCCCAACCTGCCCTGAGTTCCTGGCTTAGGGGGCATGGCAGTGTTGAATACTGCCAGACTGAGGTTGGAGCCGAGCGGGATGGGGGGTGGATGAGGGGAGGGAGGCACTTCTCTGCTGTGAAACTCTGTGGGGGAGGGGTATTTTGATCCTGCACGGTTGGTTAGATGCTTGCACTTAACTTTCGCAGGTCCAGCACCGCTTCCACCCAGCTCCGGAGGCTTGTGTAGACTTGCCGCCCTCCTGCTTCACCCGACATGGTGAGATGTGTCCCAGACAATACTGCTCACCTCAGCCCGCATGTGCTGGCCACCCAGCCAGCAGGATTCCAGCCATCTCATGACTAGCACTTCTCTGCTACTTTTGAATTGTCTCTCTTGCCCTGTACTACTCAGTCCGACTCTTTGGTTTTGTCTTTGATAATCAAAGCCCCTAGATTGTCATATATAATCAATTCACATGTGTTTTCGGGTCTTTGTTGTAAGAGGGATGACAGGAAGTGTCTGACTATTCTGCCGTCTTGTTCTCGTTTATCTATCCATTTCTTGCAGGTTTTCAAATTTGTTGGAGTACAGTTTTTCATAGTATTCTTTTATGATCTTCTTTATCTCAGTTGGATCTGTTATTATGTCACCCATTTCATTCCTTAGTTTGGTTATTTGCAGCTACTCATTTTTGTCCTTTGTCAATTTGGCCAGAGATTTGTCTATTTTATACATTCTTTCAAAGAACCAACTTCTAATTGTACTGATTCTTTCTATTGTTTCCCTATTTCATTTATTTCTGCTCTGATCTTTATTACTTCCTTTCTTCTGGTAGCTTTGGTCTTCTTTTGCTCTTCCTTTTTCACTTGTTCAAGTCATTGCGTTCAGTTACTGATTTTGAACATTTTTTATTTTTTATTGCAATTTAGGTGAAAGTTTACAAAGCAAATTGTTGCTGTTGTTGTTGTTAGGTGCCATTGAGTCGTTTCCAACTCATAGCTACCCTATGTACAACAGAACGAAACACTGCCCCGTCCTGCACCACAACAAATTAGTTTCTCATTAAACAGTTAATACACAAGTTATTTTGTGACATCAGTTGCCAACCCTGCAATGTGTCAACACTCTCCGCTTTTCCACCCTGGGTTCCTTATTTCCATTTTTCCAGTTTTCCTGTCCCTTCCTGCCTTCTCGTCTTTGCTTTTGGGCTGGTGTGCCCACTTAGTCTCGTACACATGGACAATGCAATAGGATTTACACATTCATTACATGTGTTATTGTTTGCCTTATACACCTATCTAGTCTTTGGCTGAAGGATGAACATTGGGATTTACTTCATACTAAGTTAAAAGGGTGTCCAGGGGACATACTCTCATAGTTTCTCAAGGCTCTGTCAGACCAGCAAGCCTGGTCTTTGTGTGTGTGTGTGTGTGTATGTGTACTTGAATTTTGTTCTGTATTTTTCTCCTGCTCTGTCAGGGACCATCTATTGTGATCCCTGCCATAGTAGTTGGTGGTGGTAACCAGGCACCATCTAGTTGTTCTAGGCTCAGTCCAGTGGAGGTTGTAGTAGTTGTGGTCCATTAGTCCTTTGGACTTATCTTTCTCTTGTGTTTGGTTTTCTTCATTTTCCTTTGCTCTAGCCAGGATGGGACCAGTAGATTATCTTAGATGGCTGCTCATACACTCTTAAGACCCTAGACACTACTCACCACAGTTGAATGTGAAACATTTTCTTTATAGGCTATTTTTTATGCAAATTGAGCTAGATGTCCCTGAGACCATGGTCCCCAGACCTTAGCCCAGTAGCTCGGTCCCTCAGGGCTTTTGGATGTGTCTGGAAAGCTTCTATGACTTTTCCCTGGTCAAGTTGTACTGACTTCCCCAGTATTGTGTATTGTCTTACCCTTCATCAAAGTTACCACTTATCTACTCTCTGGTTAGTGTTTTTCCCTCCCCACCCCTCACCCTTGTAATGATCAAAGATTGTTTCTTTCTGTGTGTAAACCTTTTCTTGAGTTTTTATAATAGTGGTCTCATACAATATTTGTCCTTTTGTGATTGACTTATTTCTCAGCATAATGCCCTCCAGATTCACCCATGTTGTGAAATGTTTCTCAGATTAATTATTGTTCTTTATTGTTGAGTAATATTCCATTGCTTATCTGTACCATAGTTTCTTTATCCACTCATCTGTCAATGGGCACTTAGGTTGTTTCCATCTTTTTGCTATTGCAAATAATGCTGCAATGAACATGGGTGTACATATTTCTAGTCATTTGACGGCTCTTATTTCTCTAGGATATATTCCTAGGAGTGTGATTGCTGGATCATATGGCATTTTTATTTCTAACTTTTTAAGTAAGTGCCATATTGCTTTCCAAAAAGGTTGTAAGTTGTACCATTTTGCATTCCTACTAGCAGTGCATAAGAATGCCAATCTCCCTGTAATCTCTCCATCATTTGTTATTTTCTATTTTTTTTTTGATACGTGCCAGTAATGTTGGGGTGAGATGGTATCTCATTGTGGTTTTGATTTGCATTTCTCTAATGGCTAGTGATTGAGAGCACTTCCTCATGTGTCTGTTAGCCGCCTGATTATATTCTTTGCTGAAGTGCCTGTTCATATCCTTTGCCCATTTTTTAATTGGATTATTTGTCTTTTTCTTGTAGAGGTGTTGGATTTTCCTATAGATTTTAGAGATTAGACCTTAGTTGGATATGTCGTAGCCAAAATTTTTTTCCCAGTCTGTAGGTTCTCTTTTTACTCTTTTGGTGAAGCCTTTTGATGAGCAGAAGTGTTTAATTTTTAGATCTCCGTTATCCAGCTTATCTTCTGGTGTTTGTGTATTGTTAATTACAGTTTGTATGCTGTTTATGATGTGTATTAGGGCCCCTAGTTTTGACCCTGTTTTTTCTTCCATGATCTTTATAGTTTTTTATTTTATATTTAGATCTTTGATCCATTTTAATTAGTTTTTGTGTATCTTGTGAGGTATGGGTCCTATTTCATTTTTTTAACAGGTGGACATCCAGTTTTGCCAGCACCATTTGTTAAAAAGACTGTCTTTTCCTCATTTAATGGACTTTTTGCCTTTGTCAAAGATCGAGTGGCCATAGGTAGATGAATTTATATCTAGATTATCAGTTCTGTTGCATTGGTCAATGTGTCTGTTGTACCAGTACCAGTTTGTTTTGACTACCATAGCTGTATAGTAGGTTCTGAGGTCAGGTAGTGCGAGGCCTCCTACTATGTTCTTCTTCTTCAGTAATGGTTTACTTATCCAAGGCCTCTTTCCCTTCTGTATAAAGTTAATGATTAGTTTTTACATCTTGTTAAAGAATACCATTGGTATTTGGATCGGGATTGTATTGTATTTGTAGATTGCTTTGGGTAGAACTGATATTTTCATAATGTTGAGTCTACCTATCCATGAGCATAGTATGTTTTTCATTTATGTAGGTCTCTTTTGGTTTCTTGCAGTAGTGTTTTGTAGTTTTCTTTGTATAGGTCTTTTACATCCCTGGTTAGATTTATTGCTAAGTATTTTATTTTTTTAAGGCTATTATAAATGATATTGCTTTCCTGATTTCCTTTTTGTTGTTCTCTTTATTGTTGTATAGGAATCTAACTGATTTAATGTTTATCTTGTATCCTGCTACTCTGCTTATTCCATTAGTTCCAGTAGTTTTCTTGTGGAGTCTTTTGGGTTCTTTATATAATGTCATAACATCTGCAAATAGGAATAGTTTCACTTCTTCCTTACTAATTTGAATGCCGTTTATTTCTTTTTCTTGTCTTATTGCTCTGGCTAGGACTGCCATCACAATGTTAAATAGGAGTGGTGATAAAGCACATCCTTTTTTTGTTCCCATTCTCAGGGTGAATGTTTTAAGCCTCCCTCCATTAAGAATGATGTTGGCTGTTGGTTTTGTATAGATGCCCTTTATTATGTTGAGGAATTTCCCCTCTATTCTTGTCTTATCGAGAGTTTTTATCAGGAATGGGTGTTGGACTTTATTGAATGCCTTTTCTGCATTGCTTGAGATGATCATGTGATTCTTTTTTAATTTATTTGGTGGATTATGTTGATTGATTTTCTAATGTTGAACCAGCATTTTATACCTGGTATGAATCCCAATTGTTTGTGGTGTATTTTTTTTATATGGTGCTCAATTCTATTGGCTGGAATTTTGTTGAGAATTTTTGCATCTATATTCATGAGAGATATTGGTCTTTAATTTCTGTGTGTGTGTGTGTGTGGGTGGGTGTTGTATCTTTGCCTGATTTTGGTATCAGGGTTATGCTGCCTTCACAGAATAAATTCAGAAGTATCCTATCATTTTCCATGTTCTGAAGTAGTTTTAGTAGCACTGGTGGGAGTTCTTATCTGAATGTTTGGTAGAATTCTCCAATGAAACCATCTGGGCCAGGACTTATTTTTGTTGGGAGTTTTTTTATTACCTTTTCAATCTCTTTTCTTGTTATGGGTGTGTTCATATTTTCTACCTCAGTTTGTGTTAGGTAGGTTGTATGTTTCTAGCAATTTGTCCATTTCCTCTAGGTTTTCAAATGTTTTGGAGTACAGTTTTTCAGAGTACTCTGTTATGATCCTTTTTATTTCAGTTTGGTCTGTTTAATTTCTTATTTTTGGTGATTTGCTTCTCCTGTTTTTCTTTTGTCAGTTTTGCCAGTGGTTTGTAGATTTTGTTGATCCTTTCCGAGAACTAACTTTTGGTTTATTTGATTCTTTCTATTGTTTTTCTGTTCTCTATTTCATTTATTTCTGCTCTGATCTTTATTATTTCCTGTCTTCTGGTGGCTATGGGCTTCTTTTGCTGTTCTCTTCCTGTTTGTTTGTGTTGTACAGCTGACATTTTTATTTTGTCCCTTTCTTCTTTTTGGATGTGTATACCTGTTGCTGTAAACTGACCTCTGAGCACTGCCTTTACTGTGTCCCAAAGGTTTTGGTATGTTTTTACTCTCATTTGATTCTAGGATTTTTTTTTATTCCATTTTTTAATTTCCTCTATTACCCAGTGGTTTTTAAGCAAGGTGTTATTTAGTTTTCATGTCTTTGATTTGATTTTTTTTCCTTGCTCTTCCAGTTACTAATTTCTGCTTTTATGGTGTTGTGATCAGAGAAGATACTTTGTATTATCTCAATGCTTTGGATTTTTTGAGGGTTGCTTTGTGGCCTAAGATGTGGTCTATTCTGGAGAATGTTCCATGTGCATTGTAAAAGAGTGTGTACTTTGCTACTGTTGGGTAGGGTGTTCTATGTATGTCTATGAGGTCAAGTTGGTTGATTGTGGCCTTTAGATCTTCTGTATCTTTGTTGAGTTTCTTTCTAGATGTTCTGTGCTTTACCAAGAGTGGTGTGTTAAGTCTCCTCCTGTTATCATGGAATTGTCAATTTCTCTTTGCCGTGCTGTTAAAGTTTATGTATTTTGGAGCCCTGTCATTGGGTGTATAGATGTTAATTATGGTTATGTCATCATGGTGGATTGTCCCTTTAATCATTATATAATGTCCTTCCTTGTCTTTTATGGTGGATTTTACCTTAAATTCTATTTTATCTGAGATTGGTATTGCCACTCTTGCTATTTTTTGGTTGCTGTTTGCTTGATATAGTTTTTCTTTCCTTTGATTTTAATATATTTATGTCTTTGTGTCTAAGGTGTGTCTGTTGTAGACAGCATATTAATGGGTCATGGTTTTTATTCATTCTGTCACTCTCTGTCTCTTTTTGGGTGAATTTAAGCCATTTGCATTCACTGTGATTATCGATAGGTGTGAGTTTATTCCTGTCATTTGGTAGTGCTTTTTTTTGTGGTGCTAATGTTTTCTTTGTTCCTCTTACTCTCTTGTGCTTAGTTCCTGTTGTTTGTGTACTTTTGTTTTGTTCTTTCATTATTCTAGATTTTGTGTTTACTAAGAATTTATGTTTTTCTTCTTTATTTTGATGAGTAGGTTTGTTAACTTTGTGATTACCTTGAAATTTACCCTTATCTTCCTAAGTTTGAACCAGCCTTTTATTATTTGATATCACCTTGACTTCCTCTCCATTTTAAAGTTGTATACCTACATTGTGTATTCATCCCTTTTATTGTTCTGACATTATCGTCATTTACAAATTGACACCTTCAGTTCCCTGATTTGAATCTTTTAGTTTTGTTTTATCCTTGAGAGTTCATTACCTAGGTCAATATTTTGTTGATACTGACCTGTGTGCTAGATTCAGGTTGTTGTCTGATGTTGTTAGTTCTCTAACCAAAGAGCTCCCTTTAATAATTCTTGTAAGTTTGGTTTGGTTTTTACAAATTCCTTTAATTTCTGTTTATTTGAAAATGTCCTAATTTTGCTATCATATTTGAGCAAGAGCTTTGCAGGATATATTATTCTTGATTGGCAATTTTTCCTTTCAAAATTTTATATGTATCATCCTAGGGCTTAGTCTTACTGTTTCCCCTTTGTATGTGACTTTTTGTTTTTCTCAAGTTACTCTCAGGATTCTTTCTTAGTCTTTTGTTTCAGCGAGTGTGATTATGATAAGTCTTGGTGACTTTCTTTGTGGGTCTATCCTATATGGGGTTCATTGAGTTTCTTGGATGGTCAGCTTTTCATCTTTCACGATATTAGGGAAGTTTTCTGTCAGCAAATTTTCAATGGTCTTCTCTGTGTTTTCAATTTTCTCCCCCTGCTCTGGAACTCCGATCACTCGAAAATTTTTGCTCTTGATTGTATCCCATGTAGTTCTTAGATTTTCTTTATTTTTCTTCATTCTTTTCTCTGATTTTTCCTCAATGTGGCAACCATGTATTCGTCTTCAATTTCACTGATTCTGTCTTCCATTGTTTCAAATTTGCTCCTAAATCCTATTGCATTGTCCATTTCTGAAATTTTGTTGTTCATGTTTTCAATTTCTAATTGCTGTTATTGTATGATTTCTAATTGTTTATTTATTTTGTCATTTTGTTCTTGTATTATTTTCCTGCATTAGTCTATTGCTTTGTCTGTGTTTTCCTTGATATTGGCTATGGTTTGTTTGGTTTTGTCTGTGTTTTCCATGATTGTTTCTGCATTTTCCTTGATTTATTTCCTAATCTCTTGGAGAATCCTGAATATTAGACTTTTGCATTTCCAATTAGATAATTCCAGTGTCTTTTCTTCTGCTGGAAGATTAACTGCTGCCTTATTCTGGTCGCTTGCTGGAGGCATCTTGTCCTTTTTTTTAATATGTTTTGATATTGTCTGCTGTCTCCAAGACATTCAGTTATTTTCTTTATTTGTTGGTTGTAGGTTTGTTTGTTTCATCCTCCTTTTTGTTTGGTTTGGTTATGCCTCATCTGGTGGACCAGGCATGCTTTGTTGCTTGCTTGTCTGTGGGTATGATAGTTCTCACCACCTTGTCCGGGTGTGCAGAATCAGCCACTCAGCTATGGTGCAGTGTGGCAGGTTCAGCAGAGGGGAAAGGGGTGGAGATGCATTGTTTGTCTGCAGTATAATGTGAGCCGGGGGCTGGGGTGGGGCCACGGCAGTTGGCAGGGAGGTCCTGAACTGGTGGGGAGGGGCATGGGGGTCCATGCCGTGTCCCCCAGGGCCATGATGGGGGAGGTTTGGAGCTGGCAAGGAGAGGCCTGGGTTCCAGGTTGGGTTCCATCGGGGCCCCAGTGAGTGGCAGGAGGGGTCTAGAGCTGGTGGGGAAGGTCCCAGGATCCGGGCCTCATACTCTCTGAGCTGCAGGTGGCAAGGCAGAGGAGAAAGGTAGAAGGGAGGTGAAGGCAGGGGCAGAGGGTCTAGATGGAGGAGGGCCATAGGGTGGGTTAGTACTGTGGTTCCTGAAAGTCAGGGTTGCCAGGATGGGACAGTTATATCTGCTGTTGAGCAGAGAGGTGAGTGTTGTAGGAGTGTGCTCCTGTGGTTGCTGTGTGAGAGAGTCTTGTCTCCTTGAGTTGCAGTCAGCAAGGATGGTCTTACTTTGCCCTGGGTGTGTCCATGCCATACCTATGTCTCATATTGGGAATTCTGTGGAGGTGCTTTTCTGCGTGTGGGGTTGTTGGTTTCATTCCCAGATGGCCACACTGAGTCATGCCATTTGGCTGGGAACCTCCACTCCTTCTCTATTCCTATTCTTTTTTCTATCAGTTTCTTCTCCTCAGTGACTTCTGGTCTAATACTTTATCCTCTCATTTAAGGTTTAGGGTTCCAAGTTCGATGTCTGTATCTGTTTTACTTGGTTTTTCGGGGTTTTGTTGCAGTGGGATGGCTTAGTGCCTCTGACTATTCTGCCATCTTGGTTCCGCCTCTCTTCTTTTTTAATGTATGCATCTATTGCCATAAATTTCCCTCTCAGCACTGCTTTTGCTGTGTCGCATAGGTTTTGTTATGTTGTGTTCTCATTCATTTGATTCTAAAATTTTTTATTTCACTTTTGATTTATTCTATGACCCAATTTTTTTTTATAATGTGTTATTTAGTTTTCATATATTTATTTTCCTTGTTCTTCCTGTTATTTATTTCTAGTTTCATACTGTTATGGTCAGACAAGATGTTTTGTGTAATTTCAATCTTTTTAAATTTATTGAGGCTTGCTTTGTGGTCTAAGATATGGTCTATTCTGGAGAACGTTCCATGTGCGTTAGAGAGACATGTGTATTGTTCTCCTGTTGGGTGTTGTGTTCTATATATGTCTGTGAGGTCCAGTTGGTTGATAGTGTTATTTAGGTCTTCTGTGTCTTTGTTGGTTTTCTTTCTGGTTGTTCTGTCCATTATTGAAAGTGGTGTGGTAAAATCTACTATTACTGTGGATTTGTCTGTTTCTCTCTTCAGTTCTGTTAGAGTTTATATATATAGAACTCTCGCACTGGGTGCATAAATAATTATATTTGTTATGTCTTTTGATGAATTTATCCTTTAATCATTTATAGAGTATTCTTCTTAGTATCTTATAATGATTTTTTTAGTTAAAGCCTATTTTGTCAGATATTAATATTGCCACTCCTCTCTTTTGATTACTGTTTACTTTGTATATTTTTCCCATCCTTTGATTTTTATCCTGTTTATGTCTTTGTATCTAAGGTGTGTCTCTTGTAGACAGCATATTGATGGGTCATTATTTTTTATCTATTCTGCCACTCTCTGCCTCCTGACTGGTGCATTTAATCCTTTTATATTCAGTGTGATTTTCGATAGATATGGATTTACTGCTGCCATTTTGTTATCCTTTTTTTGTGGTGTTAACGGTTTCTTTATTTTTCTTTACTTTCTGTGCTGAGTCCTTCTTGTATATGGATTTTCTTTTGCTTTCATTTGTTGTTGTTTTTGTGTTGTTTACTGAGTTTTTTTGGTTTTCCTCTTCTTTGTTTTGGTGAGTAGATTTATTGTGGTTACCCTAAAGTTTACATTTATCACCCTAAATTTAAAATCGTATGTTATCTCTTGAGATCACCTTGACTTCTTCCCCATATGGAAATTCTATAACTGCATCATTCATTCCCCCTTTTATTTTGAAGTTGTCATAATTTACTATCATTATATCTCTGGTTCCCTTTAATCAGTTTTGTAGGTTTATTTTACTTTTTTTCAAGTCTTTTCCTGGCTTGATCTCTGTGTGATACTGTCATGTGTTTTTATCTTAGGTTGTCTGATGTTGTTGGTTTTCTATCCAAAGCATTCCCTTTAATATTGCTTGTAGAGCTGGTCTGATGGTTACAAATTCTTTTAACTTCTGCTTGTCTGAGAATGTCCTAATTTCACTCTCATTTTGGAAAGACAGTTTTGCTAGATATATGATTCTTGATTGGCAGTTCTTTTCTTTCAGGGATTTGTATATGTCATCCCATTGCCTTCTTACTGCATGGTTTCTGATGAGAAATCAGCACCTAGTCTTATTGAGGCTCCTTTGAAGGAGATATTTCACTTTTCTCCAGCTGCTCTCAAAATTCTTTTTCTTTGGTTCTGGAAAGTTTGATTATGATATGTTTTGGTGAGTTTCTTTTGGGCTTCATCCTGTACGGGGTTCATTGAGTTTCTTGGATGGAAATCTTCTCATCTTTCATATTTGGGAAGTTGTCTGCCACTATGTATTCAGAAATTCTCTCAGTACTCTTTTTTGTCTCTTATTTTTCTGGGATTTATAATATGCTTATATTAGTCCTCTTGATGGTGTCCTACATAACCCTTAGACTTTCTTCATTTTTCTTCCATCTTTTTTCTGCTTGTTCCTCAAACAAATTAGTATCAAGGGATTTGTCCTCTATTTCACTGATTCTTTCTTCCCTTGATTCAATTCTACTTCTGTCTTCGATAGAGTTGTTTATTTCTGATATTTTATTGTTACGCTTCTGAATTTTTATTTGCACTTGTATGGTTTCTATTTGTCTATTGAGTTTGTCATTTTATTCTTGTATCTTTTTCCTGAATTCATCTAAGTTTTTTTCTGTGTTTTTTTTTAACTCTTTGAGGAACCTAAATATAAGTCTTTTGAATTCTTTGTCAAGCAGTTCTTTTATCAGTTCTTCCTCAGAATGGTTTTCCATTCTGTTACTTTGCTCATTTGCTTGACTCATCATGTCCTGTTTCTTCATATGATTTGTAATTGACTGCTGTCTTCAAGGCATTAAAGTGCTATTTTATTTGTTCATATTCTTCTTTATTAATTGTTTGTTTGCCTTTTTGTATTTTTTTTTGCTTTTGTTTTGATATATCTGTGGCTTAGCTTTGTCCCTCTCTCTTTATATTGTCTACCTTCCTATGTATTGTTTTAATTAATGTTTTGTAGTTTGGTCTGTGTATGAGTATGATGCTGCCAGTTGGTTGGTGTTTCTATGGGTTTGGTGCTGTCATTTGGCTGGGTGTGTTTTCTTCTCACTGGTGGGTATGGTGGGTTGCACACACACTGGGGTCTTGTGTTCTTGGGTATGTATGACTTCTCTTAGAGGATTACATGGTGGTGCACAGACAGGTCCTTTTCCTGACGTGAGGTGCCAGGTGTCGAGTGGTCAGTATCCTTTCACAGCTCTTGAGGTATAATGCATTCCCTCTGCATTGGCACAAGCAATCAGTGTGACCCCTGAAGTGTAGGATGGGATGCAGGGAGGGGCAGGCAGGATAGGGTGCAGAGGCCTGTGCAGCTGGGGAGGGATAAGCAAGGCACAGGGTCCCACTCTGTTGGGGGCAGGTCGGCAGGGCAGGGAAGCAAGTCTTGCTCCAAGGTGGAGGGGGCTGGCAGGGTAGGGTAAGAAGTCCTGCCTAGCCAGGGAGGGGTTAACTGGGCAGGGCACTGGGTTCCCACTTGGCCAGGGAGGGGCTGGAGGGACATGAAGTCCTGCTGGGCTGGGGAGGGGTTGGCTGGGAAGGGCACAGAGTCCTGCTGGGCTGGGGGGTGGGGTCTGGAGGGCAGGGCATGGAGTCCCACTCAGCTGGGTAGGGGTTGGCTGGGAAGGGTGTGGAGTCCTGTTCAGCTGGGGGAGTTGGCAGAGGAAAGCGTGGAATCCTACTTGGGGGAGGCAGGGTCAGTAGGGCAGGGCATGAAGTTCTGCTCAGCCAGACAGGGGTTCGGCTAGGCAAGGCACAGAGTCCTGCTCAGCTGGGGGGCTGCGGTCAGCAGGGCAGTTAGGGGTTTGGCTGACGGCATGGAATTCCACTCAGCCATGGGGGGTAGGGTTGGCAGGGCAGTTGGGGGTCAGCTTGGCAGGGCACGGAGCTGCTTGGCTGGCTAGGAGTCTGTAGGGCAGGACATGGTGTCTTGCTCAGCTAGGGGGAGGGTTCAGCAGGAGAGGATGTGGCGTCCTTCTCAGCTGGGAGAGGTCTGTGGGTGGGAGGGGAGGGGGCCAGAGGCCCTGCTGCCTGGGATTGGGGGAGGGACAGAGGGAAGCCTGCTGGGGTTTGCACAGAAGGTCTGTACTTCTAGGAGTGGAAGAGGGCAAGGTGAGGTTTGTGTCCATTAACACATCTGGGAAGGGTGGGGAGTGATGGGGATCCTACAGGGACAGGAGGGGGTGTCGGTTTACATAGGGCCAGTTGCTGGGGCAAGGGGTGCCTTCTAGTTGTTAATCTGAGGGTTGACTTTTTGCTGGGTGTCTCCAGTTAAATGGCCAGGCGCCACCACTGACAAGCCATCTTTGCACTAATTCCTATCTTCCTCCCTTCTTGCACTTACCAGAGGGACTGGAGCTGATGCCTGCCCTTCTCTTCCTCCCCTTTGCTTCCCTGCAAATGTGTACTCCCTATCTATTTTCTGTCTTCTTCCCTTAAGCTCTGATGATTCAGTCTCCCTCCCTTTGTTCTAGAAGCACTTCCCTGTGGTTCTCTGGCTTCCAAACCATGCCACTCCCGCAGTTGACCCTCTCAGGGGTGCCCTGCCCAGGACAGGTCCTGCCCACCTCATTGTATATTTCCAGGGTTGTTTGCACAGAATCTCTTCCACCCTTCCACTGGCTGTGTTCTCTTTGAGGTTGCTTTCTTGGGTTCCTTACTCGAGGTCCTTGCTTGATGCTGTGCCGTGCCGGTTGGCAGGGTGTGGTCTATCCACGAATCTCTGTTTTCCTTCCAATCGGTGCTCAGTCTATTTCTTCAACTCTCCACTGGATGTACTGGCATCCGAGGTCGGTATTTTTGTCTGTTTTACTTAGTTTCTCAAGTGTGTTGTTAGGGGTCATTATGATGCATCTGCCTAAGCCTCCATCGTTAACTGGACTGGCGGTTGGTTTTTCATAAAAGCCCTTAATCATGTTGAGGAACTTTCCTTTTATCCCTATCTTGTTAAGAGTTTTTATCAAGAAAGGGTGTTGGGTTTTATTGAATGCCTTTTCTGTATCGATTGAGATGATCATGTCGTTCTTTTCCTCTGTTCTATTAATGTGTTGTATTACATTGCTTGATTTTCAAATGTTGAACCAACCTTGCGTTCCTGGAATAAATCCCACTTGATCATGCTTTATAGTTTTTAATATGCTGTTGGATTCTGTTTGCTAGTATTTTGTTGAAAATTTTGGCATCTCTATTCGTAAGGGATATTAGTCTGTAGTTTTCTTACAGCATTTTTGTCTGGCTTTGGTACCAGGGTAATGCCGTCTTCATAGAAAGAGTTAGGGAGTATTTCTTCTTCTATTTTTTAGAAGAGTTTGAACAGGATTGGCGTCAGTTCAATAGAATTCCCCAGTGAAGCTGTCTCTTCCTAGACTTTTCTTTGTTGGGAAACTTTTTAATACTGATTCAATCTCTTTGCTTATCATGAGTGATTTGTCTTCTTAAAGTCCACATGCCAAACACTATGCTGAGGGAGAACCCAGCAGGCTTTTGGGCTTCTGATTAGACCACACTGAAACTCAGCGTGTTTGTCTTATGGATTGCTATAGGATATTCCAGAACATTATTTTGATTTAAAAAAAATATTTTTGTTGTTACATTTCATAACTGTTAAATGCAGAGTACTGATCTTGGCTAAATGTTTTACTAGACCCAGACAACTCTGGTTCCCCACTCAGAACATTAGCATTTTCTCCCAGTGTCTAAATTTGAACTAAGAACAAAAATTGTTGATTATATTTTTCTTGTTGTTACTTTTGTGCCAACGATTTTATGAAAATTTTCCAAATTTACAGTAAAGTTGAAAGAATTTTGCAGTGAAGACCCTATATCCACTACCTGTATTCTACCCTTAACATTTTTCTATACTTACTTTATGTTATATCTATCCATCCATCAATTTATCTTTGTAACATGTATTTCAGAGTAAATTGGAGAGAGTTGTTTATGTCTTGAGTTGGTTTTCTAAGTACTGACAGCATGAGGGTTACTATCATGTCTCAGGTATAACCTTCACTCTACAACCCCAAAGAAGTTGAGCTTGATAATCTAATGGAGTCAGCACAAATTTTGGAACTAGGCCTTGGGAAAATCACTGAAGTCACACCTCCCTGGTTTTAGTTTCTTCATCTGTAAAATGGGAATAATAATCCATCATGGTGTTATTGATAAGGTTAAGTGAAATGAAATATATAAAATACTGTGGTGTAGTGGATTGCTTTTGTGTGGATTTTCTAGCCATGGTCTTGTAACTCCCACCCAAGTGATTGGGCAGGACTATGTGATAGGGTAATTGTGGCCCACCAAAGGGATTGGTCAGTTTTGCCATCCCGGGGGGCTTGAAATGAACCACTTCAGAGGCAGGAAAGAGAAGATCCCACCACCACCAAGGAAGAAAAGCCAGGAGCCAGCATGTCCTTTGGACCCAGGATCCCTGCTCTGAGAAGCTCCTGGAACCAGGAGACAGAGAGAGAAAACTGTAACACTAAAGACAGCAAGAAGTGACAGCAGAGACCCAGCAGCAGGAGATGGTGTGGTGGGCTTCCCGCCCATGGAGAGAGAAAGCTGAGTGTCTTTGGGCAGAGGCCAAGGACCAGGGAGAGGCGTGTCTGTGAGCACGGCGGGGAAGAGGCTGTCCTGGTGGAAGAACTGTATCCTGAGTGTTCCTGAGCCTGAATTGTAATTGTTATTTCCCTAATAAAACCCATAATCGTGAGTATTGTCTGTGAGTCTTTGTGGCCATTGCAATGAATTATCAAACCCAGAGAGAAGTAGAGAGTGCAATGGGAGGGACGGTTGGTGTCAGAATTGGTAAAGATGGCGAAGAGAGGAGGCATGTCTCACCCCAGCCTCATAGGAATCAGCCTTGGGCTGTTGATCTTGATTCTCCTTCCCAATTGTGAAATTAGAGGAGGTCAGACACTATCCCCACAACGTTTTTACAAATACCCAGCACTTACTAGGCAGTCAGTAATTGGTGGCAGCACGACTAGGTGATATATAGTCTGGGGTTTGGAGTCACGCTGTCCTAGCAATCCTGGTGTGGGCACTTAATAACTGTGCCACCTTGGGCCAAGTCACCAAACTTGTCCAAACTTCAGTTTTCTTATCTGTAAAATAAGGATAATACTACTACCATGCATAATTATTGTAAAGATTAGAGATGGTACACATGGTACATAGTAGGTAATCAATGACATATTTCATTAGGCAAATCCTCTGCAAAAGACCACTTTAAAGTGTTAAAAAGAAAAGATGTCATTTTGAGGACTAAGGTACGCCTGACCCAAGCCATAGTATTTTCAGTTGCCTCATATGCTTGCAAAAGCTGGACATTTAATAAGGGAAACCAAAGAAGAATCAATGCATTTGAATTATAGTGTTGGCAAAGAATATTGAATATACCATGGACTGCCAGAAGAATGAACAAATCTGTCTTGGAAGAAGTACAGCCAGAATGCTCCTTAGAAGCCAGGATGGTGAGACTTTGTCTTCCATACTTTGGAAATGTTATTAGGAAGGACTAGTCCCTGGAGAAGGACATCATGTTTGGTAAAGTAGAGGGTCAGCAAAAAAGAGGAAGACCCTCAATGAGATGGATTGACATAGTGGCTGCAACCATGGGCTCAAACATAGAAACAGTTGTGAGGATGGTGCTGGACCTGGCATTGTTTCGTTCTGTTGTACACAGGGTTGCTATGAGCTGGAACCGACTCGATGGCACTTAACATCAATAGCATATTCATTACATCAACAATATAGATCTTTGTAAATTATTTGATCATTTTCTCTCCCAGGACCACTTTCATGACCTGGGGGTTCTAAGAAAACATTTACATAGGTAATAAATGACAAATGTACTTTATAGGTAACCACATTCTCCCAGATGAGGACCTGGCCACTTTTCACTGGAACCTCTTCAGACCAGAGCATCCTCTTGCATCTCTTAAGGTAACATGCCCAGTTTCCTGCCTATACACATTAGGGGATATCAGGTTTTGATCAGAGATTTGATAGAAAAATTGTCTTTCATCAGATTTAAAATATTTCAAATACTCACAGACAAAAAATTACAGTTATGGTCAATACCCTTAGTATTTTAAGGTTTCATACAAATCTATGAAGACAAATACTAACACTCCAATAAATAATTATGAGCAAAGGACATAAGCAGACAATTCACAAAGGAGGAAATACAGTGGCTAATAATATGACTAGATATTAAACCTCACTAGTGCTCAGATGAACAAATTAAATAAGCAGTGTGATTGTAAGGAGCCCTGGTGGTGCATTGGTTAAAGCGCTCTGCTGCTAACCAAGAAATGTTGGCTGTTCAAATCCACCAGCTGCATGGCGGGTCAAAGATGTGGCAGTCTTCTTCCATAAAGATTTACAGCCTTGGAAACCCTATGGGGCAGTCCTACTCTGTCCTATAGGGGCACTATGAGTTGGAATCGACTTAAAGGCAGTGGGTTTGGGTTTTTTGGTGATTTTTTTAACCTAACAAATTACCAAATACTGAAAAATTAGTCTACCCACTGCTATCAATGGTGTGGTGAGACTGATATTCTCATATATTTCTGGTGATAGTATAAATTGACGATCATATTATATTTCCCTAGTCCTTTCACTCTCCTAGACAACTGCAATGAAACCTGCGAGCGCTGGAACTTGATGAAACTGCCTTCTTTTTCCAGGTCTCGCAAGTTTTCTGCCTTCGACAGGGTGCAGCTTACCACTTTTCTACCACTCTCTATTAGTGGGAAATATTTGAGTTTTCCTTCTCTAACAGGTTGCCACCTTACACAGGTTTTGGCTTTCACAGATTAACTCTATTTCATACCTTCTCTCTCCTCAAACCTCTCACACTTCTTCCTCTTTACTCACTCTCAGCCCGTGACCTTGCTTCCTATTTCACTAACAAAATTGAAGCAATTGGAAGAGAACTTCCAGAAACTCCCACTCCCTCATCTTCTCACCTACATGCATCTATGTGCTCACATGCTCTGCCCACATGCTCTACCCACATCCTGTTAACTGTCTATGTTCCTATCTAAGGCCACCCCCTCCACTGATACACTAGAGCTCATCCCTTCTTACCAACTTAAAGATATCACTTCAATAATTCTCTTTCTCTTGCATCATCAGTTTTCCTCTCTTCACTGCATCTTTCCCATTAGATATATAAGCATACACTCATATTAAAAAATAAAACAAAAAACACTCTCTTGACCTCACTCACCCTCCCAAGCTACTGCTTCATATTTCTTTTTCCCTTACAGCAAACTCCTCTAAAGAGTTATCTATACTTGAGCTGTTTACTGTCCCTTTCCCCTCTTCTTTCTTGATTCAGCTTTGCCAAAATTGCTCTTGACAAGGTCAGTAATGACCTCCATGTTAACAAATCCAATGGCCTGCTCTCAGTTCTCATCTTATGTGACCAATCAGCAGCATTTGACACAATTTCTCACTCTCTCTTCCCTGGAAAACTTTCTTCACTTGGCTTTATGGACACTACTCTCTTCTGGTTTCCTTCCTACTTCACTGGCTGCTGATTCTCAGTCTCCTTTGCTGCTTCCTTTTCTTCTTCCCTACTTCTTAACTTTGAAGTGTTCCAGAGTTCTGTCCTTGGGTTCCTTTTCTTTTCTGTCTACACCCACTGCCCATTTGACTGATCTCATCCAGTCTCATGATTTTAAATACCACCTTTCCATTGATGATGCCTAAATTTACATCTCCAGCTCTGACCTCTCTCTTGAGCTTCAGATTCTAATATCTAACTGCCTACTGAACATCTTAATTTGCATATCTAATAGGCATCTCAAACTAATATGTCCAAATGGAAACTCCTGATCTTTCTCCTAAACCTGTTCCTCCCACAATCTTCCTCATTTTTGTTAATGGCAACTTCATCCTTCCAGTTGCTTAGGCTAAGAAAACTTCGGAGTTGTCCTTGGCTTTTTTCTGTCTTTCTCATGCTCCACATTTCAACTGTCAGCAAATACCATTTGTTCTCACTTCAAAATATGTTCACTTCTCACCCTTTTCACTGCTACTACCCTGGTCATGCCATCATCATTTCTTGCCTGGACTGGTCTTCTGTTTGCACCCACCCCTACCCCCTACCATCTATTTCAACACAACAGTCAGAGTGATCTTTTTAAAAACTGACTCAGATCATGTCACTTCTCTATTCAAATTCCTTCAATGGCTCTTTATGTCACTAAGAGTGAAAGGCCAGTCCTTACCATGGCCTATGAAGCCCTATACTGTCCAGCCCCCTGTTACATCTCTGATCTCATCTTCCTTTTTCTTTTGCTCTCAGAACCTTTGCACTTACAATTCCTTCTACTTGAAATGCTTTTACCTCCCACATAGCTATTTCATCTCTCCTATAGTTTTTCTTAAATGTCATTTTCTCAGTGAGGCCTTTCCTGACCATCCTATTTAAAATTACATGCACACACACACACACACGTGCATTTCTTAGCCCCTTCTCTACTTAGTTTTTCTCCATAGCACGTATCACCATCTAGCACACTATACATTTTATTTATATTTTTGCTTGACTCCACCTACCCCATCCCAACACACCTACACTAGAATTTGAGCTCCTTTGTGGGCAGGGACTTTTGCCTGTCACGTTCACTGCTTTATCTCTGGTGCCTAGGACAGTGCCTGGTACATGACAGGCAATAAATATTTGTTGAAGTAATGAATGGTACAGCTTTTTGGCAAAACAATTTTATATCAAAAGCCTTTAAGAAGTTTATAACCTCTGATTCAATAATTATAGTTCTAGGAAGTTTGTAGTTAAATAATTGGAAAGTGGACCACAAATCATATATCCATTTCATCACAGAACTTTAAAGAAATTAAAAAAAAATCTTCAGATCCAACGGTTGTCAAGATTTTGCCACACTTACTGGTTTCGTTGTTGTTGATGTATTTTAAAGCAAATGCCAAACCTTAAGCCTTTTCACCCCCATATGCTTCGATAAACAAAAAAACCAAACCCACTGCCGTCAAGTCGATTTTGATTCATAGCTACTCTATAGGACAGAGTAGAACTGCCCCATAGTGTTCCAAGGCTGTAAATCTTTACAGAAGCAGACTGCCACATCTTTCTCCCATGGAGCTGCTGGTGAGTTCAAACCGCTGACCTTTTGGTTAGCAGCCAAGTGCTTAACCACTGTGCAACCAGGGCTCCTATATACTTTGAAACGCATCTCTAAAATACATGGGCATTTTCTTTTTGTTGTTGTTGTTGTTGTTTATTGTTATAGTTTAAGTGAAAGTTTACATTTCAAGTTAGTCTTTCATACAAAAATTTATACATACATTGTTATGTGACCCTAATTGCTCTCCCTATACTGTGACAGCACACTCCTCCTTTCCACCCGATTTCCCATGTCCATTTAACCAGCTCCTAAGCCTCTCTGCCTTCTCATCTCTCCAGACAGAAGCTGCCAATTTAGTCTCATGTATCTACTTGAGCTATGAAGCACACTCTTCACGAGTATCATTTTATGTCCTACAGTCCAGTCCAATCTTTATCTGAAGAGTTGGCCTCAAGAATTGCTTTAGTTCTGGGTTGACAGAGAGTCCAGGGGCCATGCTTTCTGGGGTTCCTCCAGTCTCAGCAGACCATTAAGTCTGGTCTTTTTACTAGAATTTGAGTTCTGCACCCCACCTTTCTGCTGCTCCATCCGGGACTGTCCGTTGTGTTCCCTGTCAGGGTGGTCATTGGTGGTAGCCAGGCACCATCTAGTTCTTCTGGTCTCAGGCTGATGCAGTCTCTGTTTTATGTGGCTCTTTCTGTCTCTTGGGCTAGTACTTTCCTTGTGTCTTTGGTGTTCTTCATTCTCCTTTACTCCAGGTGGTTGGGACCAATTGATGCATCTTAGATGGCCACTTGCTAGCTTTAAAAGACCACAGATGAAAAACATATGGGCATTTTCTTACATAAGCACAATGCCATTATCACACCTAACAAAATAAATGATAATTCCTTGATATCATTTTAATATTTAATTCATTATTAGATTTTCTTGATTATCTCAAAAAGGCCTTTTTGTGGTTGGTTCAAATAAGGATCCAAACACAGTCCACACATCACAACATTACTTTTAGTAACAGAACACTGGAAGCAGCCAATATGTTTCACACACATGCACAAAAGATTAATTATAGCGGTGTCATAAAACAGTGGTGATCCATTTCTTAATACTTTACGGTTTTTTCCAAGTATTCTGTAGTGAGAATAAGGAAAGGGAACCCCTATTTTTAAAGAAAAGGTTTTAACTCTCTTTCAGTGGATTTACTGAATTTGAATTCTGTATCTCACCCCCACCTCACTCTTTTTCTTAGTGATCCATCTTTGATGTCAGTATCCCTTGCTTATCTTGCCTTTCCTCTAGGCCTGAGCTCATCAGCTGGTTCTTCCTCCCTGTGATATGGTGATCAAAGCTGTTTCCAAGTATTTTAGTTCCATCAAAGACCCCTCAAACCTGGATGTAGTTGGGAAGGATGTTTTCAAACAGTCTCAGGTGAGCTAGCTTCCTCCTTCTTAAGAGCTGCTAGTTTTCTTACCTCCTCTGGCATCAATAGCAGATCTCCTGATCTTTTCTGTGATCCCTAACTTCTCTCCTCCTAGCTGCTTGTCTTCTCCATGCTTACAGACTGGAACCTCAAAGTTTCCTTTAAAAAATATTACTAGGCCCAAATTTAAAGGATTCTTTACTTTTTTCTTCTTCTGATTATCAAGGTAATATAAGCTTATTCTGGAAAACAGAAAATAAAGAAAACAAGTCACCTATAATCTCATTACCCAGAAACAACTTGGCTACAGTTAATACTCTAGCATGTATCCTTCTAGTCTTTTTTTTCAATGCATATTTTAACATAAAAGAGGTCTTGCTTAGTTCTTGACTGGGACTTTATGTTGTGAAATAAAACTAAAAATTATGAAAATAAGTTATTTTTATTTTTAACAATTTAATTTATACTTGTAACCCTGTGGCCTTTCTTTTCAATTTTATTGTTTAAATTAACATATAGTAAACTTGACTTTTGTGCATGTCTGTGTACACATCTATGAATTTTTAATGCATGTATAGACTCAATGGCAATGGGAATAGATTTATGTAACCACCACCACAATCAGCATACAGAACAGTTGTAGCACTCAAAAAAATCTGTCTAGTATTATCCCTTGGTAATCACACCCAACCCCAACCCTAACCTCTGGTAACCACCAGTCTCTTCTCTGTCACTATATTTCTCTCTTTTAGAGAATCATATGAATTGAATCATATAATATGTAATATTTTGAGACTGGCTTCTTTCATTCAGCATAGTGCCTTTGAGATTCATCCGAGTTATTGCGTGTATCAGTAGTTCATTCCTTTTTATTGCTGAGTAGAGTTTCATTGTATAGACATACCACCATTTGTTTATCCATTCACCCCTTAAAGAATATTTGGGTTGTTTCCAATTTTTGGTGATTATGAATAGAGATGCTATAAACATTTATGCACAGGTTTTTGTTATAACATAATTTTTTATTTTTCTAGCGTTAATACCTAGGGGTAGGATTTCTAGGTCATATGGTAAGTGTATGTATAACTTTCTAAGAAACTGCCAGACTATATTCCAGAGTGGCTGTACCATTCCTCACCAGCACTTGGTATTGTCAATATTTTTTTAAACCATTCTAATAGGTTTTTAGTGGTAGATCATCATAGTTGTAATTTTCATTTTTTAAGTGACTAATGATGAACATTTTTTCTTGTGCTTATTTGCTGTCCATATATACTTTTTGATGAATGATCTGTTCAAGAACAGTTTTTTGCCTATTTTTAAATAGGGTTTTTTTTTTTTTTTTTTTACCTATTGTTGAGTTTTGAGAGTTCTTTATATATTCTGGATACAAATCTTTTGTTGGATATCTGGTTTGCAAATATTTTCTCCCAGTCTGTAGCTTGTCTTTTCATTCTCTTAACAGTCTTTTCTAGAGCAAAAATTTTTAATTTTGATGAAGTCCCAATTTATCAATTTTTATCTTTTATGGATCATGCTTTTGGTATCTTGTCTAAGAACTCTTTGCTTAACCTCAGGCATGACACTTTTTTATGTTTTACATGCAAAGCTATCATCCATTTTGAGTTAATTTTTGTATAAAGTATGAGGTTTGAGGCAATGTTATATATATATACAGACATATATATACATACATATATATATATATATATTGCATATGGATGTCCAATTATTTCAACACAGTTGGTTGAGACTAACCTTTCCCCATTGAATTGCCTCTGCACCTTTGTCAAAAATCAATTGGCCATATTTATGTGGGTCTATTTCTAGACTCTATCCTATTGAGTTGAACTATTATTTGTTTATCCCTTTGCCCATAGCACACTGTCTTGATTACTGTAGCTTTATGGTATTAGTCCTTGGGTGGCACAAATAGTTAAACATTGAGCTGCTAACTGAAAGATTGGTGGCTTGAACCCACCCCGAAGCACCTCAAAAGAAAGACCCGGTGATCTGCTTCTGAAAGGTCAATAAAACCCAAACCCATTGCTGACGAGTCAACTCCGACTCATAGTGACCATGGTCATAGACATGAAAACCCTATGGAGTGTAGTTCTCTGAAACACTTGGGGTCACCAAGTTTTAGTTTGGTATGGTAAGTCTTAAAGTTGGAATTGTTTTAGATATTGTAGTTCCTTTGCCTTTCCATATAAATTTTAGAATAATCTTATCTGTTTCTGCAAAAATATTGTGCTATGATTTTGACTGAAATTGTGCTATATATATAGATCAATTGGTTAAGTCTTCCAATCCATGGATACAGTATGCCTCTCCATTTATTTAGGTTATCTTTACTTTCTGTCATCAGTGTTTAATAGTTTTTAGTATACAAGTTCTGTACATGTTTTGTTAAATATTTCATATTTAAGGAGCTGAGCAATGGTTAAGCGCTTGGCTACTAACTGAAAGGCTGATAGTTCAAATCCACCCAGCAGCTCTGTGAGAGCTATCTGCTTCCGTAAGGATTACAGTCAAGAAAACCCTATAGGGCAGTTCTACTCTGTCACGTGGGGTTGCTATGAGTTAGAATCGACTCAACGGCAACCAAAACATTTCATATTTGGGGCACCTAATATAAATGATATTGTTTTGATAATTTCAGGTTCCAATTGTTCATTCTACTGTATAGAACTATGATTGTTCTTTGTGTGTTGACCTTTATCCCATGAAAATTCTACACTCACTTATTAATTCCAGGTGTTATTTTGTAGATTTCTTGAGATTTTCTGTGTAGATGGTCATGTCATCTATGAATAGCAACAGTTGTATTTCTCCCTTTCCAATCTGTATGGCTTTTTTTTTTCTAACTATACTGTCTAAGACTTCCAATACAAAGTTGAATAGGTGTGCTGAAACTGGATATCCTTGTCTTGACCCTGGTCTTTGGGGAAAGTATTCAGTCTCTCATTAAGTATGATATTAGATGTAGGTTTTATAGATGCTTGTTATCAGTTTTAGGAAGTTCTCTTCTATTCCTAGTTTGTTGAGAGTTTTTATCACGAATGAGTGGTGTATTTTGTAAAATACTTTTTCCCCTTGCATCTATTGATATGATCGTGTGGTTTTTCTTCTTAGCCCATTAATATTTTAGATTGATTTTTTTAATTTATTTTTTAAATTGAACTTTAGATGAAGGTTTACAGAACAAACTAGCTTCTCATTAAACAGTTAGTACATATATTGTTTTGTGACATTGGTTAACACCCCCACGACATGTCAGTACTCTCCCTTTTTGACCTTGGGTTCCCTATTACCAGCTTTCCTATCCCCTCCTGCCTTCTAGTCCTTGCCCCTGGGGTGGTGTGCCCCTTTAGTCTCGTTTTGTCCTATGGGTCTCCCTAATCTTTGGCTAAAAGGTGAACCTCCAGAATGACTTCATTACTGGGCTAAAAGGATGTCTGGGGGCCATAGTCTCGGGGTTTCTCCAGTCTCTGTCAGGCCAGTAAGTCTGGTCTTTT